>NC_082725.1:46320982-46680982 GCF_030144855.1 Hypanus sabinus
TGTTTTTAGAATACACATGTCTTGCAACTTCCTCGTTTTTCCCAGAAATGCACACCATTGCTGCTCTGCTGTCATTCTGCCAGCACCTCCTTCCAATTTACTTCGGCCAGCTCCTCTCTCATACCACTTTACTCCACTAAAATACTGCTACGTCAGACTTTACTGTCTCTCATTCAGCTTTCAAGTTGAACTGAAACATATTGTGACCACTGTCTCCTAAGAGTTCTTTTACCTTAAGCTCCCTAATCACCTCTGGTTTATTACATAACACCCAATCCAGTATAGCTGATCACCTAGCAGGCTCAGTGACAAGCTTCCCTAAAAAGCCATCTCACAGGCATTCAACAAACTCACTCTCTTAAGATCCATTTTCCCAATCTCCCATGACTATCATAACATTGCCTTTTTGACAGTCCTTTTCTATGTCCTGTTGCAATCTGTGATCCACATCCCAGCCACTGTTGGGAGGCTTGTATATAACTGCTATCAGGGTCCTTTTACCCTTGCAGTTTCTGAACTCAACCCAAAGGATTCAACAACTTCGGATCCTATGTTACATCTTTCTTCTGATTTGATGCCATTCTTTACCAGCAGAACCACACCACCCCCTCTGCCTACCTTCCTATCCCTCCGATAACGTGTAACCTTGGGCATTCAGCTCCCAATTCCAATCATCCTTCAGCCATGATTCAGTGTATTTACATTGACTGCCACAACATAGAAATGGGGAAATATTCCATTCTTTTATTCAGTGTTGAGGCTGATGCTGTTAATGTTGGTACATATGCATAAATGGAAACTCAATAATATGTGAAAAGAAAGAAATTAAAGGAGAATTAAAGTTAGATGAGGGATATTTTGTGTGGAATATAAACTCCCACAGAGCCTTAATTAATTGTTTTCTTGCAGTGATATTCTATATAATTCTATTTTAACTTGCAGCTGTCAGAGGGCCTGTATGTTTTCAGAGTCTCAGTGTCTGGAGATGGTGCTTATGGAGAAAGCTTTGTCAACGTCACGGTGAATCCTGGTAATAAATGATAAATCTCAATCAGCATCAGATAAGGAACATTTTGATGGACCTTTTGCAGTTAATGTAGCTGATGGAATCTATTTTCTAGTCTTTAATTCTTTACCATGGAATGAGTATAAAAGACTATAAATATCTTTTACCTTCCTCTGGCAGAGAAGTTTTGTACATGTTTCAATTTAATTTAATCAACCAGAACACACTCTTACTTTAGTAATGATGTTTTGTATGTTATGGGTGAGCTGATAGCCAGATAGATAGTGCACACTATTTGATAATATTTTCAGTGGCAGACACCATGGGGCTGTGATTTACAATAAAAATTGTCTTAGCAGCTTTGCTGATGCAGATTAAACAAGCCATTAAATGCTTTTATTACAAAAAGGATCTGGTTAAACTTGTATTACAGTTTAACTGGTGCATTTGAAAAACTAAGGTTAATATTATCTTCTATTCACATAAAATTATACGTTTTATAAGTAGGTTAGCTTTATAGTGGAGTAAAAGCAAATGACTTTAAATTTGCTATTGCCATCTTTATCTTAGTGAAGCTTATTAACAGGGTTAATGTAAATGATGCTTTGCAATGGTTCATTATATTGCCATTTATTTTGATTAATTGTACCCAAATATCAATTTTTAATGATGACTTACATTTTGAAGTAACCTTATGATACTTTTGACAATTCCTGTCTGGGGAATGTGGCATAAATATAATTAAGGAAAACACAACTCAGCATTTAAGCAGCATCCATATGATTTATGCATCCTGAAGTGCTTTGTGGCTTTTTAGTAGTCCCATTGCTGTTGCAATATGATATGTATAGGAGTCAGTAAGTGCAGAATAACATCCCAAAAGCTGTACGAGACAATCCCTGACCTATGAACTGAGCAAAGCTTCCTTTTCCCATCAAATAAGGTTTTGAGTTTAACATTTGATAGGGAACGTAATGCAATCCTTCACTACTCCGCAAGCGTGTTTGCCGAGATTTTGTGATCAAGTACCAGAAAAGGCATTGAGCATGTGAACTTCTGAGCTTAAAAAATAAAATATATTTGGCATAATCATGCCTGCTTTTCAGAAAACCAGACAGATTGAAATAGTTTGTACTGGTTGAAATATCACTGTGAAGTTGAACCCTTGTCTTCTTAATTTGCTTGTGTTGTGTAGACAATACGGTTGACATGAGACTTGTGCTAACATGTTGCATTACTTTCCGCAAAGCCGCACGTGTCAATCAGTCTCCAGTGGCCATCGCCTCTCCAGAGGTGCAGGAAGTGTCCTTGCCTACAATGTCAACGTTTATCGATGGAAGTCGTAAGTATTGGCACCATGGGAATAGAAAAGGCATACACCATTTACAACCAGTCACTGTGGAAGTGCAGCCACTGTTGTATGAAATGCAAAAACTGGCCACAAACATAAATGGCCAGATAATCTGGTACTTTGTGAGGCTGTGGTTGTGTGTTGAAAGAGAACTATTGGCCATGAAGCAGAATTCTGTCACTCCAGGATCCTCTGCATCCTTCTGACATTGCTGCTGGCACAGGTTTCACATTTTATTTGAAAGCCCGTCTCCTCAACAATGCTGCAATAAGGTGCCAGCGGGGTTAATGTGTTCAGGTCTTTAGAGTTTGACTTGAGCCATAGCCCTCTGACTAGGTTGTGAAGAGATCCTGACAAAAACACTGCTAATATTAGTTATATTTTATCTTACCCAGTACTTTCTGGGAATTTATTACCTTTAAGGAAATTGTATAAGAGCATCTTTCAGAAGAAATGTATTCTCATTCTGTTAACTGGATATTTTTCAGCAGTTATAGAGTCATCGAAAAGTACAGCATGGAAACAGGCCCTTTGGCCCATCAGCCCACCTAGTCTGTGCCAAACCATCTAAACTGCCAACTCCCATTGACTTGTGCTGGAACCATAGTCCTCCATACCCCTACTATCCTGTACTTATCCAAACTTCCCTTAAACTTTGAAATCAAGCTTGCATGCACCCATTTGTGCTGGCAGCTCATTCCACAACCTCACGATCCTCTGAGTGAAGAAGTTTCCCCTCATGTTCCCCTTAAACTTTTCACCTTTCATCATTAGCTCATGATCTCTGGTTGTAGTCCCACTCAACCTCAGTGGAAAAAGCCTGCTTGCATCTACGTTATCTATACCACTCATAATTTTGTATACTCATAATTTTTGTATCTAATCTTCTCTCAATCTTCTATGTTTCAAGGAATAAAGTCCTAACCTATTCAATTTTTCCTTGTAACTCAAATCTTCGAGATACAGCAACATCCTTGTAAATTTTCTGTACTCTTTCAATCTTATTTACAGCTTTCCTGTAGGTAGGTGACCAAAACTGCACACAATACTCCAAATTAGACATCGCTAATGTCGTATATAACTACATTCCAAATTAGGCCTCACAAACATCCAACATAGATTATTACTGCATTGAACCAGGGCCTTCTCCCCATCTAGTCTACTCCAACCTATTTTTCTACTTAGTCCCATCTACCAACACTCAGATCATAGCCTCCATACTCCTCTCATCCACGTACCTATCCAATCTTCTCTTAAATGGTGCATTTCAACCTGCCTCGACCACTTTTATTGGCAGCTCACTCGCACTGTGCTCCAAGTGAAGAACTTACCCCACTGGTTTTCCTTAAATATTTCACCTTCTACCTTAAACGTTTGCCCTCTAGTTCTAATCTCATCCAACCTCAGGGGTGGGGGTGGGGGGAGGAGCTTTCACCCCTTATAATGTTGAACACTTCTACTAGACTGCTCCTCTTTCTCCTACAGTCTAGGCGATAAAGTCCCAAACTATTCAGCCTGTCCCCTTAACTCAGGTCCTCAAGTCCCAGCAATATCCTTGTAAACTTTATCAGGACTCTTTCAAGCTTATTGTTATCTTTCCTACGTGTTGGACCGAAACTGCAGACAATATTCCAAATTCAGTCTCCCCAATGTTTTATAAAACTTCAACATCACACTTCCTTGCCTGCCTCAGCTAGAATTTACAGTCTTATGTTATTTGTAAATGATTTTAAGCCATTTTTGCCTTTAAGCTGCCTTCATGGATTGGGCCAATTGGATTTTGATAAACTAGTTATCCTTCTCTTTAGGAAGTACTGATGATGACAGGATTGTTAGCTACCACTGGGAGGAGATTAAGGGCCCTCTGCGAGAACAGAAGGCATCAGGAAACACAGCCATTTTGCACCTGTCCAACCTAGTTACTGGTAACTACACGTTTAGGTAATATACCCTTTGCTCAATGGATCTGCTGCTGCTAATTGTGTGTTTTTAATACCTGCTTACTTATTCCTTTACATCACCAAATCAACTGCGAAGACCTTTTCATGGACATCACAAAACTCTGGAGTACACGATTAATATACAGGGAGGACAGAGAACTACTTGGTCACGTTGGGGTTGGCAGTAGGACACTGCAGAATTTCTGTCTTTTAACATTGCCCCAATTGAAGTTTGTCCTGTATTCTATTCCTGCTTCAGTTATTAATGTCTCTGCTTCAATAACTCCTTGAGCTCCAAAATGTACCACGATGCAAGGTCAACAAGGATTAGGGAACAGATCAGAAGGATGCAGACGCAGGCTGAGAATAGTTTCCAGAAATCAGCGAAAGGCAGAGGTGTCAGTAAAATGATATATTATTCCCACATGCACCAATGTAGAGTGCAAAAACTTTGTTTTTACAAGTCATCCACACAGGTAGTTTGATCACATAAAGTACCTTGAGTTAGCAGAAGGGAAAAGCAATAGCAAAATGCAGAATGAAGTGTTACAGAGAAAGTGTAGTGCAGCAGGCAATAAGGTGCAAGGCCATGATGAGGTACATTGTGGACGTTGTACTAGCCAATAGTCTTATGACACTGGGAAATAAATTGTTCTCGAGCATAGTGGTTAATGCTTTTGAGCTTTTGCATCTTCTGCCTTATGAAAGAGGAGAGAAGAGAGAACGTCTGGGGTAGGTGGGGGTCTTTGATTATGTCAGCTGCTTTCTGTCTTCTTGGTGAACCCGAGAATGATCAGTTACGAAGTGTGAGAGATGTGGACAGTGTAAGTGTAAAGCCAAACTGCAAGTGTGGATGTATTGGCGATGAACTTGGATAATTTGGGAGTGATGCCTCTAGCAATTAAACATCTTACTAAAGAACATTTTCCCCATATTACTAATGAAAAATAGAGTTTCTGTTATCCACGTAGTATTATCTGCAACCCATGCAGCAAGGAGGATTTAGATTACAAAGCTAAGGATGGCATTAAAGCTGGTTCTGTAAATTGTTCCCGAACTTGTGTGCCATCTTGCAAATGAGTACATGGCAAGACATTGGAATATCTCATAATAGAAGTTTTGTGACCAAGGTAGAAAGGGCCGAAATGAGTTTTGTGATGTAAATGTTTCACAGCCAGTAAATGTTTTTTTAATGGGAATGGCATGCACTGTTGCTGTGTTTACAAACCTGAGTCATAAGAATGAAAAGACTATTTGGCCTATGGTAATCAACAAGGGCTATTCTACTGCCTGTCCTTACCTTACTGCTTGAATCCTTGTTGAAAAATTTAGCTCCTTTCCAAGTATGTTTGATACACAAAGTGACTGCAGTTCCTTTTCAAGCAGTGAAGTTTGTAGCATCCTGTCTTGGAGAGGAAGTATTCTTGTTGACCCACCTCTGACTCTTCTTCAAGTGACTCCAAGCTCTCCATTTATTGACTTCTTTGTGAGAGGAAGTGACCACTCTATCCAGACTCCTTGTAATTTTATACAACACAATTAAATTTCTTCTTCCCTTTTCCAAAACAAAGACATCCCCCAACCTATCTGAACCTTTATCTTTGCCAGTTCCGACAATTTTTAAAAAAATCATTAGTATTCTCTCTGAGGTAGTCCTGTCATCCCTGAACCATTCTGGTGAAACAGGACCATTTTGGACTTGTGTTTCAAACAAGTCCAGCATAACCTTCCTCTTCCTATGTATCTCCTGAGCATTCTTAATCATTTTATCTGTATTTGATACAGATGATCACAAGGTTGTAAACAATGAGTGGTCATTGGGGATTTGCACACCCTGAGGTCCTTGCATTCTAAACTTCTCTATGTGCTATCATTCGTTGTGTAATCCCTTGTCTAGTTTACTCTTTTTGCACATTACCTCGCACTTCTCTGGATTGAATGCCATTTGCCACTTTGCTTAGCACCTGACCAGTTAAATTATGTCTATAGTTGTCCTTCCCTCCATCAACTGCATGAGCAATATATAGAATCATTAGTTATGCTTGAAATATTGAAATACAATACAAAAATAACTGTCCATTGCCAAGCCTGTCAGAAGCCTATGAGAAATGCCCTTCCAGTTCTATTTGGAGGAAGAGGCTGCAAAGCTCTTAAGACTAGTAGCAAACCTGATGGCCAATGGAGACATTATCTCTGCTAACTGTGTCTTTCAGTCTAACAGCAAATCTAACACCAGATGGAAATGTTATTTCTGCTAACCTTCTCTTCCAGACTTACTGTTCTAGACTCAGATGGGGCCGAGAACTCAACAACCGCCAGAGTTATTGTCAGCAAGCCGATGGATTATCCACCCATTGCCAATGCTGGTCCGAACCAAGTGGTAACCCTGCCGTGCAATAACATCACCCTGAATGGGAACCAGAGCACAGATGATCACAAGATTGTGAGCTATGAGTGGTCACTTGGTCCTAACAGTAAGGGCAAGGTCGTTGCTATGCAGGTCAGTCCAATCAATGACTGTAACTGACCTGATCTGTGCTGCTGGGTTTTATTTAATGGGCTGCAACAGCCCAACACTAACACTCCCAATCCTACTTTCCACTTCATCCTCCCTATCCCCAGTCTCACTCCCCAGCCAATATTTCATGGCAAATTTGTGATTCTGAAGTAATTCTCAAAATATAGATAATTGCAGAGATTTGGAGAATCTGGATTGGTGCATGCTTATTGTACATAAGGGTGGGCTTCCATCTTGTTCTGTGATTCATGATCAGTGTAGACACTAATTCCATAACATGGATATGTGCCTATTCAAGAATGGATGAATTTATTCAACTGACTCAAGACATAATTATAACATCATCTACAGTTTTTGATACCTTATGTATCTGTTTATTCTCCAAAAGTGTTTTGTTTAACTTAACTGTTGCTGTTTACATAAGACTGTACAAGTTAACAGTGGTTCCCTCTTCTGGGGCAGGTGGGACCTGTACAAGAGAGATGGGTTACACCTGAACTACAGGGGGACCAATATCCTTGCAGGGATGTTTGTTAGTGCATTTGGGGTGGGGGGTTTAAACTAGATTTGCAGGGGGATGGGAATCAGAGTGCCAAAGAAAATAGTGGAGCGGGAGTGAAAATAAATGATGTTAAAAGTTCATGCAAAGTCACAAATAGAAGGGTTGTGTGTGGTGGTAATAATCTTCTGAGGTGTGTCTATTTCAATGCAAGGAGTATTGTGGGGAAGGCTGACGAGCTGAGGGCGTGCATTGACAAGTGGAATTATGACATTGTAGCCATTAGTGAATCTTGGCTACAGGAGGGGCAGGACTGGCAGCCTAATGTTCCGGGGTTCCGATGTTTCAGATGTGATAGAGGCAGAGGGATGAAGGGTGGGGGTCGACGTTGCTGTCAGTGCTCAGACAGGACAGATTAGAGGGCTTGTCTACCGAGGCCATATGGCCTGAGAAACAGGAAAGGTATGACCACGTTAATGGGTTTGTATTATAGTCAGCGAGAATTGGAGGAGCAAATCTGTAGAGAGATAGCAGACAAGTTGTGATAGTAGGGGATTTTAATTTTCCGCATATCGATTGGGACTCCTATACTGTTAAAGGTCTAGACGGGTTAGAGTTTGTAAAATGTGTTCAGGAAAGTTTTCTGAATCAATATATAGAGGTACTGACTAGTGAGGATGCAATATTAGATCTCCTATTAGGAAATGAGTTAGGACAGGTGACGGAAGTGTGTGTAGGGAAACACTTTGGTTCCAGTGATCATTACACCATTAGTTTCAACTTGATCATGGATAAAGATAGATCTGGTCCTTGTGCTGAGGTTCTAAACTGGAAAAAGGCCAGATTTGAAGAAATGAGAAAAGATATAAAAAGCATGGATTGGGACAGGTTGTTCTCTGGCAAGGATGTCATTGGTAAGTGGGAGGCCTTCAAAGGAGAAAACTTGAGAGTGCAGAGTTTGTTTGTTCCTGTCAGGATTAAAGGCAAAGTGAATAAGAATAAGGAACCTTGGTTCTCTAGGGATATTGGAATTCTGATAAAGAAGAAGAGATGTATGACATGTATAGGAAACAAGGAGCAAATAAGGTACTTGAGGAGTATAAAAAGTGCAAAAAATACTTAAGAAAGAAATCAGGTGGGATAAAAGAAGGCATGAGGTAGCTTTGGCAGTCAAGGTGAAGGATAATCCAAAGAGCCTCTATAGGTATATTAAGAGCAAAAGGATAGTAAGGGATAAAATTGGTCCTCTTGAAGATCAAAGTGGTTGGCTATGTATGGAACCAAAAGAAATGGGGCAGATCTTAAATAGATTTTTTGCATCTGTATTTACTAAGGAAACTGGCATGGAGTCAATGGAAATAAGGCAAACAAGTGCTGAGGTCATGGAACCTATACAGATTGAAGAGGAGGAGATGCTGGCTATCTTGAGGCAAATCAGAGTAGATAAATTCCCAGGACCTGACAGGGTATTCCCTCGGACCTCGAAGGAGACTAGTGTTGAAATTGCAGGGGGCCCTGGCAGATATATTTATAATGTTGGTATCTACGGGTGAGGTGCTGGAGGATTGGAGGATAGCTCATGTTGTTCCGTTGTTTAAAAAAGGCTCTAAAAGTAATCCGGGGAATTATAGGCCAGTAAGTTTGTCATCGGTAGTAGGTAAATTATTGGAAGGAGTACTAAGAGATAGGATCTACAAGTATTTAGATAGCCAGGGACTTATTAGGAGAGTCAACACGGCTTTGTGCGTGGTAGGTCATGTTTAACAAATCTATATAAAAAAAAACAAATCTTTTAGTTTTTTGAGGAGGTTACAAGGAAAGTGGATGAAGGGAAGGCAGTGGATGTTGCCTACATGGACTTCAGTAAGCCCTTTGACAAGGTCCTGCATGGGAGGTAAGTTAGGAAGATTCAGTTGCTAGGTATACATGGTGAGGTAGTAAATTGGATGAGACATTGGCTCAATGGGCGAAGTCAGAGAGTGGTAGTGGAGGATTGCTTCTCTGAGTGGAGGCCTATGACTAGTGGTGTGCCACAGAGATCAGTGCTGGGTCCATTGTTATTTGTCATCTATATCAATGATCTGGATGATAATGTGGTAAATTGGATCAGCAAATTTGCTGATGATACAAAGATTGGAGGTATAGTGGACAGTGAGGAAGGTTTTCAAAGCTTGCAGAGGGATCTGGACCAGCTGGAAAAATGGGCTGAAAAATGACAGATGGAGTTTAATACAACAAGTGTGAGGTATTGCACTTTGGAAGGAAAAACCAAGGTAGAACATACAAGGTAAATGGTAGGTCACTGAGGAGTGTAGTAGAGCAGAGGGATCTGGGAATACAGATACAAAATTCCCTAAAAGTGGCATCACAGGTAGATAGGGTAGTAAAGTGAGCTTTTGGTACATTGGCCTTTATAAATCAAAGTATTGAGTATAAGAGTTGAAATGTTATGGTGAGGTTGTATAAGGCATTGGTGAGGCTGAATTTGGAGTATTGTGTGCAGTTTTGCTCTCCGAATTACAGGAAGGATATTAATAAGGTTGAAAGAGTGCAGAGAAGGTTTACAAGGATGTTGCCGTGACTTGAGAAACTGAGTTACAGAGAAAGGTTGAATAGGTCAGGACTTCATTCCCTGGAGCGTAGAAGAATGAGGGGTGATTTGATAGAGGTGTATAAAATTATGATGGGTATAGATAGAGTGAATGTAAGCAGGCTTTTCCCACTGAGTCTAGGGGAGTAAAAAACCAGAGGACATGGGTTAAGGGTGAAGGGGGTAAAGTTCAAAAGGATCATGGGGGGGGTCTTCTTCACATAGAGAGTGGTGGGAGGGTGAAATGGGCTGCCAGATGAAGTGGTAAATACGGGCTCACTTTTAACATTTAAGAAAACTTGGACAGGTACATGGATGAGAGGTGTATGAACGGACATGGTCCAGGTGCAGGTCAGTGGGACTAGGCAGAAAAATGTTTTGGCACAGCCAAGAAGGGCCAAAAGGCCTATTTCTGTGCTGTAATGTTCTATGGTTCTATGGTGTGATTAAGCTGCAGAAAAGATTCTCAAGGATGTTGTCTTGATCATCGGGCTTGAGTTATAAGGAAAGACTGGATGGGCTGGGACTGTTTACCATGAAGTAATGGTGACCATATATAGAGGTTTAGAAAATTTTGAGGAACATGGATATGGTAGATGGTCACAGTTCTTCCCCCTGTGTAGCAGAGAGTAAAAGAACTCAAGGTGAGGAGGGGGAGATTTAAGGGGAAGCTGAAAGTTAAGTTTTTCACACTGAGAGTGGTGGATATATGAACGGTATGTATGAAGTGGTAGACCTGAGTACAATTACAACATTTAAAAGACATTTGTGCCAGTTTATGGAAATAGGGAGATGGGCCAACTGCTGGAAAATGGGATGAGATTAGATAGACTTTTTGGCTGGCATGTAGGTGTTGGACTGTTGTGCGTTTTTCTATCAATCTCAGGCAATTCAGACAATTCTTTAGGTTGGCTGATTTAGTTTTAAAATTCTCAGAAAAAATATAATATTCTATATTATATTTCCATCTCCCTTTAAATATGGGCTTTCAAAGTTCAAATAGTGCCTGTGTTCATCTCTCCTTGAAGTAAATAATTGTGGTCCACTTCTCCTCTCTGACTTGGTGATGATTTTAATTTTATGACATCTTTCCAGGCATCCCTCAAGTGGAGGAAAGTGTTTCCCTATTCATTATTTCAAAATGCCTTGTAATTTGATAAAACTCATTTAAAGCCTCTGGATTGTCTTTTCTACACTGGTGGAATGAACACAGTGAATCATGCCTCTCCTCAATTCTGTTCTGGTCTCCTCCATATTTAAAGAAAAATTAGATTGCAGAAGCAAATGGGAAAGAAAATAAAGAGATTTGCGGAATGGATCCAGAACTGAAATGGTACAATAGTCAAGAAAGTCTGTAAAGGCAGAATTTCCTATTTTTTTCCCCAAAGCAGGAAAATTTGCTGGGTGTATTATTGGTTTCAGTTGTAGGTAATGCATTTTATTTTTAACTTTCAGTTGGATTAGTCAGGTGCTCATAAATGACAATTCTTTTTCCTTAGGGTGTGCGGAGCCCTTACCTTCAGTTGTCAGCGATGCAGGAAGGCGATTACACGTTTCAGCTGACTGTCACAGACTCTGCAGGACAGCAGTCCTCAGCAGAAGTTACTGTCATCGTACAGCCTGGTGAGCTCCCAGTGAAGAAGTTTCTCACTCTAGGAACTGACAGAGTCCAGTGAGGAATCATTCTACCCCAGAGATTGGGAAACTTATATTTTGAGAAAACAACTTGTAACCGGGCTTGTCTAGATTTAATTCTCCTCACCCTCTTTATCCCTTCTCCAGGCATTCTGCTATTGATCTCTTTCAACCAGCACATGGCCTGGTGTCCATCCTATCAATGACAACTCCCCACCCTTTCATCTGTCTCACCAGATGTGCTCTGCAACTTAAAATATGCCTGCTCTTTAACTTTGCCCAGTTTCATTGAAAGGGCATCATCTCGAAATTTGTTTCTACCCTGGATGCTGCCTGAACTGCTGAGTACTTTCTTTTTACAATATTTTTATTCAGAAGAAAAAAAACAAGATTTACAGAGTGCAACACATAAATACATCTCAACATAACTTGTGTACATTCATATATTGTAATAAAATTGATCAAAATGTTATAGCATAGAACAGTTATAGAACTGCTGAGTACTAACAATAATTTTAGGTTTTTTATAGTTGTGTCACCGTACACGTCTATTTTTGTTATAGAAAGCAGTCAAGGGAAGCAAAGTGATGAATTAAGTTTGGGATACTAATGCCATCTGCTGCAGTATTGCCAGCGTAGTCGGTACATTTGTTGCCTCATCAGTTTCTGTCGGTTCATTTCTGATTTGCTGCAATGTAGAATATCGTGGGACATTAAGATTCTCCTGACAAACTCCCCTGCTGCTCTTTCACCTCCTCATGCACTCTTACTTGTGCATAGTGATTGCTACATGGTCTACTTGCATCTATCTTCTCATTTCATTGTCCCTTCAGCCCTGAAAATGCTTGGCATTGAACAATGGCAACAAGATATCAAACTACTAGCCACATGGAGATAATAGGGGAGTTGGCCAAATTATTTGTCAAAAGATAATCTTAGCACCTTGAAGGGAAACAGTCAGTGGAATTTCGTGCAGGACTTAGAGTTATTGCTGAGGTACCTGATGGTAGAACTGCCTGAACTGGTGTGCAGGTATTTGGGAATGCACATCAGATTGGAATTAATGGTCAGAGAATCTGAAGGTTGTCGTAGCGTGAGGGTATTTTTAGAGCTGGTGAAAAGCAAGCTCAGAGAGGGTTCTGAATAGAACGAACATTTTCCATTTGAAGTGTTGGTGAACTAGAGGTGAACACTGACCATTCTTTACCTGACCCCCTGTATCATTTGCTGCAGGAAACCTGGCTGAGATATCCAACCGTTTACCATAAACAGCTGTGTGTAATTTAATTTATGGACGCAGGTTTCTTAATCTGTTGATCAGCTAAGTGAGTGTGTTGTGATGAATAAGCTTTATCCAAAGTCCCATTTACGTTGCAGGTGCCATTTATAATCAGAAACAGACGCAGGACAATGTAGGATAATTTAGCCATTGGAGCAGCAGCTGATTGAGCTACTGAAGACAATTATTTTTGACTTGCTTAAATAAAATTTCAACCTGTTTTGTTACTCTTGACTAGAGGTGAAAACTCGTAGGAATCATCAGAAACTGGTGCATATAAAGGCTATATATGGTCCTATAAAGGCTGCTAATGTTACCTGCTATTGAGAAATACTCCACACTGTCATAGTAATAATAAATCATACATAATTAATAAGAAATTCATTGAATTACATGTACAGTTTCTACATACTGAACTTTCAATATTTAAACTGGTTTTCAATACTTAAGGTCTTTAGTTTCATTGTATGCATGGATGGGTAATAAATGCAGAGTTCTTTCATTGCTGTTTCTTCCCCATAGAAAACAACAGCCCTCCCGTGGCAATCGTGGGCCCTGATAAAGAATTAATAAGCCCAGTTGAAAGTACTACTCTGAATGGAGAAGGGAGTACTGACGACCAGAGTATTGTGTCATACCACTGGGAGAAAATCAGGTGAATGTTGTCTGGAATTAACAGATTGTGCATTTTGTTCTCCCCCAGCTTCCCTCAGATATACTTTTTGTTTTAAATCCAGAGTAATGATTAAAAAATACAATGTGTAGGTAAACGCACAGGCTCAGTCATAATTGTTTATGGGACTTTAAATGCGCCTTCACAGAAACTGCAGACCTCTGAAAGCACTATTAATGTATTATGAGGTCCTTGAATTATTTCTGTTCACCTTATAGAAGTAGTTCCGTACAACTCATTCTACATTTACATCAGTTCTACTAACATTGAAACTCATCCCTAGTGAGCCCCATCTGTTGGAATTGCTGATGCTTGGAAACTTGGTTAAAGTAAAACTTGCATAAATGGAATCATGGAACTATTGAATGTGGCGAGAAGTGCGGTCCCATTTGAAAAATAACAATTTTATCCTGTTTTTCTGCCCTTCCCTTAGGTTCCTGGCTAGATTTCCATTTTTATTTATTTTTGTATTTCATTTGAATGTTTCTATTGAAGCTGCTGCACCCACATGTTCATACCGTACGTTCCAGATTAAGACAATTCCATACTGTAGGATTGTTTTTGTCTACAAAATCTCCTTTTCTTCACTCTCTGCGATCTCATCACTTAACTGATATTTGACTTTCCTGCAGTGAGAAATGTTTCTTTTTATGCATTCTATCAAAACCATTCATAATGACAACTTTTAAATCTCTCCTTAATCTTCACTGTTGCAAAGAGACTAGTCCCTGCTTCCATATTCTCTCCATATAACTGCAATCTCCAACAGTACTAAATCTCCGTATGCCTGGCAGACGGTACAGATCATTTTTAGAAACAAAGCAATCTACATTTTAATTAACAATTGTGTTAATTGTACGTATGTATAGTAATATTTCACCCATGGTGTACATGTTACACATTATGCCATTTGGCAGTGCAGGGGCAGTAGGTTTGTTGGACCCTATTGGTCTGGTTACTTTCAGTCTCAGTGGCTCTTTGGCAATGTTTTTGCCTTGAACCTACACATTCTA
Source organism: Hypanus sabinus (assembly GCF_030144855.1). Lineage (NCBI taxonomy): Eukaryota > Metazoa > Chordata > Chondrichthyes > Myliobatiformes > Dasyatidae > Hypanus > Hypanus sabinus. Next base: position 46,335,487 of record NC_082725.1, read on the forward strand.
CTGAACAAAGTCTATGTAGTAAGTGTATATTCCTTTAGGAAAGTCATGTCTTCTGTAAACAGAAGTGCAGTAACATTCTGGCCTATATTTATCTTTCAGCTCAAGTCGCTGAACAGAGTCTTCACCTCATTGCCATTTACAGGTGCTTTCTGTGCATATTAAATAAAACCAGAAAATGCTGGAAACACTCAGCAGGTCGGGCAGCATCTGCAGAAAGAGAAGCAATTAAACTTCAAGTCTGGGATACTTTGATCTGTTAAGTTTGTTTCTCTTTGATGAATGTTTACAGCATTTTCTGTTTTATTTCAGATTTCCTGCATCTGCAGTTTTTATCTTTTCACTTACTGCCATATATTCTGCGCCACAAAAACACCTACATTTCCCCACAGAGTCATAGTCATAGAAAAGTACAGCACAGAAAATAGGGCCTTTGGCCCACCTAGCATGTGCCTACGTGTCAGCAGAAGTGGTTATTGAACTATTTTGGGATATCTTGAGGCTGTGAAAGGTACCAAATTAATGCAAGTCCTTTGCTTTTGCCCACAGTGGTTCTGATGTGAAGATTGAAGGTAAAGACAAGGCTGTAGCCACAGTCTTGGGACTTGAGGTTGGGACGTACCAGTTTAGACTGACTGTCACCGACCAACAGGGGCTGAACAGCTCAAAGACTTTGACAATCACCATCAGAGAAGGTAACTGACCAAGCCTCCACTGCATTAGTGCAGCTTGCTAGTTAACATGTTCTTCTTGCCGTTTGGTCCTCACAATACAACAGGTGTTTTTACTGTGCTTGCCTGGTTAATATCTCACACCCTAAAGGAGTAAACGCAGTTCAGCAGCTTGGAGATGTCTGGCTGTGGAACTTTGGAATTGCCTTCAGCAGATTTCTCAACAGAACAAGCAATTCCATCCTAATTCATCACAGGCGCTATCCTGCAGTGTTAAATCAACAGGATGTCATAGAGATATGCAGTATAGAAAAAAAGCCCTTTGGTCCATCACTCAATACTAACTTTTCTTTGCTCGACTGCATTAATCCCTTGTGCTAGAATTAGGTTAATATTCTTCGATGCCTTGCTTATTCTAGTCCTTGTCTATATGTCTTTTAAATATAATGATTGTTTCGGATCCCACTACCTTCCCAGGCAGCGAATTCAACGTATCTGTGTAAAAAAAAATTATCTCTTCGGTTCCCTTAAAAACTAATTTCTCTCATCCCACACCTTTACCCTTTAGTTAAAAATATTCCTACCATAGCAGAAAAAGATTCCATCTACCTTATCCATGCCTTTTATGATTTATATTCCCCTTCGAGTTACTCCTCAGTTTTCTACTGTCTAGGGAAAACTCAGTTCTAGTTACTTAGGACAGTGGTTAAACAAAAATCCAAACTCTGCGAGACTTGTGACTCCAAGATGAGTCAAACTAAACAGAAATAATAAGTATCCCGAAGTGACTTCAAGGTGACTGTTTCAAGGTGTGTTCAGGTGACCCTCAAGCATTGCTGGAGTTTAATTTTCCTATCGGTTCCTGGGGCAGCACGGTAGCAGAGCGATTAGCGTAACTCTAGCGCAGCGCCAGTGGCCCGGGTTCAATTCTGCCACTGACTGTGAGGAGTTTGTATCCTCTTCTCATGGGTTTCCTCCCACATTTCAGGGACATAGGGATTAGTAGGTTAATTGGTCACATGGGTGCAATTGGGCAAAGCATTTCTTATTGGGTTCGAAAGGCCTGCACTGTGTTGTATCTTTGAATAAATAAACAAACAAATTAATCAATATTCTCCAGTACATAAACTTAGAAGAACTTATTTCACATTCTCCAAATACTTAATGTAAATGAAAGATAAATCAGGGGTAAGGCACATTTTTGTTGAATATGATATATTGGAGTAACGATTCCTCATGATCCATATTCTATTCAATACACAAAGATGGACTTTATGAAGCTAAGCTTTTAAGCACAGTCGCTCTGTTAGGACTGTGATGGCAATCACTCCTACCTGTACCTCTGCAGTTGTACGCCGTGCACTACATTAGCAGCTTCCTGGTGCCCAACACACTCAATTCTGCTGGCAAATGGAAACAGTATTTCATTTCCTAAGGTAGATTATCTGTTTGTGTGGAATTGCACAGAAATGATTGGCCTTCAAGAGGAGAGGCTGTACTTGATCTGGTATTGGGAAATGAACCTGGTCATCTCTCAGTGGGAGAGCATTTTGGAGATAGTGATCACTATTCTATCTCCTTTACCATAGCATTGGAGAGGGATAGGAACAGACAAATAATTGGAGTACGGGGCAATATAAGGCTGTCAGGCAGAAACTTGGAAGCATAAATTGGGAACAGATGTTATCAGGGAAAAGTACGGCAGACATGTGGCAAATGTTCAGGGAATGTTTGCGTGGAGTTCTGCATAGGTACGCTCCAATGAGACAGGGAAAGGATGGTAGAATACAGGAACCGTGGTGTACAAAGGCTGTTGTAAATCTAGTCAAGAAGAAAAGGCAGGTAGTCAAGGCAGGTTCGGTTTTGTCATTTGAAGTAAAATTGGATAGGTATATGGCCCGGAAAGGAATGGAGGGTTATGGGCTGAGTGTGGGCCAGTGGGACTAGGTGAGAGTAAGCATTCGGCACGGACTAGAAGGGCCGAGATGGCCTGTTTCTGTGCTGTAATTGTTATATGGTTATAAAAGAAAACCTTATAAAAGGTTCAAAAAACTAGGTAATCATAGAGATCTAGAAGATCATAAGGCTAGCAGGAAGAAGCTTAAGAACAAAATTAGGAGAGCCAGAAGGGGCCATGAGAAGGCCTTGGTAGACAGGATTATAGGAAACCTCAAGGCATTTTACAGTATGTGAAGGGCATGAGGATAAGATGAGAGAATAGGACCAATCGAGTGTGACGGAGGATAAGTGTATATGGAACCAGAGGAGATAACAGAGGTACTTAATGAATGCTTTGCTTCAATATTCACTATGGAAAAGGATCTTGGCGATTGTAGGGATGTTTTACCATGTACTGAAAAGCTTGAGCATATAGATATTAAGAAAGAGGATGTGTTGGAGCTTTTGGAAAGCATCAAGGTGAATAAGTCACCAGGACCAGATGAGATGCACCCCAGGCTACTGTGGGAGATAAGGGAGGAGATTGCTGAGCCTCTGGCGATGATCTTTGCATCATCAATGGGGACCGGAGAGGTTCCAGAGGATTGGAGGTTTGCGGATGTTGTTCTCTTATTCAAGAAAGGGAGTAGAGATAACCCAGGAAATTATAGATCAGTGAGTCTTACTTCAGTGGTTGGGAAGTTGATGGAGAAGATCCTGAGAGGCAGGGATTATGAACAATTGGAGAGGCATAATATGATTAGGAGCAGTCAGCATGGCTTTGTGAAAGGCAGGTTGTGCCTTACAAGCCTAATTGAATTTTTTGAGGATGTGACTAAACACGTTGATGAAGGTAGAGCTGTAGATGTAGTGTATATGGATTTCAGCAAGGCATTTGATAAGGTACCCCATGCAAGGCTTATTGAGAAAGTAAGGAGGCATGGGATCCAAGGGGACATTGCTTTGTGGATCCAGAACTGGCTTGCCCACAGAAGGCAAAGAGTGGTTGTAGACAGGTCATATTCTGCATGGAGGTCGGTGACCAGTGGTGTGCCTCGGGGATCTATTCTGGGACTCCTGCTCTTCGTGATTTTTATAAATGACCTGGATGAAGAAGTGGAGGGATGGGTTAGATAGCTTGCTGATGATACAAAGGTTGGAGGTGTTGTGGATAGTGTGGAGGGCTGTCAGCGGTTACAGTGGGACATTGATAGGGTGCAAAACTGGGCTGAGAAGTGGCAGATGGAGTTCAGCCCAGATAAATGTGATGTAGTTCATTCTGGTAGGTCAAATATGATGGCAGAATATAGTATTAATGCTAAGAATCTTGACAGAGTGGAGGATCAGAGGGATCTTGGGGTCCGAGTCCATAGGACACTCAAAGCTGCTGCGCAGGTTGACTCTGTGGTTAAGAAGGCATACAGTGCATTGGCCTCCATCAATCGTGGGGCTGAGTTTCAGAGCCGAAAGGTAATGTTACAGCTATATAGGACCCTGGTCAGACCCCATTTGGAGTACTGTACCCAGTTCTGGTCGCCTCACTACAGGGAGAATGTGGAAACCATAGGAAGGGTGCAGGGGAGATTTACAAGGATGTTGCCTGGATTGGGGAGCATGCCTTATGAAAATAGGTTGAGTGAACTCGACCTTTTCTTCTTGGAGCGACAGATGATGAGAGGTGACCTGATAGAGGTGTACAAGATAATGAGAGGCATTGATCGTGTGGATAGTCAGAGGTTTTTTCCCAGGGCTGAAATGGCTAACATGAGAGGGCACAGTTTTAAGAGCTTGGAAGTAGGTACAGAGAAGATGTCAGGGGTAAGTTTTTTTTTACACGGAGAGTGGTGAGTGTGTGGAATGGGCTTCCAGTGATGGTGGTGGAGGTGGGTACAATAGGGTCTTTTAAGAGACTCCTGGATAGGTACATGGAGCTTAGAAAAATAGAAAGGTAACTCTAGGTAATTTCTAAAGTAAGTACATGTTTGGTACAGCATTGTGAGCTGAAGGGCCTGTATTGTGCTGCAGGTTTTCTATGTTTCTATGTACCAAGAGGTGTAGATATCAGACGTCAGCGTTATTAAACCCACCGACCACCAGTTACTGTGTACAATTGTGCTGAGTGTAATTGTATCTGTAGAGAAAAATAATAAATAGCTTTCTTTTCCAAAGCTTCCATAATAATAAAAACTAGGAATTGTCAGCTGTGTAGTCAAATAACTGAATTTTGACTCTGTTTTTAAGAGATCAACAATCGTCCTGTGGCTAATGCTGGAGGTAACCAAATTTTGACATTACCCAACAACTCCATCACTCTGGATGGCTCCCGATCTACTGATGACCAAGCCATTGCATCTTACCTGTGGACTCGAGGCGGCCAGAGTCCAGCTGCAGGTGTGAGTATGAAATCCTGCTGTTAGCATCTGTAGAACTTCACCCATTCTTTACACTGGGGTCGCCTCTGCAATACAAAAAAGAGAAAGATGTCTTCAAAGAAAGTAATGAGCACCATTAGTTTAACCGAAACACAGGAGTGGACTCCAGTCACAATTATATATCGTGACACTAGTACTTTTTGTCTTCTCTTCCTTTATATCAGACTTCATTCACTGAGTTTTGAATGCTGAAGTAATCCTTTAATTTCTAAAATTGCTGTGGTATCTATTCCAAGGGTTAAAGCAATTTACGACACATTCTACTCTCAGCATCTTCTAATGACTCTGAAACTTAAATTGATTAATTGTCATGCAAACATTTATTGCCACAGGGAGCATCAAAAGAAGTTCTTACCTTCTGTCCGATGTAGTTCTGTATATATCCTGGCTCTTGTGATGTTCCATGTGTCATTGAGACTCACTGTCAGACAGGCCTCAGCACGTCAGATCCTTCTGGGACTTCTTTGGTTTTATCTGGGCTAAGTCTTCTCCACTGAGGTTGTCATGTTGCTTTAGAAAGTAACCTGTGATGTGTGATGTCCCTCTGCTGCAGGAGGTAATGCGCGGTTCAGACCACGACGCAGTACTTCAGCTGGCCAACCTCGTCGAAGGGAAGTACATTTTTCACCTGAAAGTCACGGATGCAAAGGGGGAGTCGGACTCGGACAGCGCCCTTGTTGAAGTGAGGCCAGGTAAGCTGCTGAGGAATTTCTTAAACACCTCAGGAACAAGCCTCCCCTCTGTGGGCTCTGTCCATACTTTTTTTGCTGTCTCATTAAAGGAATGAGCATAAACAAAGATTCCACCCACCCCAGACATTCTCTCATCTCACCCTCCCATCGACAGAAGACCCAAAAGCCACCAGGCTCGAGTTTAGCTTTTATTCTGCTATTATTACACTTGAACAGACCTGTTGTGTAAAAAGATGGATACCTAGCCTCACAATCTACATTATTACCATCTTGCACTTTACTGCTGACCTGCACTGGTAGCTTTTACACTTTATTCTGCATTGTTATTGTTTTACCTTATTCTAGCTCAATGCACTATATGACGATCTGATCTATATGAACAGTATGCGAGGCAGACTTCACTCTATCTTGATACATGTGTCAATAATAAACCAATATCCTCTGCTCCAACTAGTACATGGCAATAAAATTAATCTGTGCCCTCTCCGGATCACTGTTCAATGACACCCAATAAATGCTTTGTGAGAAATTTAAATGATAGGATTCAGGACGAGTTGCGCCACCTGGCTTATAGCATTAAAAAAGAAGGCCCATTTAGAATAAAATTATGGAACACCATCCACTGGGAAGTATTTCTTTAAAATTCGTGTAAAACTCTGACAGCTCTTCAGCAAAGGAACAGACACAAAATGCTGGAGGAACTCAATGATTCAGTCACCATCTGTGGAGGGAAATTAGCCAACGTTTCCAGCCAAGACCCTTCATCAGGGTTGAAAAGGAAGCGGGCAGAAGCCAGAATAAAAGGCTAAAGAGGAGGGGGAGTGCGAGCTGGTGGGTGATAAGAGAATCTGGGTAAGGCTGGAATGTAGGTGGGGTGGGGAGGGGGGAGTGGGAACGATGTGAGAAGGTGGGATGTGATGGATGGAAGAGGCAGTAGACTGAACACGACTGAATCTGACACCAGAGTCCAGTGGACCATTGAATAAAGGGAATGTGGTGAGGAGCAAGCTGAATGAAGGTGTGGGTGGAAGGCAGGCCAGGAAAGCAGGGGAAGAGAAAGAGAAGGGGTGAGAGGGCAGAGCAATAAGTGAAAAGAAAAGAGGCGGTGGGGAGGGGGAGGGAAACAGAGGAGAGTAATCATCAAAAGTTAGAAAAATCTATGTTAATGGTGTCTGGTTGAAGACTCCCAAGCTGGAATATCTTATCTGGGCCTAGCTGCATCTCCTTCAATTTATTCCATGGGTACTGTCCTCACCTATCAGATTCCATTTTGTTCAGCCCTTTGTTCCTTTTCTTATGTATCCAGAGGTACCGGCCACGTGACAGATGCACTGCCACCTGGCTGGTCGGAGGACACACCACATGCCAATCAACATTTGGTCCCTCCCAACTAATCAATGCACACCTAAATTATTGGTCACCTTAATTGGATTATCTCACCCAGCCCCATGCTATAAAAGGTGAGACATGTGCCTGACTTGCTCTCTCTTACAGACCACCTCATTGAAGGTAAGTGCATTGATTTATGTTTGGGAAGGTCTATCTTTTGTCCTGGTAAGGGAGCCGCAGCTATCCAAGGTCAAGGGGGATAGCTGTCGTAGTGCTTTTCCCTTGTTCTTTGTTTGTGTAACTGTACCCTGTCCCCAAACCGTTTTCTGTGTATTGTACAGCCGACCTGACCTTCCCCACACGTGTTGACCCTAAGTGTTTTTTGTTAGAATATTGTAGTTGCTTGTGTTGACCCAACTTCCCTTTGTAAATAAATTCCTTATTATTAAAACTGTGTGTGTCCAGGCCTTTACTGTTGAGAGTCAAAGAACCAGTTATTTTCCATCACAACAACCTATGACATTCCACCTTCTTACATCATCCCACTTGCTCCTCCCTTGCCTGGATTTACCTATCACCCACTAGCTTTTGTTTCTCCTCTTTCCTCTACCCTTTTATTCTGGCTTCTGTCTCCTGTCCTTTCTAGTCTTGATGAAGGGTCTCAGCTGGATACGTCAACTGTTTATTTCCTTTCATGCATGCTGCCTGACCTGCCGAGCTCCTCCTGCATTTTGTGCATGTTGCTCTGGATTCCCAGCATCTGCAGAATCTCTTGTGTCTCCTTCAGCTAAGTGTGATTGAATTCTACATTGGAACAGATAAAACGTGTTTTGCTTTAATATACTGAGGGAATTTGGCATTGTGACTCTTCATTTTTAAATCACTAGTTTAGACCTCCAAACTTAAAAGCTTCAGTGCTGAAAGAAATTGGCAAATGCACAATAATTCCTTGTTTTGTTACAAAGATTATCTGGAGATGGGTTCACTATAACCATCTGGTATGTTGGGGGGAGGGGAGTTGGGGGGGTGCTATGGCACAAGATCAAAGTAAACTGTGGAGTGTTGTAAGCTAAGTCAGCTCCATCATGAATACTAGCTTCCTTAGTATCTAGTACATTTTCAAGAAATGCTGTCTTAGGAAGGAGATGTCCATCATTTAAGGACCCCCATCACCCATGTCATGCCTTGTTCCCATTGCTACCATCAAGAAGGAGGTACATAAGCTTGCAGGCACACATTCAACAATTCAGGAACAGCTTCTTCCTCTCTGCCATCCGATTTCTGAATGGACGTTGAACCCAGGAACAGTACCTCACTACTTTTTTTATTTCTACTTTTGCACTACTTATGTAATTTAACCATTTAACTAGCAATATATACATTTTACTGTAATTCAGATTTTTCCTCTTATTATGTATTGCATTGTACTGCTGTCTCAAAGTCAACAAATTTCATGATACATGCCAGTGATATTAAATCTGATTCAAATGCTGATTCTGAATGCTTACTGGTTTTTAGGGTGCAGTGACCAACATGGTCTAAGTGACTGTCTGATAATGTGTTAATATCTTTAGAACAGTTTGTCTTCAGTGGGTAGAAATGTCAGTGATTATTTGATAGTATTGAGTAAGATTAGGTTGAAGTTTATTTGCACAAGGTTCTGAAATATTGTGGATGGTTGGCTGAAGATGAAGATTCAGCAGTTTATTTCATGGTGAACGTACCCTGACCTCTAATTCTTTTGTATGTACGGCCTGTTTTCCTGCAGACCCAAAGAAGAATGATCTGGTAGAGCTGGTGCTCCAAGTTTGCGTGAGCAACCTGTCTGAGCAGCAGAAGGGCACCCTTGTGAGGCAGCTGGCAGTCCTGCTCGGGGTCCTGGACGAGGACATCAACATCCAGAAGATTCAGGCACATTCTGAGTCCAGGTGAGTGGGCCAGGCCTTAGACAGCTGGCTGAAAATTTCTAGCAACGTACAGTACTGAGCATTTACTTAAAAGTTTCATCTTTCATCTCCAGAGAAGTGGGCATGCTGGCATTTATTACCAGTTGTCCGGGGTTAATTGATTTAGTCTTGATGGTGTAACGATACAAAGGCCAGACTGGCACGCAGTTTTCTTCAACTTTCGATATCCAAGCCAAGAAATTAGTGAAAGAAGAATAAAAGATTTTTGTTTGGAGATTCTTGTTTAGACCAAAACAGTCAACTCTTTGACTTGAAATAACACCCTGAAAAATGAAATCCTTAAAATGAAATCCTTTCAAGAGTTCTTTCACCATGTTCAAACAATTGTGTAGCAAATGCCAATTTTCTTTTGGCTGCTTGTGTAAGTGGCAAGGATCAGTGGAATCAAACACAGTTTCTGTAATTCCCGAGCTGCACCTAGTTTTATCAAGTACATTGTGTTTGTCTACTATTGTGACTTAGGTGAAGATCAGACCACATTTTATGAGTAATTACTACAGGAAACCAGGTATTTGCAAATGGTTCACAAAATGTTTTTTCCAACTGTAACTTTGTACTCAACAGACCAATTGAGTCAGTCTGGCCTGCATTCTTAGTACCTAATTTTCCCTGTTTTGGGTAACACTAGCAGCCAATGGATGGTGATTAATGTAGCTGAGTGCCAGACCAAGGTTCAAGATCCAGTCAATGCCAAAATAATCCACATTTCACAATCTGATAGAGGTCCCAGCAGTGAAAGAGGTCAGAAGGAGTCAACGTTTTATGAGTGCCACCTTCTCTGCAGAGCAGGATCATCCATTGCTTCACAGAGACAATTTCCACATTAGACTTGGACAATGCCACTTCTAACCCTTTCTCTGCCGCCATTTCAAAACCCTGCCCTGTTTGCCCCGCTCTCAATCACACTGCAGAGACAGAACATGGTACAACAGGGGAACAGCCCCTATGGCCCATGATGTTGTACCCACCTAATTACATTAGTCATTGAATTCCTAACTAAACTGATCCCTTCTGCTGATACAGTGCCCATATTGCTCCATTCTCTGCACATTCATGAGCCTGTTTAAGAGGCTCTTAATTGTATTTGTCTCCATTAGCACCCATAACCCCTGCTTCATATAAACTTGCCACTCACATCTCTGCTGAATTTATTCACCCCCACTCCCATGCCCTCTAATATCAAACGTTTCTTTCCCAGGAAAAAGATACCAGCTGTCAACTGCATCTATTTATCTCATAAACTTATAAACCTCTATCCGGTCTCCCTCTAGCCTCTGCAGCTCCCGTCATAACAACCCAAGCTCGTCCAACCTCTCCTTGTGGGAGTACGCTAAGTATTTGTGATATTTTCTATTTCCAGCATCTGTGATCATTTTAAATCACGTTATACATAAAGTCTTGGGTTGAGAGTACAATACAATCTTTAGTTAGTGTTAAGGATGGCAGAAAATAGAAAATAAGATTGGCAGCCAGAACCCAAATTGTTATGGTATGGGAGGTATTCCATTCCTCAGATTGACCCAACTCAGTCAACATAAATCTCTTGGAAATAACTTTAATTTCAAATACTTACTCAGACTGCTGTTGAATGATAATTTTGTATTTTCTGTCCTACAGCACAGCATTAACATTTTACGTCCAAGGTGAGCAGCCAGGCCATGTGTCCAAAGGGGTGGATGTGGTGAGGACTTTGCAGAAACAGCTCGTAAGAGAGAAGGTGGACTTTTTGCTTTTTAAGACCCTGAATATAGATACAGTTGGTAAGTTACAACATATTTTGTGTTTTCTTGCTTGTATGCTTTTGTTCAAAGCTTTGTTCAAATTATTAACAAGTTTATATTAATAGGTACAATATGCATGAATTCCTGGAGTGACATTGGTGTTAGTTATCTCTGGGTATTTCTTTTTGCCCATTATTGAATAAACACTCCACTCGTGCTTTCTTTGGGCTTTCAGTTGTGAATAATTAGTCATCCTTCGTAGCTTTTTAAATGCAAATATTTGTGTGTGTGTGTGTGTGTGTTAGCATATGGTTTAGTTAAGATTTTCTACGCACAGTCCAATGGCCAAGCCCATTATTAAAAAGCTGTGTATTGCCCTCCCACCAGGCACTGAAACAGTGCTCTTGCTGGAGACTGTGGCAAATTTCTATTGCTAAGACTTCTGTATTTTAATGTTAATATTAAAATAATGATAGTCTCCATTTATTATATCTGAAGGCTTGAAACATGTGGCATGTATAAATGCATTTGATGTTTTACAAACAGCTCCAGAATGGATGGTGCATATCGACATCTGAGTACACGGCAATAAGGGTTATTTAATACAAGGCTTTACTGGCACATGACCATTCTGTACAATAATTGCTGTTTTTAGGCTTGGGGGGCTGTATTTGTTGATAGTCATGCAGTATCACATTTGAAGTTTGCTATCTTTGCAGTCTGCTTTCGGAAGTGCTCTGGTCACGGGGACTGTGACCCGTTTAGCAAGCGTTGTGTCTGCTACCCGTTCTGGATGGAGAATCTGATACGGCGTTACGTTGGTGACGGAGAAAGCAACTGTGGTGAGCAGATTTGCTCTAAAATGTGTTGGATGGACTAAAGTCGTTGTGATGAGCAGAGATAACCTGTTCAATTTTGGTTAATAAATGTGGTTGTGGATTTTCATCTTCACTGTCTGGCGGGTTTGTTCTGATTCCTCATCTAGTAACAGTGATAAAAGTGAATATCTACCCTGCAATCTCACATTGGCACCTTTCTTTGCCAAAGTTCCCTCATTTTACTTTCTTTTTCTGCCGGTGTGTTGTAATACAGGAAGACGTGGCTAGACTGGAACTGAGTAAACCTGTTGTCAGAAACACATTGAGACAACATTGCTGAGAGGGGATTTAGGTGCATAATTTGAATTTTGGAATTATCCCCCACTGCATTTTACTACAGAAATCATTCTATTTTTATTGAGGGCCTGTTTAAGTAAATGCTGTTTGCAGAGTGAATAAATTTGCTGCAAACTCCACCTTATTTCTAACTGAAATGGTGGTGTTAGTTCTGCTATTGTACATTAAAGAAGTCTATCGTCTCAAGTGTTGAGTTCCTTGGGGTCAGCAAATGATTCGACTTATAGGTAGATTTAGATGGGTCTCGAATTAAAATTGAAATCTCACTCAATCAGTTCCTCTTAAAATCATGGAATCTTCTAGCACTGGAGGCCATTCAGCCCACTGCTGTTGTTGCTTACTCTTTGAAAGAGCAGTCTTTTATCCCAGACCTCTTAAAGTAGCAGTATGAATTATTCAGCTGTCCAGTTGTCACCTGAAATTTCTCATGGTATCTAATTCCTCTACTGCTTTGAATGCAATTTCCAGATCTACAGAACTGGTTTCTAATCTTCTGCGTAATTCACTTGATAATTCTGTTTCATAGCTGACTCGCTCTTTAACCTTAACACTGCTAGTAAGAAAAATCCCACCTTCCTGTACCTCCACAGTGAACTGATCTTATCTTTGCTATTATACTGATAACTTCCTGTTCCCTCTCAGAATCTGGCATCTTCCTGTAGACAAAATGTGTATAATTGGACAGAATTATTCCATTGAAGTGGAGTCATTGAACACCAACTGAAGTCTAGCTCTCAGTAAAGATTCAGTTGGATGACTTCATTCTTGCATAGGGTGTCTTTATTTCCTACATATTACCCTGTCAGCATTGAGGGAAATACGTCCTCCGTTCTGAGGTGGGATCTCTTGTGCACAAATTGCATGTTCTATTTCCTACATTATGTCAGCGACAAGTCCTGGAGATTTCTTGGTTTTTGGAACATCATAAGAGATGAATAGGCACTATGTAAATACATTTCTTTCACATGCAGTCAGATGCTGTTGTTAATCTTGTACTTTTATTCACAGAGTGGAACATATTATATGTGATTCTGTCAATGTTTCTAACAATCATCGTCATTGGAGGGATTTGCTGGACTTGTATTTGTTGTTGCAGGAGGTATGAGACAGTAATATCAGTAAGGAATCTGCATATCTTTCGGGTGCAATCATACAACTCTATTATTCAAACATCCTGGACATAACATGATTTTGAATCACTTTTTCTGACAGAAAGAGGACAAAAATAAGGAAGAAAAACAAGTATACTATTTTGGACAGTATGGATGATCAAGAACAGGTGGCATTGAGACCTAAATATGGTAAGTGATATAGAGTGAATGTGTTGGCGCGTGTCGTAGTGGACAAGGCATCGGACTAGTAACTAGAAGGTCACTGGTTCGAGCCTCAGCTGAGGCAGAGCGTGTTTGTGTTCTTGAGCAAGGCACTTAATAACACATTGCTCTGCGACGACGCCGGTGCCAAGCTGCTTGGGTCCTAGTGCCCTTCCCTTGGATAAATTCGGTGGTGTGGAGAGGGGAAGGCCTGCGCCCTGGAAAAACCTCCCAAGGTGCAAATCCATGGTCTCATGAGACTAACGGATGCCTATTATAGAGTGAATATAGTTGATTAAGTATCAAGAATAAAGCCAAAATAGCCTTTCAGGTACCGAGAAGAAAGCTTATGCTTTGTTGCCAGTGGAGGCCACAATGCCTGCCAACTCACTGGGGGTTCAGTATGTCAGTTGTTATATGGCAGTTCTCATGTATTTTCACTTAAGGTTGTGGGGTCAAGTCCCAGTCCAGGGACATAAGCATATAATCTGGGAATATACTCTGCAGCAGTAGGAAGGTCAGTGCATTGATAAGGGTATCATCCTTTGGATTTGAATTTAAATTATGCCCCCTCACCTCTAGGGCTACTTTGAAGAGGAATGCAGAATTCTCCTTTGTATCCTGGCAAAACCCGTGTCATAGCTAATATCATTAGAAACTATGAATTACACCCCCCCAAGCTATCTTGAGGAGGGATGGAGAATTCTCCCTTGTATTGTGGCAAAACCTATGTCACAAAAATATCACAAGAAAGTATTAGTCATAGTCATAAGGCAGAGGAGCAGAATTAGGACATTTGGCCCGAGTCCACTCTACCAATCATGGCTGATTTATTTTCCCTCTCAATCTCATTCTATTGGCTTCTCTCCGTAACCTTTGATGTCCTTAACAATCAAGAACCTTTCAACGTCTACTTTAAATATACCCAATAAATATACCTCCACAGCTGTTTCTGACAATAAATTCGACAGATCCACAACACTCTGGCTAAAAAAAAATCCCTCTTCATCACTGTTCCAAAGGGACACCCTTCTATTCTGAGGCTGCGTTCTCTACTCCCAAACTCTTCCAATGTTGGAAACATCCTCTCCACATCCACTCTATCTAGCCTTTCAATATTTGGTAGGATTCGATGAGACTCCTGCTCGTCCTTCTAAATGCTATTCAGTACTGTGTAAGTAACATCAAATGGTTACCCTTTCATTCCTGGGATAATTCTTGTAAACTTCTGGACCCTAATGCCAGCAGATCCTTTCCAGGATATTATTATTGTAGCATATTAGCAATTATCATTATATTATTGGTTGCTACATTTTCTGAATTACAACAGTGACCTCTCTACAAAGACACTTCATTGGCTATGAGATGACTTGTGTATACTTGGTGTGAAAAAATTATATTGTAATTCTTTTCTCTATAATGTGAATGAGGCACCATCTGTCCAGATGTTAATACCAGATCATAAAAGTGAGTACAGTCTTTCTGTTCCAGGTGTGAAACACAAAAGCACCGAACACAATTCGAGTCTAATGGTATCGGAATCAGAGTTTGAGAGTGATCAGAACATACTGTTTAGCAGAGAAACCATCGAGACTGAGAACTTTAAAGCTGGAATGAATGGCTCTCTCAAAAATGGAGTATCTTTAAATTATCATCCCAAAAACAGATAAACTTGCTGAATTGGAAAGCTTATTGGTGAAGTATTTTTTCCCAACAGAGCGGAGGAAGAAAAAGAAGTGGATGATTCTAAAGACATTAAAGTGTTTTTTAAACTGCAGAATTTTGGCATACTCTGGAAAAGACTAATGGAAGGTCTGAAGGAAAAGTTGAAAATTTTGGATAGGTTCACTACGATGAGCAATCCTTAACTGCAGAATGGTTTGCCAGATTGTATCCCTTGAAAGACTTATCATGTCAGCTTCCTGTAGCTTTATGATTCCAGCCATTTCTGTTAGTTCTGTGTGCAAATGTGAGCTAAGTCAGCAGCTGCAACATAAAGGGACCTGGATCAAACCTCTTAAGTGCTTTCTCTACTTACATTGAAATACCATTTGATGATGTTTACAGTCTTGCAAACATAAAGTGCATTTGAAAAACCTCATGAGGTATTTAATGATAGACATTAAGGCTGCAAAATGAAAAGTAGCTAAAATTAAAGTTCTTTGTATTTGTAACCATGAAAAACTATTTGTGCTCTAAAGTGCATGTGCAGGAATCTTCCTGTGCAAAACCTCTAAGGATCAGTTGACATACAGATGAAAAACTAAAAAACAAAGCTGCAAGAAGAATTACTAATGCAAATTAGAAACCTCATTTGGTATAATTGTCACAATTGAAGCTGGAGGAACAATTAATAATTCCCCTCTGAGTTTATGCAATTGTCCCCAGTGAGAAACTACTCCTGATATGTATTGTGCATTTTCTGGAAGTGTCACACTCAAAATAACTGGATGAATTACTTTTTATATCTTATAAACTGGGGGGACTGGACCGTTTGTCGTATAGCACTGAGATTAATGCATTGGGTTATGGACACTAAGCAGGATAATGGACAGCCATGCTCTTCGACCAGTGTCATGGTATCTTTAAACTACAGTGTACAAAAACAAAAATTGAAGAAATAAACTGACAGGCTTATCTGACTGGTGGTAAATGAACTGCCAGTGCCTCCCTTTAAATGTCCAGTTCTGTGTTTCCCTGCAACTCCCTGTAGAGGAGCAAACCCCAGCAGCCAGTTGATAGGCTACTTGAGAGATTGAGTTGGGAAGAGGACATTCTCTTGCCTGATATCTTGGGCATTTGCCCTGTGTCCCTGTGAGCACTGCATTACTCTTGCTGAAGAATTTTTAATTATTCTGTATCATTGTATGAATCTGTTTCTGCTGGCTTTTTAAATTACATGAGGAAATGTGGACGTTGAAGAAATATAATTTGTTAGGCCTACATATTCTCTCACAAGCCTAAAACTGAGTTTGGAGAAGGCAGGCGAAATACTTTTTGCTGTGGATGAGTTACCTTGAGGATTTGGATGAACAATAAGTAATTTAATCTATAGAATAAGATGCACTTCATTGCCTTTTGACCATTCCATCCTCCAGTATCCTGATAGGAAAGAATTACAGCTTTAGTAAATTCTGCTTTAAATGTTCCTTCATGTCCCAGTGGAATCAGATCGCCAACATGCTTGCATCAATGGCATTATACATCATTTAAAGAATTCCAGAACAAAAAACATCCACCCTCAAGGTAACAGATGATTAAGAAAACTTCATGTACCAGTGATTTTCTATGTTGCTCCCAAACCTGAATTAATTTTGCTTCTGTACAATTTAGCTGTCAATAAATTTACAAATTCTTTAGCCTGAACTATTCAGTGTACCATGGTAATATTTTCTGCTGCTTTGGAGGAATTACGAACCAGCAGAAGGTCAAAATAGAACACAGTTAGACCAGCAGCAGAGAGTACAGAATCAGTATCATGTTCCCCTGGATTTGCTCTTCACATTCCTTTATAGGGAAGTATCCAGTTTTTGTTAAAATATACACCTTCCTTTTTCTCTTGAATGGTGCAAAGGCCTTCAGGTTTACACTACAGAAAACTTGCAAGTGTATTTAGGTTTTAGGGTTTTGCCACTGCCAAGCAGGTTATTTTGCATAAGAATATTAAATAAATACAAATAATGCACCGATTACCAATTAATAATGGCTAACCCAAGTATCCAGGAGTCACTGAAACAAACATAACCTGAACAATATTGATTCTTTATCCTTTACTCTGTTGTACTCTCTCTTCAGTTTTTTTTCCTTCTTTCTTGTAGGCAAGGTCTGTAATTCAGTGTCAAATAAGGAACAGATCATAACTACACAAATTGTTCTAAAATCAGATTTATATCTGCACATAAAATAAGATTACAACATCTTTTACATTAAGGTATTGCCAAAAGACAAAATACCTTTAAGGTATTAACTGCAACAAATTAGTCAATTAATATTTATGTTTGCTAGGAAATGTTTACGTTTATGGGCCAAATGGCCTAATTGTGTTCTTATATCTTACGGTCCTTTCAAAGGTCACAGGGAGAAGGCTGGAGAGAGGGGCTGAGGAGGGGAAAGAAGGATCAGCTGTGATTGAATGGTGCAGTAGATGGGCCAAATGGCCTAATTCTGCTCCCATGTCTTATGGAAATTAAATCCAAACATATTTGACATGGCAAATAAAATAATTTAAAATGACAGTAATCACAATTCTATGAAAACATTTTGGCAGTTAAGTGTTTTTAAATTCAACACACAATTAGAAAACATTATCTATCACATTTTTTGTAACAATAAGGAGTCATCAAAATGGGATCTTAAGCAATGCAGCCTAAAGTTTAGAGTAAAATTTAAAAACAATTTAAATTCCTAATGGGTAATCTACTCAATGATTGTAAATTGGTGAATTTCTAAAATATTCATAAACATTTCCAGAAAAAAATAAGTGCTAACCAACATTTAGCAGATTTACATGATTCAGCAGTGCAAAAAATATATACCTTGACTGTCTATAATTAAAATACAAAAATTTTCCCTACAAATTATCTGCATGATCCAGTGTGCTTTAAAAATGTGCCATGTTAATTATAACCTATTGTGTTACAGCCAATGGAAAGACTTTCTGCATAAAGGCTCAAGTAAATTAACTGATTGATTGAAATACTGTTGACGTGACTTCCTTATTTACCCAACTGCTTATAAACCTCCAAAACAGACATACTTGATTTCCAAAAAATCATCAACACCATATTTAGAGCCTTCTCTGCCAAGTCCAGACTGTTTAACGCCCCCGAAAGGTGCTTCTGGGGTGGATAACAGCCCTTCGTTAACTCCAACTATGCCAACTTCCAGCTGTTCAGCAACTCTCCAAATCTGAGCATGATCTCTCGAGTAAAAGTAACCTGGAAGAGACAAGAGCATAACAAACTTTTAAAAACAGTGGTATACTGTTTCAAAAACTTACTTCTATAAATCATGCATACAGCTTTTAGCTCAGGATAACAGAATCAAACAAATCACAACCTTTACAATTAACCTATCAGATCTTTTAATTGGCAAATATTTGAATATGAGAAGTGCAGGTGTACAATTGCTTTCGTTCGGCATGATTTCTAATTAGAGTGAATGCCAACACTGAAACTGACTCACCAGCCAGACCCACACTAGCAGCATTAGCAATGGCGACAGCTTCTTCCTCCGTCTGAAACCTGTAATTAAGAATTTACAGGATCTTAAATCTTGTAACAGAAGCCGCTGGCCAATGATGGAGCTGAGGAAAATGACTACACTTTCCTTCAACTCTGAATTCAATCACACCAAAATGACAGCTAGAAAATTAACTTTTATAATAAAAGTTTTATTTTAAACCCAAAGTAACGCATAAATTTGCAAAAAACAGTCAACCCTTTAAAGTTCAAAGCAAATTTACTATCAAAGTAAACTTTATGTCACCATATACAACCCTGAGATTCATTTTCTTGTGGGCATACTCTATACATCCATAATGATAATCATAATAGAATCAATGAAAAACCTCACCGACTAGTGTTGAAAGGACAATTGTGCAAATATAAAAAGAAAGAAATACTTATAATAAACAATAAATATTGAGAATATAGATGAAAAGTCCTTTAACGTGAGTCCATAGGTTGTGGGAACATTTCAGTGATGGGGCAAGTGAAGTTATCCCCTTTGGTTCAAGAGCCTGATGGGGTAATAACTATTCCTGAACCTGGTGGTGTGAGTCCTGAGGCTCCTGTACTTTCTTCCCGATGGCAGCAGCAAGAAGAGATCATGACCTGAGTGGTGGGTGTCCCCGAAGGATGTGGCTTTCCTGCGATGGTCCTCCATGTAGATGTGCTCAGTGGTGGGGAGGGCCTTACCCGCGATGGACTGGGCTGTATCTATTACTTCTTGTAGGGTTTTCTATTGAAGGGCATTGATGTTTCTATACTAGGTTGTGATGTAATCAGTCAGAATACTCTCTACCATCTATAGAAATCTGTCAAAGTTTTAGATGTCATGCCGAATCTTTGCAAACTCCTAAGCAGAGGCGCTGCCGTGCTTTCTTACTTAAGTGCTGGGCCCAGGACAGGTCCCCTGAAATGACAACATCGAGGAATTTAAAGCTGCTGACCCTCCGATGGGGACTGCCTCATACACCTCTGGTTTCCTCTCCCGAATTCAGTAATTGGCTCCTTGGTCTTGCTGACATTGAGTAAAAGGTGATTGTTGAGGCACCAATCAGCCAGATTTTCAATCTCCCTCCTATATGCTGATTCGGCCTACAACAGTGGTGTCATCAGCAAACTTGAATATGGTATTGGAGCTGTGCCTAGTTACACCATGGTAGGCAGACCAGGAGGCTAAAGACACACAGCCTTGTGATGATGGAGATCAAGGAGGAGATGTTGTTGCCACTCTCTGGGGTCTGCAAGTGAGGAGGTTGAGGATCCAGTTGCACTGGGAGGTATTGAGGGCACAGGTACAAAAAGAGACATGCTAAGTTTAACATTACAAATCCATAATGTCCCACTATCCTGAAAGAGGCCATTCACCCTCCCTGTGCCTCTTTGAAAGAGTTAATAAATTAGTGCTACTAACGTTTGCTTTTTACTCCCATAATTATAGAACTTATGATTATGATCTACTCAAATTTCACTAGACTTTATGATAATAGTTCTCCTATGGTTCACTCTGCTCTCTAATTAGATCCCTTCTTCTTCAGCCCTTTAACTTTTCCACATCATCTCCCAGCTTATCACTTCATTCCCCCCACCCACACACTTCACTTATCATCTGCCAGCTTTTACTCTTCCCCATCCCCACATTCTTATTCTGGCCTCTCCCCACTTCCTTTCCAGTCCTGATGAAGGGTCTTGGCCCAAGACTTTGACTGTATGTTCCCCTCCACAGATGCTGCCCGAGTTGCCGAGATCCTCCAGCATTTTGTGTGTTGCTCGGGATTTCCAGCATCTGCAGAAGCTCGTGTCCATGACCTGCTGCTCCACTGCAAAGTCTCTTTGAAGCACATCCAGCCTGAATTTGTAGTCTTCTCTTTGACAGGAATTCAGTGAGACCTTCTCTCACTGCTCCTTCTCCCTTCTCTCTTTTTCTATTCTTCATTCTGCCTCCTCTCTTACTCCTTCCCTTCTCACCTGCCTATCATCTCCCTCTGATGTCCCTCCTTCCCCTTTCCCCATGTTGTCCATTCTCCTGTCCGATCAGATTCCTTCCCCTGCTATCACCTACCAGCTTCTAGTACTTCTCCTTTCCTTTCCAGTTCTGACAAAGGATCTTGGCCAGAAATGATGACTGTTTATTCCCCTCCATTGATGCTACCTAACCTGCTGAGTGTCCACAGCATTTTGTATTTTGCATATAATTTCATTTTCTTGCTAGCATATTCCACTGCTACCTGCAAGGAGCTTGTGCATTCTCCCCGTGACAGTGTGCGTTTCCTCCCACTGTCCGAAGATGTACCGGTCGGTAGGTTAATTGGTCATTTTAAACTGCCCTGTGATTAGGCTAGGGTTAAATCGAGGGTTGCTGGGCAGCGTGGCAGAACAACTGTATCTCAATAAATTAGTAAATTCCAATTTTGAAACTTGCTAATGAATTTGCATCCACAGCCCTTGAACTGCTGCAAAAATACTGCTTTATCTCCTCAATAACCTGATTACTTTTAGCGTAATTGAAGTGATAACAGTACACAAAAAAAACATAATTTTCCTACACTGAATCCCACCATAAACACAGATATAGTTTGTTTACAACCACCAGTAGCAAACATCTGACACTGCAACTGATAATACATTACAATGGCTGTTCTATTTTTACCTTCTTAATTTAACATTGCATCTCAATTAAACTATTTAGTATTTTTGCCCATGGCACGTTGGCAATGAGATGTGTCCGATTTCCTCAGTTCTTCTGAAGGTGCATTAATGGTTCATCGTGCATGGCTGGCCTGATTCTTGGAAATTCTGTAGTGTTAAGGCATCAAGAGCTACTGAGTTGGTTTTGAGACAAGGCCTTTCTCCTAAACAGGAATCCCATGATCAGTGTGATCTGTTCTCAATGGGCTGGGAAGAGGGAATGAGGTAAGTTGCTTAAGAATTGCTTGAGCATTGTTTCCAACAACCAGCAGCTGTGAAAAGCTGGTTCACCTGCAGTAAGTGACCAGCAAGGGGCATTCGATGGAACAATCTGCAATTTGGTCAAGAAATGCTTTCAATTTCTGATAAGATGACAGCGTGCTCGGACACAGGAGGACACACGGGACTGACTAAAGGTGTTTTTGTCTTTATTTAAATTGTTTTTTTAAACAATCGTACAACAACTGTGGACATTAAAGAACTTCAAGCACTGCAGGTCTACCCGATCAGCAAGATGCTCACCGTTGGAGATGGATTTGGTGTGGACTGTATTGCTGCCTGCTACAGAAAGGCATTGCTGTGAGAATGTGGTGTGCAGCGGTTGCCTTAAGGTGTTTTTCTCGCAATTGCAAGACCCTGTTGGACATTGCCAGTGTAGAATTCTGCAAGTCCAGTTCACCGCTTTGCTGGGGTGGCTGACGGCGGGCGGGGGGGGGGTTAGGTCGTAGTGAGCCTCGTGCCGAGGGCTTGCCTCTTGCAACAGTCCAGGTGGGGAGGCGCAGTGTGGCGTGGCATCCCTGCAGGACTGGGAGCTGGCCCCTCCCGTCAATGCTACTCTCCAGTGTTTGCTCAGTGGACGACAAGCTGGACCACACGTGTGTGTATGAGTTTACCTGCTGACTGCTTGTTCTTGCAATAACACCTGTGCACCATCAATTTATAGGACATGTCACTCAGGGGCTTGGGTTATATATATTTATTTAGTGTAACTATATGTTTACTGCTATCTTGTATATGCTGTATGTGCCTTGTGCTGTGTATAACTGTTAGTACAATACTTTACAGCTTGGCCCCGGAGTAACGCTGTTCCATTTGGTGGGCATTCATCTATGGTTGAATGATACTTAAATCTTCATCAGAAGAACCTAGAAAATGACTTGTCCACAAAAGAGAGGAAAAGCCTTGCTGAGATTCCAGAGTCCCCATTTGATGTAGAGAGCTGTAACTACTCTGCACCCTGACAAGGAAAGCCTGTGTAGCTGAATTTATAGGCATTAGGGTTTCACGTAGCATTGAATAGTCATATTCTGAGACATGACTGCCACCTAGTGGCTTCTTTCTACAGCTCAGGCAGATGCTTCAGCGTAAATAGTAATAGTAATAGTAAATAGTAATGGGCAAGCTGGCTAAGAAAAGCACCAGCCTACAACCTGGGCAGAAAATTGAGTCTAGGGTAGGGTACTTCTGCACTCTTGAGGCAGCTAGTTTTAGAACATATTCCTAATATCTTGTTTGCAATAGATCTGACAGAAAGATATTAAAGGTTTCCTTACTTGAGAACTGGTGCCAAAGGACCAAATGTTTCCTCTTGTGCACACAGCATGTCTGCTGTGACATTAGAAAGAAGAGTTGGTTCAAAGAAGCTTCCTCCAAGACTATGTCTCTTTCCCCCTGTCACAACGCAGGCACCACGAGACACTGCATCACTTATCTGATTTTCTACCTGAAACAGAGAAATAAGAGAGGTTTGCACTCATTTAAAATTTTTAACCATTCAGTTCTTTCAATGCCTTGGAATTTCTTCCAGCTGAGACGCCTGTTCCTCCATGTTTAGTCTTTCCTCTGTCATTACAGGCTTTGGTCTCAGCTATTTAGATGTTAATATTGGATTCCCTTTAGTTTCCTTCAAGATAGTGAGTTACCTTGCTAATAGCTGCTTTTGTGACTCAAGGCCAAACTTTGTTTTTTAATATTCTACTGAAGTATCACCAGGCATTTGTGTTAAATGCATTATAAAATGCGATTTGTTGTCACTTAATTTAGAAATGGTTACCTCAGTTACTCACTTCTGTTAAGAGCTTTTGTCAGAATAACAAAATCTTTTGCAAATCTTCTAGAGAATTATGAGTTTGAAGTATGTTTTTCAAATATGCCTTGCTTGAATATTACCTTTACCACTGCTCTTTCATTGATTAGGGGACCCTGTGTAGTCTGTTCATCAAATCCACTTCCAACACGCAAATCTCTATGCATCGCCTTCACCATCTTCTCCACAAATGCATCGTGAATTCCCTCCTGCACCAGGAACCGATTTGCACACACACAAGTCTACATTCGGGAATTGAAAGCAGCAAAATGTAACTATTTAAACACACATGATTCCAGATAGCAATGGAAGACATAAAAATAAGTTAGTTATTGAAAATACAAAACATAACCTCAATTACTCAAAATGAAATGGTTCAGTGCTCTTTATACATTACTGCTTTATGGCAATTAAAATCAAATGGCCAAAAATTATATAAATTACTCCAAATTTATAACTGCTCTACACTGCATACAGTCCCTCTATTTCTTATGTCATTGGAATTTATTAGCATATTCTTCAACCATTTTTCCTTTATCTTTAATTCATCTCTTCTTGGTCAGGGATTAAGATGTTTTACTTGCACTCCAATTCCTTGCATTCTGAGGTGATTGATGCTTAAAGTGGGAACTGTACTCTCTTACAGATGGTGCATTGGATGATTTGGCAATCTTCTATTTGTCAGGTTTAGTTTTTGTTTCCTATTCACCAGTGGAAACGTTCTCCCAAGTCTACTCTATCAAAGTTTCAGAAAGTGGTGTGCACAAAAGGTCGAACCTTTGCCACCACCGAGTGGCATAAAAAATGGCTTTTATTTATCATCATAAGGTCAAACTTCATCGTCCCCCCACAAGCAGAGCATCAATACTGCAAAAAATTCTTTGATTTGACTACCGTTTCTGTGATACAAGTTCTGCATAAATTCCAGTAGAAGTCCCTCTCAGTTTTAAGAATTATTATAAAGCAAATCAACTTAGATTTATTGCGTCTTTTTTTGATGAAGAAAAACCGACATGGATTAGAATAGAATTAGAAAAGATAGCAGAAAACATACCAGAAGATTTTATATATAAATGGGAATCCAAATGGATACGGGAAAAAAAAGAATCTCCTATATTAAGACACTTGATTGATTTATGGAATAAGGTAAACATGGACAATGAGATAAAGAAATCTTTATTAGCAAAAAGAACTTTAATTCAAAATAGGCTTATTCCTTTTACAATGGATAATAAACTTTTACATAACTGGTTCCAAAAGGGGATTAAATATATAGGTGATTGTTTTGAAGGAGGTATATTGATGTCATTTGATCAATTAAAAAATAAATATAAAATATCAAATAATACTCTTTTTTGTTATTTTCAATTAAAAGCTTATTTACGAGAAAAGCTGGGTCAAACAATGTTGATGCCAAAACCTAGTGAAATAGAAATATTAATTCAGAAAGGAAAAATTAAAAATTTATATCTTGTATGTATAATTTGATTCAAAAAGAGACAATTAAATTAGGAATTCATAAATCAAGACAAAAATGGGAATCTGATTTGAATGTTAAAATTGATGGAAAAAATTGGTCAAGATTATGTTCTGATAGTATGAGAAATACAGTAAATGTTAGACAGATTAATACAATATAATTTTTACACCAATTATATATAACATCACAGAAAATAAATAGATTAAATTTAAATATGTCTGACCAATGTTTTCGATGTAATCGAGAAATTGGTACTTTTTTACATTCTACTTGGTCTTGTGTTAAAATTCAACCATTTTGGATAAATCTAAGACTTTTATTGGAACAAATTACTGGAGTACAACTTCCACATAGTCCAGTATTATTTTTATTAGGAGACATTGAAGGGACAATACCGAAACTTAAATTGAATAAGTATCAGAAAAAATTTATAAAAATTGCATTGGCAGTAGCCAGAAAAGTTATCGTAGTTACTTGGAAATCTGATTTATATTTAACTATGGATCCTTGGAATAATGAAATATATAGTTGTATTCCACTTGAAAAAATTACATACAATCTAAGAAATGAATATGATATATTTTTGAAAATTTGGCTCCCATACCTACAAAAGATAGGATTAAATACATAGGTCCTTTGAAGATAAAATTATAAAGTAATTGGGGAAAGTAAAAATAAATATTAAAATTATTTTGAACTCCATGGAGCATGTGGGGATCCTCCGATATCCAGGCAATCTTTCTCTTCTTTCTTTCTTTTTTTTTCTTTAGATAAGCATTAAGGGGAGGGGGGGGAGGGTTAATATTATTTTTCTTACTACTTTATTATCACATTTATTCTTGTAATTTTCTAAAATTTAATAAATAATAATAATAATAAAAAAAGAAGTCCCTCTCAGTCACACATTAGTGTTTTTTTTTAAATTTAAAAGCCTAAATTAAGGTTGATTTGGAAGTGAGCTATTTGACTTAAACCCACCAGGTTGCAGTATTCAGTGATTTATGACAGCAGCCGTGGGACCATGACTCACTGGGTAAAGGATTGTACCTTGAAACAAAGTCTCAACAATTCTAACAAGGTATTTAGCCTGAATTTTAATTCATGAATATAAAATGGTTCAGTGGAATCCAAATCACTAAAAACGTTCTCAAAGATGAACAGCAACATTCTCGAACCATCCTCTGCACCATGCCGCTCACCTGTCCGGTATTTCGGAACTTAGAAGCTATTGCTCCAGCTACAGCCAGGTCCAAGTCAGCACTGTTGAAAACGATGAAAGGAGCCAGCCCACCCAGCTCCATAGAAGCTTTCTTTACAGTATCACAGGCATGACGCAGCAGGATCTGAAAGGTTCAATGATAACTTGTCAGAAACATGTTGTAGAGCCCAAGCTTGTCATCAATAATGATACTTCACTTGTAATCAATTTTATGTTGGATGTTGGTTCTATTTTGTCACTTGCAAGCAGACATTCCCTTCTGGAAATGGTCACTAAATTGCTCATGCAATCTTTTCATAATGCTGCTGTCGGGACTTCTATCCCAAGACCAGTATTATGGTCAGTAATATTGGGATTTCTATCAATACCATTAATAAACCCAGTGAGTTCCACTCTTCTGAAAATTATCTTCAGGAACAAACTATATGCTCTGTAACATCAATCTAAAAACCTTAGAACAATTATGCCTCAAAAAAAAGTCCACCGAGTCCTGATGAAGGGCCTTGGCCCGAAATGTCAACTGTTTACTCTTTTCACTAGATGCTGCCTGGCCTGCTGAGCTCCCCCAGCATTTTGTGCGTGTTCCATTGGTTTTGAAAACCCTTTTCCGGCTCTCTCTAATGATTTGCCAATGATGCCACTTTGAAATCAGTATCAATGGTGTTTTTTTCTTATATTTAATCTTATCCAAGTCTTAATGGATGTCAGAATCAGAGTAATAGTTTAGAATGAACAAACAGATTAACTTATCATTGCGTATGCTCCAAATTGACCCTCATAAACGTTCTGCATTGTCATCTCAAAATTCTGCCCTGCTTAAGTTTTTGCTTATACCCACAAACATATGAGAATTTATTCAAGCACGCCCTCTTAACACCAATACACCCAATCACATTGCTGATGTGTTTATAGTCAGGCACAAGAATCATTCCCAACTCTGTCTTGACGCTCATTCTAAGTATCTATTTTTTTTGCATCAATGGTCCACTCCGTAGATGTCGAAACTCAGTAATCTTTTTACTTAAATAATTAGAATTAAAATTTAATCTATTGAAGTCTCATATTATTTCCTAATTCAAGTGACTGTAGATCAAGGGTTCCCAACCTGGGCTCCGTGGCATAAAAAAGTTGGAACCATTGCTGTAGATGAATGTGCAGCTGAGGAACTGATGTAGAGGACAGAGCTTCAGATTTCTGGATCATTGGAATCTCTTCTTGGGAAGGTATGACCGGTACAAAAAGGGATGGGTTACACCTGAACCCGAGGGGGACCAGTATGCTTTTGGGCAGTTTTGATAGAGTTGTTGAGGAAGGTTTACACTAACTTGGTAGTGTACAAGGACAGGTAGATGATAGGGCAAAAGCACAGTCAGCGTGATGAATTTCAGTGTTACATGGGGACAAAAGCAAATAGGGTGATGAATACAGGATACAAGTGTTATATTTGAATGCGCACAGTATACGGAATAAAGTAGGTGATCTTGTAGCATAATTAGAGATGGGTAGGTATGACTTGGGCATCACTGAGTTGTGGCTGAAAGAAGATCATAGTTGGGAGCTTAGCACCCAAGGAAACATGTTATTGAAAGGACAGACAGACAGGCAGAAAGGGTGGGGAAGCTCTGCTGGTAAAAAATGAAATTAAATCCTGAGAAAGAGGCGACATAGGAAAACACAATGTTATGATGGTCATGAGGGGGTTTCAATACGCAGGTAGATTGGGAAAATCAGGTTTGTGCTAGATACCAAGACAGAATTTGTAGAATGCTTATGAGATGGCTTTTTAGAGCAGCTTGTGGTCACTAGGGGAAAGTCTATTCTGGATTGGGTGCCGGATTTGATTAGGGAGCTGAAGCTAAAGGAAACCTTAGGATGCAGTGATCATAATATAATTCACCCCGCAATTTGAGAAGGAGAAGTCAGATGAGTCAGCATTAGAGTGGAGTAAAGACAAATATAGAGGCATGAGAGAGGAGCTGGCCAAAGCTGACTGGAAGGAGACACTGGCAGGGATGATGGCAGAACAGCAATGACTAGAGTTTCTGGTAACAATTCAGATAGATAAATCCCAAATTAGCACTACTCTGAAGGCAGGATGATGCCACTGTGGCTGACAAGGGTCTAAAACAACACAAGAACAAAAGAGAGGGCATATAATAGAGCAAAATTTAGTGATAAGTTTGAGGATTGGGAAGCTTTTAAAACAGAAGGCAACTAAAAATGCCATAAGGAAGGAAAAGATGAAACATGAACTTAAGCTAGCCAATATTTAAATTTTTTTCAGATATATAAAGAGTATAAGAGAGGTGAGAGTGAGTAGATATCGGAAAATGACGCTGGAGAAGTAGTAATTGGGGACAAGGAAATGGTGGACAAATTGAATACATATTTTGCATCCATTTTCACTGCGGAAGGCACTAGCAGTATGCTGGAAGTTCAAGAATGTCAAGGGGTAGAAGGGAGTGCAATGGCTATTACTAGAAAGAAGGTGCTTGGGAAGCTGAAAGATCTGAAGGTAGATCAGTCACCTGGATTACACCCCAGAGTTCTGAAGGAGGTAGTTAAAGAAATTGTGGAGGCATCTTTCAAGAATCGCTAGCCTCTGGCATGGTTCCAGAGGATTGAAAAATTGCAAATGTCACTTCAGTGCTCAAGAAGGGAGGAAAGCAGAAGAAAGGAGATTATAGGCCAGTTAGCCTGACTTCAGTGGTTGGGAAGATCTTGAGGGGTTGTAGGATACTTGGGGGCACATTATAAAATATGTCAAATTCAGCATGGTTTCCTTAAGGGAAAATCCTACCTGATATATCTGTTGGAATTCTTTTAAGAAATAACAAGCACAATAGACAAAGGAGAATTGGTGGATGTTGTGCACTTGGATTTTCAGAAGGCCTTTGACAAGGTGCTGCTGAACACGATAAGAACCCTTGGTATTACAGGAAAGATTCAAGCATGGATAAAGATTGGCTGATTGGCAGGAAGCAAAGAGTTGGAATAAACGGAGCCTTTTCTGATTGGCTGCCAGTGACTAGTGGTGTTCTGCACAGTTCTGTGTTGTGTCCCTTCTTTTTATATTATGTGTTAATGATTTGGATGACGGAACTGATGGCTCTGTGGTCAAGTTTGTGGGCGAGATGAGGGTAGGTGGAGGAACTAGTAGTGTTAAGGAAACAGGGAGACTGCAGAAGGACTTGGACAGATTAGGAGAAAGTGCAAAGAAGTGGCAGATGGAATACAGTCGGGAAGTGTACGGTCATGTACTGAGGATGAAGAAACAAAAGAGCAGATTATTTTCTAAATGGGCAGAAAATTCAAAACTCCAAAGTGCAAAGGGACTTGAGAGTCCTTGTGCAGGGGAGAAGACAGGTGAATGGGACTGAGAATGGATCAGCAATGATGAAATGGCAGAGCAGACTTGATGGGCTGAATAGCTTAACTCTGATTCTATCTCTTATGGTCTTATAGATTAGACAAAGGAGTAAAACACCCATTAGAAAAGCCCATTGTCAATTGCAGCAATTTAAATGTAATGCATAATTGTAATTTTATCTGGACTAATTTTATTTCCAATATGTGTGTACAAAAACTCAAGAATCTGAGGAAACAGAGCTCTGATCAGGAGCAAAGTGAGAGACGGGACAAGTCTTGAGGTCCCTGGTTGGATCCAAAATTACCTCAGTGGCAGGAAGCCAGGATCAACTGTTGATTTAGTGACTTGAAAGCCACCTGGTACTTTGTTTTTAGTAGCATCAATAATCAAACTTAAAAGTAGGAGTTGTAACAAAGAAGTTTGTAGATAATTTACAGTATAAATTCATTCTGTAGTCACGTGAGGAAGAAAACTGTAGATAGTAAGATGACATAAATGGACTTGGTCAGTCAGTAGAGTCGCAAATTCAATCAGAAGA
Organism: Hypanus sabinus; assembly: GCF_030144855.1. Taxonomy (NCBI): domain Eukaryota; kingdom Metazoa; phylum Chordata; class Chondrichthyes; order Myliobatiformes; family Dasyatidae; genus Hypanus; species Hypanus sabinus. The sequence goes on from NC_082725.1 coordinate 46,365,328, forward strand.
ATTAAATGAATACTTCGTGTGTGTAAACAGAAAGAGATAATACCCAATAAGCAGCACAATACTTAAGGGTGGGTACATGTTCTCCATTCCGTAAAGATAATGGGGAAAGTTCCCGTATTGGTGATGAACAGAAGATAAGTGCAAGGAATAAACATGAATGATTCTGCAGACGCCGGAAATCCAAAGTAACGCATACAAGGTACTGGAGGAACTCAGCAAGTCAGGCAACATCTATGGAAGGGAATAAGCAGTCGACGAGACCCTTCATCAGGACTGGAAAGGAAGGGGGAAGCCAGAATAAGAAGGTGGGCTGGGGGGGAGGAGTACAATCTGGAAGAGGATAGGTAAAGCCAGGTTAGGGGGCGGGGGGGGAATGAAAGAAGAAACCGGGAGGTGATGGGTGGTAAAGGTAAAGGGCTAGAGAAGAAGTCATATGATAGGAGAGAAGAAAGAATACTGGGAGAAAGGGAGGTGGGGCACCTGGGGGAGATGAGGACAAGAGAACAGGTAAGAAGGAAGCCAGAGTGAGGGATGGAAGAGGAGGGAAGTGGGAGGGGGAAAAATTAGAGGACTCGATATTCATGCCATCAGATTGAAGGCTACCAGGATGAAATGAGGTGTTGCTCCTCCAACTGGAGAGTGGCCTCATTGTTGCAGTGCAGGAGTCCATGGACAGAGATGTGGGAATGGGGATTGTTGCAGGTGGAACGAAGGTGCTCAACAAAGCGGCCTCCCAGTCACTACTTAGTGACATTTAGAGTGCTGCTTACAGCTCTGGTCACTGCAGAACAGGAAGGATGCGTCTGAAGTAACAACAGTGCAGTGGATATTTAGGTAGATGAAGTCATCGTTACCGAAATTTTGTTATTAGGAAAAAAATTGCTAAACTGGTCTTGTTTTCGTTAGAGGACAAGGGAAAACTGCACTGAGATATTAAAACCGAAGAGAAGTTCAGACAGAATGAATAAGAATGATTTATTTCTTCTTGCAGAGAAATTAATAACCATGGGCTAGATTTAAGAGCAATGATAGAAAGTTTACTGGGAAAACATTTTCACTTGGAGGAGGTCTGGAACTTTGTCTGAATGGGTAATGGAAACAAAAAAATACATTGTTTCACAAAGTACTTGGAAGAAAACTTGAAATGTTGTAACTGTAATGATAAAGAGTAGGAGACGAGAAGAGAGACCCTTTTCACTCCCTAAATTTCCGCAATACTTCTGCTTGAACAATGGTGATATTAGAACTGCATACAGCTCAATTTTAGCAGACAAAGATTACTATTGCACTGACGACAACCATAGGTTGTTCCCGCCAGCCCTCCCTCCAGGGATAGAGTCCCCTGGTCCTCACCTATCACCCTACCAGCCTACAGATCCAACGTATAATCCTCCGTAACTTCCGCCACCTCCTGTGGGATCCCACCACCAGACACATCTTCTCCCCCCACCCCACTCTCAGCTTTCTGCAGGGATCGCTCCCTATGCGACTCCCTTGTTCATTCATCCCCCACATCCCTCCCCACCGACCTCCCTCCAGGCACTTATCCCTGCCAACGGAAGAAGTGCTACACCTGCCCCCACACTTCTTCCCTCACCACCATCCCTCACTATAATCTCCCCCCAGCCCTACCTTTCTTTCTCTTTTATTTCCCATAATTCTCCACCTTCCCCCTTGCCCATTTCCCTCCAGCCTATCACTTCCCAGCTCTCTACTTAATCTCTCCCCCACTTCTTATCCCCCCTCGACCATCCCATGTTACTTCACTCCTGATGAAGGGTTTCGGCCCGAAACGTCGTCACTACCTCCTCCCATAGATGCTGTCTGGCCTGCTGAGTTCTGCCAGCATTTTGTGTGTTTACAACTGTAGGTTACTTCTGTTGCAGAAATTATTTTTGATAAACAGTCAAGCTTAAATAGGGGCAATAACAAAACAAAAAAAATATCACTGAAGTACCACCTCACATATCCCTTGATTGAAAATGTTATTTGGCAGGTCCTGTGGATTACTTTATCTGCTGCTCTGTTTAGTACCTGTATTACAGATTTCAAAAGTTGCCCTAGAGTATAGATTCAGTAGCTTTGTAATAATTAAAAAGAGTAACATAAGATTTTTGCATTATTTAGATCTGCCCCAGGTTTCCTGTTTCATATATATATATATATATATATATGTTACACTGGTCGAAACAAGTGTAGCACTATTTATGTTGTTAAAAGATTTATTTAAAAATTACAACATTTTAATTGTGTTTTTCTGAAGCCAACAATGAAATAAAATCACAGTGCAGATCAAATAGAAATTGACTTTTTCCAAAAGGTCTTTTCTGAAAAACTTCACGTGTAAGTAAACACTCACCTTTCCAGTAGCTGTGGAACCAGTAAAAGAGATTGCAGCAACGAGAGGATCAGTACAAAGCACTTCTCCTACAGCGGGTGTATTGGACTTGGAGGAGGGAAGAACATTGAAAACCCCTGCAGGGATCCCAGCCTGATCTGCAAGCTGCAAGGCAGGAAACTTCAGTGCACTGCATTAACATTAAAGAAATGTTAACAAAGAAACTGTACAAATGCTCCCTCTTTGTAACAGACAAAATAAAAAACAGAACTTATTTAAGCTGAATATTCTATAAATAAACCTCTCCTGGGTTGTAAAATCCAAGGTTCGTTTCTCTCTCACACAAGCATTTGAAAGAAAACTTTATTCACAATTTGTTTATGCACAAACTTTGATATTTCTGTGAAACTGCTAGCAAAGGTATTTGCATTTATCTACAATTGGCAAGATGGAGGAAATACTATGAGTAAGCATAAGGAGGCTTTCTGACAGTTTTATTAAACAGTGCAGCTACAGACTGAGGGTATGCATTCCGATCTTTCAGTGGACTTAACAACTTCTACAGGAGACTTTACAGCCAAAAATTATTGGTTCCATGAAGTTTTGGTAAGACATTGGAGAGTTGTACCCTGGCTATGTCTCCCACTGAGGACCTGAAGATTAATTAGAGAAGCTTAACAAAACAAATTCCCCAGCCCGAGATTAAATAACCAAAAGAGTAAATATATCTTTGTATTCTAATGACCAAGAAGACAGGAACTTGAAAGGGATTTGATACAGATATCTGTGAACAAACAGAAATATCTAACAATGGGGTTATTAAGCACAGATGGCAGTTATTTGCATATATTGAGGCAGTAGATAATCTATTTGCATACCCCAAGAAGAATGATGAGCCATTGGTAGAGCATTTTGATGAAGATATGGGATATTTCATAGTTTTCCAAGAGGGCATTAGATAGATGCCAGACAAATACAATGGATCATTTGATATGGAAAGCAAGTCCATTATCTGCAAGATTATGACTGGTATTGGAGCCTGATGGTATTTGCCTAAACAGTTACAAAACAATTTCATTCACATGAAACAATGTCATCTATATGGAAGTATCTATATGAAACACTGTTGTAGGAAAGTACCGGTGCCAAGCTGCTTGGGTCCTAGTGCCCTTCCCTTGGACAACATCGGTGGCGTGGAGAGGGGAAGGCTTGCAACTTGGGCAACTGCTGGTCTCCCATACAACCCTGCTCAGGCTTGTGCCCTGAAAACCTTCCAAGGTGCAAATCCACGGTCTCACAAGACTATGTAGGAAAGTATCTACATGAAACACTGTTGTAGAAAAGCAGCACCTATCATCAGAGATCCCCACCACCCAGGTCATGCTCTCTCTATCTCTTCTCACTACTGCCATCAGGTAGAGGGTACGAGAGCCTCAGGACTCACACCACCAGGTTCAAGAACAGTTATTAGCCCTCAACCATCAAGCTCTTGATTAAAAGACGATAATTACACTCACTTGCCCAATCACTGAAATGTTCCCACAGTCTCACTTTACAGACTCCATCTCATGTCCTTGTCATTTATTGCTATTTGTTTATATTTGCACAGCTTGTTGTCTTCTGCTGTCTGGTTGATCTTCTGTCGATTCTCTTATGGTTCCTATTCTACAGATTTATTGAGTATGCCCACAAGAAAATGAATCTCAGGGTTGTATATGGTGACATATATGTACTTTGATAATAAAATTTACTTTGAAAGACACCCTCCCACACACACACACAGGGAACTATTCCATTAGATGTAACTGTTTTGTGTTCTACCTTTCTCATACAGTTAGTGACAGCAAGGTATTATGTTTCAGGAGACTGACTGAGGGATTCACCAGTGGTCATCTACCATGACATATAAACAAACCTAAGTATTTTCCATCAATTTCTGACTGACACCTTCTTTACTCACCTCTGCCAGAGCTAATGCAGACAGGGGAGTATCTTCAGCAGGTTTCACCACCACTGTGCAGCCTACAGCCAAGGCTGCCCCAGCCTTTCTTGTGAGCATGGCACTGGGGAAATTCCACTGTGAAGAAAAAACATGGTGGAATAGCTTTATAGCAAATAATAGAAGTTAAAGATTACATTCTTAGAGGACTACCTTAGATAGTTGGAAACACACACAAAGTTTAGTTTGTTTGCTTCACTTCTTGAGTTTAATTTATTACACCAAAAGGACAAGGAGTGGGATATTGTAACAATATAGAGGAGCCTCTGATGTAGCACTTTTGACTTTGAAGGAAGTGACACAACACAAACTCTAGACAAATGATTCATTTAGATTTGAGGGAACATGAGGTATTAATGTTTCCCTCTCAGGCAGATGTAAAAAGTCCAGTGTAGTACAATGATGAATGACAAACATGTTCTCTCCAGTGTCCTGATCAAAGTTCAGCCTCAGCCAACATCACTAAAACTGATTATATAGTCAGTTACAAACGCAAGAAAGCCTGCAGATGCTGGAAATTCAAAGTGACACACACAAAATGCTGGAGGAACTCAGCTGGTCAGGCAGCATCTAGGGAAAAGAGTAAACAGTTGATGATTTGTGCTGAGACACTTCAGGATATAGTCAACAATTTGTGAAAGCTTTTGTGCGTAAACTGCTGGCTTTGTTTCTTGTAACAGTAAGTAATTTTAAAAGTACTTCATTGGCTATAAAATGTTGTATCATGAGATTGTGAAAGATGCCTTCTGTAAGGACGAGCCAGCGGACTATAGCTCGGTGAGCTGAACATCGGTGATGGGAAAGTTGCTAGAGGGGATTCAGAGACAGGATCTATCTGCATTTGGAAAGGCAAGGACTGATCAGGGATAGCTAACACAGCTTTGTTTGTGAATCATTTTCTAAATTTTATTGAGTCGTTTGTTTTTAATGTGACCAAGAGCATTGATGAGGGCAGCACAGTTGCCAAAGTCCTGAGTGGTAGGCTTATCCAGAATGTTGCATCACATGAGGTCCAAAGTGAGGTAGCCAACTGGATACAAAACTAAATTCGTGGGAGGAGACAGTGCTGATGATAGAGGGGTTGTTTTGCAGATTGGAAGCCTGTGACCAGTGGTGTATTGCACCGATCAATGCTGGGTCTCTAGTTGTTTATCATGTACATTAACGATGTGGATGAGAATGTAGGTGGCATAATTAGCAAGCTTGCAGATGAAGATGAAACGGTGTAGTGAACCACGAAAAAGATTACAACAGGATCTTTCTAAAGTGGGTGAAGAAATGACAGATGAAACTTAACTCAGACAAGTGCAAAGTAATGAAGTTTAGGAAGTTAAACCAGGGCAGGACATACACAGAGAATGACTGGGTCCCAGGGAGTACTGTAGAACAGAGAGAGTGGGGGTACAAGAATGCTGATCCCTGAAAGGGCAACATTAGTATTAGTTTATTATTGTCACACCTATGGACTCTGTATGTCTCAGTAAGGCAGCCAGCACAATCAAAGACCCCATCCATTCTGCTCTCTCCCAACCGGTAGAAAATACAAGAGCATGAAAGCACATGCTACAGGCTCAAGGACAGCTTCTATTCCCCTGTTATAACTAGTAAATGGCTCCCTTGTGAGGTCAATATGGGCTCCTGACCTCATGATCAGTTGTTTTCCCTGGAGTGGCAGAGACGAAGGGGAGATCAGATAGAAGTTTAATAATATTATGAGAGGTGTGGATGGTCACAGTCTTTTTCCAAGGGCAGGGGAGTCTAAATATAGGGGGCACAGGTTCACACTGAGCAGGGAAAGATTTAAATGGAATCTGCGAGGGTGGATGGAACAAATTGCCAGAGGAATTGGCAGCAACAGGAACAATTATGTTTAATACACATTTGGATAGGAAATATTCAGAGATATGAGGCAAACGGGGCAAGCTCAGGGAAGCACCTTAGCTGGCTTGGCCAAGGGACACGATTCCTTGCTGTACAAATTTGCAACTCTGTCTTCTAAGTGAAATATTAGTCTCCACAAAACAGGTACTGAAAGAAAAAAATTTGAAAGAAAAAAATGTGACAAACACTAGATTCCCAAATGATCCTAAGCGCAGCTGTTATTTTAAAGTGGGTTTGTATTTAATTGTTCCTAAGCATCTGCAAACCACTTAGATCAAAGTTAGTGTACATGAACTGTGATACCCCATCATTATTGTTAAAAAAAGATAATTACAACTTTATATGGGAACATATCTTTTCCTAAATGTTACCTCTTAATTCTAAACCAGATACTGCTACTTCCAGCAGTAAATCCTAAACAACAGTTCAAGAATTTATAGATCAGGGGCTCCCAAACTTTTTTATGCCCTGGACCCCTATCATTAAACGAGGGGTCCGTGGAACCTCTGCTGTGAATGGAACTTATTATAATATAGAAATTAAGCAAATTAAATAGTTCTCACAAACAAGAGAAAATCTGCAGATGCTGGAAATCCAAGCCACACACACAAAATGTTGGAGGAATCGGCAGACCTGGCAGTGTCAATGGAAAAGAGTACAGTTGATGTTTCGGGCCGAGACCCTTCAGCAGGACTGGAGAGAAAAAGACGAGGAGGAGGGCTAAAAGGTAGGGGGAGAGGAGGGGGGAAAGAAACACAAGGTGACAGGTGAAACCGAGAGGGGGAGGGGTGAAGTAAAGAGCCAGGAAGTTGACTGGTGAAAGAGATACAGGGCTGGAGAAGGGGGAATCTCATAGGAGAGGACAGGAGGCTATGGAAGAGAAAAAAGTGGGGAGGAGCACCAGAGGGAGGTGATGGGCAGGTAAGGAACTAAGGCCACACTCAGGTTTGAGGAACAATACCTTATATTCTTCATCCCTCTTTCCCTCTCTTGCCTCATCTCTTTGCCTGCCTGTTACTTCCCTCTGCTACTCCTCGCTGAACCACCTTCCTGGCCATTAGATCTCCCTGTAGATCGGACCGCCCAGTCTGCTGGAGTTAAGACAGATGTGTCGCTATCACACTGTGCTATGAGACCTAGTCTACCCTCATGTGGTTTAGCCTGTCTGTCAAACGCTTTACCGGGGTGTGGTTGCTGTTACATGTAAACAGTTATTTGAAGCCACAGGTAAGAGCAGTTTGCCCGGTAAGAACCAAAGGTAACATTCAAAATCACTGTTGATACCTTCAAATCCTTCATAGTTCCTAACTTGCTGAAGTAGTGAAATCATCTCATTTTCACTCCCAGCTGTTTCTGGCATTTCCAAGTATGAATGCTTGAAACAGTGAGGAAAACGGTTCTGAATTGTCTAACTGCTTACTTCTCGCCAACTATCAGAGAGAAAAAAAACACTGCTTTTGAACACAAACACATGCAACTGACACTATTCACCCTAAGCACAGTGTAGAGTCTAACGGTCACATGATATGCATGCAACTGACGCCAGTTAGAAAAGTCTCCTTCCCCAATTAAGTGGCATGCTGTCCCAAATAAACGAAGGGAATCCCAGCTATTTTCTCAATTTGTTTCTGTTCTTTAAGAGTTGTCCCAAGTAAGTGGCTGTCCCAATTAATCAATGGCCCAATTAACTGGAATCCACTTTATTTATAAAATGCTCATTGTGTGCATTTGCAAATTGCCCATTTTAAATGTCTAGATTATGATTCAAATATATGATAACAATGTCTTATATTTCCTAAGACAGTACTTACAGGAGTTATAATAGACACTACTCCTATTGGCTGCTTCAGGATCAGGATCCTACGGTTTGGCGAAGGAGTAGGAACAACATCACCATATATTCGACGAGCTTCTTCTGAAAACCATTCCAGGAATGATGCGGCATATACTATTTCACCCACAGCTTCGTTGAGTGGCTTCCCCTGAAATGGACCAGTTACTAAAGAGTTAGTGTCACTACTGACAAGATGCAAACAATGTAGAAATATCAGCATTCATACTTCGCTACCATTGGAAGTTTCTGGGCCACGCGTATGGAGGCAGTGTGGTGATTGGATTAAAACATCACCAGGTCATAAGCTCAGCTGGCAAGCACTGTTATAAATTGTTTCAGGGATCTTAATTGTATATCTTTTATTTCGGTTAATTTTATATTAATTTGTAAATACACATAACACTGAGAATGATGCACAAGTACTTAAGAGAATATACTTTCAGTGGCCACTTTTTTTTAGGTACAGCTGATTGTTAATGCAAATATCTAGTCAGCCAGTCACATGGCAGCAACTCAATGCATAAAAGCACACAGACATGGTCAGAGATTCAGTTATTGTTCAGACCAAACATCAGAATCGGGAAGAAATGTGATCTAAGTGAATGATTGTTGGTGCCAGATGGGGTGGTTTGAGTATCTCAGAAACTGCTGATTTCTTGGGATTTGCATGCACAGAATGGTATGACAAACAAAAGCATCCAGTGAGAGACAGTTCCATGGGCGATAGTGGCTTGTTAATGAGAGAGGTCAGAGAAGACTGGTTCAAGCTGATAGGAAGGTGATAGTAACTCAAATCACCACGTGTTACAATATTGGCATGCAGAAGAGCATCTCTGTACCCACAATACATCGAACCTTGAAGTGGTTGGGTTACAGCAAGAGAACACTACGAACATACACTCAGTGACTACTTTAGGTACCCAATAAAGTAGCCACCAAAGTAGTGTATAAATCAAGACTTTAATCTCTAAAGACAATTGGGGTTATGTGCTAGGAGAGATTAATTTCACATTGTTTCCTTACAGTATATGAAATGGAAGCAAATTGGCTTTCCTTAAATACTAAATATTTGGATCTGCTCTCCATCCCTCTCTCCCTTCAGCAAGAATGGCATGGTCCAAAGCTGACATTGGTAATGCAGTTTTCTAGTAGTTACACTAATACATTCAGAGGTCTCTTTTCAGTCTTCGCCAGTTCCTGAAACATATGTTTCTCCCAATGTATACTCCATCGATATACCAATTATTGTTGCAGAAACTCGGGTGGAAAAAATGAACCCAATTTATAAAGACTAACCAAACATACATTTGGATTGCAACAGCTTTACTTTGCGAACTGAAGGCAGAAATGTTTCTCTGGTGGAAATACAGAAGAGTTCCAACTTTAGTTGTATTTTTGGACTTAAATCGAAGCTCACCAATTAACTCAAGGTTAAACAGTTCAATGATTAAATAAAAATTTAACTGTTGGACATGAGTTCAGTTAAGAACATTAAACTTTAAAAAGGCAATCGCCTGAACCTGAAGCATGCTGAGCAATTACATCTTACAGTCTTAAAGTAATACACTCCAAAGGTTTGGATTATAGAATAGTGTATTACATGAATAAACATTTTGACAGTTCACTCAAAAATCATTGGTGCTATTACAGTTTTTATTTGATGTTCCAGAAATTACACAATATAAAGATGTTTCCTTACTTACTATGATTTCAGATTCTTACACTAAGCTACATGCTGAATCCTAAGGCAATCCCAAAGCCTCACAAGCAAGAAAAAATCTACAGATGCTGGAAATTCAAGCAACACACACAAAATGGAGGAACTGAGCAGGCCAGACAGCATCTATGGAAAAGAGTACAGTCGATGTTTTGGGCAGAGACCTTCCTCTATGGAAGAGTACAGTTGATGACGGGTCTCGCTCCGAAATGTCGACTGTACTCTTTTCCATAGATTCTGCCTAGCCTATTGAGTTCCTCCAGCATTTTGTGTGTGTTGCTCTGAATTATCTCTTTTATTTAGTAGCAAAAAAAATGTAAATTACTTGCATGTAATTCAGAAGCTGAAACACAACAGCAAATTGTCTTTGCCTATTTGTATTTTATTTAAAAATTGAACAACTTGACAAGACATCGGAAGAGACTGAATTTCAAACGAGGTTTGAAGTGGGAAGGTGGGATTGTTGTTAGCTTTTGCTCTGGAGGGTCGGGGAAAGAAAGTTTGTGAGAAGGGATTTCTAATTAAGGATGAGATTCATTACAACAAAATAGGTTAGAAACTTCAGTATCTGAGCAGAAAGTTCAAAGAAAATGAGAGAACAAGTGATGTGAAAGGGGATGAGAGAGCAAGAGGCATTGTTAGTGCAGAATAGTACAGGTGTCCCCTACTTTCCGAATGTTTGCTTTACGCAACTTCGCTTTTATTAAAGACTTACATTAGTACCTGCTTTCGCTAACTGAAAGAGGATTTTCGCTTTTACGAAAAATGACACCCACTTTAAACTTGTGTTTAGCCCAAGAGAGACTACCATGACCGTAAAGCCTTGCGCGGGCAGGTGTGTGCGCGTGCGTGTATGTGCCGATTTTTTCACTACAAATCGGTGTTGGCTCAATCTTCCTGATTCTGGTAAGTGAAACTACACTGTACATACATTATTTCTACTTTATATAGTTGTGTATTTATCATATGATTCCTGCTTTTACTATATGCTAGTGTTATTTTAGATTTTATGTGCTATTTGGTATGATTTGGTAGGTTATCTTTTGGGTCTGGGAATGCTCAAAAAAATTTTCCCATATAAATTAATGGTAATTGTTTCTTCACTTTACACCATTTTGGCTTACAAAAAGTTTCATAGGAATGCTCTACCTTCGGATAGCGGGGGAAACCTGTATATAATGAGAAAAACTGAAAATAAATCACTGTGGATTCACAAATAAGAGTTTATCAGGTTATAACTGCCCTCTATCTGACCTCTATTTACAAGACAAGTATATATCTGTTTTAAACAATCCTGTTTCAGATCTATTTGAAAATCTCAAGTCAATGGAGATGGAAAATTAAGTCTTATTCATAGAAAGCAATTCAAAATGTTTTATAATCAAATAAATCACACATATTACTTGATGAACAGCACACAAGAATTTTGTTCTCTACTTTAGAAAATAAGCAACCTTTTAAATCTTATGAAGTAGATTACACATATCACACTTGATTTAAAAGATCTACCTCTAGCTATTATGCATACAAAGCTCTAGACCTAATGCTAAACACTGCATACATCTTGAAGATGCATCAGGACTTGTGCTTGCCGACAAAGAGGACAATGCACACATGGAACACCTGCCATCTGGGACAACAAATTGAGATCTGAATGTAGTCTGAAAAACCCTGAATTATAATGTTTTCAGTTAAAAGGTAGCTTAAGGACTTGGAATTGTTAATGACTTAAAATTTCATTGTGTCGTTTGATACATTTTGAATTATGGAATTACTCAAAACAATAAAGCACAAGTAGTCATGTAGCCCATTTCTTTCATTTCTAGTTTACCATTACTCAAATTTGGCTTTCCATATAAGAGTTGGAATGCCTTTGTGTAAAACTTTTTAAAATATGCTTGCAAAGGTAGTTAATACATGGAAGGCTTCTCGTATAAACTTTGATACAACTTTAAAAAAAAATAAACTGAACACGTCTGAGGAAGACTTCAAAATACAAACGAGTGATTGATTCCTGCTTTGTGTTACTCACTCACATTTTCTGCAGTAATTAGTTTTGCAAGCTCGTCTTTGTTCTTGATCATCAAATCATACCATTTTCTTAACAGATTGCTTCGCTCCTGAAAATATAAATATCAAAGAAAAATCAAGTGAATGGTGAATAGAGTTTATGCAGAGAAAATAAAACCACATATTCTAATAGTTACAATTCTGGCTATGAAATCCACATTCTTTTTTTTGGAATAATAACATTAGCATGATCAAGTTTTTAGGTAAGCCTGCAATATCACTGGCATGCTTTCTACAGATTTGATCCTCTGGCTCAATAGTGGCCGAATAAGAGTAATGGAATCCCATGGGTTGATGGAATACAATTCTGCTGCTGTTAATGGATGACAAGTGTTGAGGTGCTAGATCTTTTCAGCATGTAACTCATTTGGCATATTTGGTGTGAAGATGGGCTGTAGTTAGGTCTTTTATATAAACAGGCAAGCATTTCTGCAAAAATGGAACTTTTAAATACAGTATCTAGTAGATTTTCCCCTCAAGTTGGTTATTTCACCACCTGCCACAGACCAAGTCTACTACTTCAAGTTTATTGTCATTCAATCATATACATGTATATCACAAAATGAAACAATGTTCCTCAGGACTAAGGTGCACAACACAGTGCATATAACTCACACACAACACACAGTAATATTACCAGAAATAAATTACATATTATAAAGTATATTCCAGAAGATGGATATTTAGCAAAAGGGGCATTTACGACACAAGTAAAAAGTAAGCAGTACAACGCTGCCGGCACTTCATTCATGACAAGACCTTGCTGGTGGCAGGGTGTTCAGTAGTCTCATGGCCTGGTTTGGGGCGGGTGGGGGGAGAAGATGTTTCTCAAACTAACAGTCCTCATCCTAATGGTCTTCAGAACCCTTGGTGATGAAAATATTCCCTCTAAAGTATACTCTTTATGGTTACTGCTCTGATCACTTTTACTAGGTGGTGGTCAAGATAGCTGGAGTACTAATTCATCAACTGAGTTATAACTATTGGTAGTAACGGAGAAATCCTTGCCCGTATTTCAATCATTACACAGTGCTGAAGTTTCCTAGGGCCAATGTGTAAAGCCTCTAGTGGGCTTTATAGAAACATAGAAAATAGGCGCAGGAGTAGGTCATTCGGCCCTTCGAGCCTGCACCACCATTCAGTACGATCATGGTTGATCATCCAACTCAGAACCTTGTATCTGTTTTCTCTCCATACCCCTGATCCCTTTAGCCATAAGGGCCATATCTAACTTCCTCTTAAATATAGCCAATGAACCGGCCTCAACTGTTTCCTGTGGCAGAGAATTCCACAGATTCACCACTCTCTGTGTGAAGAAGTTTTTCCTCATCTCGGTCCTAAAAGACTTCCCCTTTATCCTTAACCTGTGACCCCTTGATCTGGACTTCCCCAACATCGGGAACACTCTTCCTGTATCTAGCCTGTCCAATCCCTTTAGAATTTTATATGTTTCAATAAGATCCCCCCTCAATCTTCTAAATTCCAGCGAGTATCAGCCTAGTTGATCCAGTCTTTCTTCATATGAAAGTCCTGCCATCCCAGGAATCAATCTGGTGAACCTTCTTTGTACTCCCTCTATGGCAAGAATGTCTTTCCTCAGATTAGGGGACCAAAACTGCACACAATATGCCAGGTGTGGTCTCACCAAGGCCTTGTACAACTGCAGTAGAACCTCCCTGCTCCTGTACTTGAATCCTCTTGCTATGAATGCCAACATACCATTCACCTTTTTCACCGCCTGCTGTACCTGCATGCCCACTTTCAATGACTGGTGCACAATGACACCCAGATCTCGTTGCACCTTCCCTTTTCCTAATCAGCTACCGTTCAGATAATAGTCTGTTTTCCTGTTCTTGCAACCAAAGTGGATAAACTCACATTTATCCACATTAAATTGCATATGCCATGAAATTGTCCACCCACCTAACCTATCCAAGTCACCCTGCATCCTCTTAGCATCCTCCTCACAGGTAACACTGCCGCCCAGCTTCATGTCATCTGCAAACTTGGAGATGCTGCATTTAATTCCCTTGTCTAAATCATTAATATATATTGTAAACAACTGGGATCCCAGCACTGAACCTTGCAGTACCCCACTAGTCACTGCCTGCCATTCTGAAAAGGTCCCATTTATTCCCACTCTTTACTTCCTGCTTGCCAACCAATTCTCTATCCACATCAATACCATACCCCCAATACCGTGTGCTTTAAGTTTGCACACTAATCTCCTGTGTGGGACCTTGTCAAAAGCCTTTTGAAAATTCAAATATACCACATCCACTGGTTCTCCCCTATCCACTCTACTAGTTACATCTTCAAAAAATTCTGTAAGATTTGTCAGACATGATTTTCCTTTCACAAATCCATGCTGACTTTGTCTGATGATTTCACCACTTTCCAAATGTGCTGTTATCACATCTTTGATAACCGACTCTAGCATTTTCCCCACCACCGATGGCAGGCTAACCGGTCTAGAATTCCCTGGTTTTTCTCTCCCTCCTTTTTTAAAAAGTGGGGTTACATTAGCCACCCTCCAATCCTCAGGAACTAATCCAGAATCTAAAGAGTTTTGAAAAATTATCACTAATGCTACTTCCTTAAGCACTCTGGGATGCAGACCATCTGGTCCTGGGGATTTATCTGCCTTTAATCCCTTCAATTTACCTAACACCACTTCCCTACTAACATGTATTTCCCTCAGTTCCTCCATCTCACTAGACCCTCGGTCCCCTACTATTTCCAGAAGATTAGTTATGTCCTCCTTAGTGAAGACAAAACCAAAGTAGTTATTCAATTGGTCTGCCATGTCCTTGTTCCCCATGATCAATTCACCTGTTTCTGACTGTAAAGGACCTACATTTGTCTTGACCAATCTTTTTCTTTTCACATATCTATAAAAGCTTTTACCGTCAGATTTTATGTTCCCTGCCAGCTTTCTCTCATAACCTTTTTTCCCTTTCCTAATTAAGCCCTTTGTCCTCCTCTGCTGGTCTCTGAATTTCTCCCAGTCCTCAGGTGTCCCACTTTTTCTGGCTAATTTGTATGTTTCTTCTTTGGTCTTGATACTATCCCTAATTTCCCTTGTCAGCCACGGGTGCACTACCTTCCCTGGTTTATTCTTTTGACAAACTGGGATGAACAAATGTTGTAGTTCATCCATGCAATCTTTAAATGCTTGCCATTGCATATCCATTGTCAACCCTTTAAGTAACATTTGCCAGTCTATCTTAGCTAATTTACGTCTCATACCTTCAAAGTTGCCCTTCTTTAAGTTCAGAACCTTTGTTTCTGAATTAACTATGTCACTCTCCATCTTAATGAAGAATTCCACCATATTATGGTCACTCTTACCCAAGGGGCCTCGCACGACGAGATTGCTAACTAACACTTCCTCATTGCTCAATACCCAATCTAGAATGGCCTGCTCTCTAGTTGGTTCCTTGACATGCTGGTTCAGAAAACCATCCCGCATACATTCCAAGAAATCCTCTTCCTCAGCACCCTTACCAACTGGTTCACCCAATTTATATGTAGATTGAAGTCACCCATTATAACTACTGTTCCTTTATTGCACGCATTTCTAATTTCCTGTTTAATGCCATCTCCAACCTCACTACTACTGTTAGGTGGCCTGTACATAACTCCCACCAGCGTTTTCTGCCCCTTAGTGTTATGCAGCTCTACCCATATCGATTCCACATCCTCCAGGCTAATGTCCTTCCTTTCTATTGTGTTAATCTGCTCTCTAACAAACAACGCTACCCCACCTCCTTTTCTTTCCTGTCTATCTCTCCTGAATATCGAATATCCCTGGATGTTGAGCTCCCATTCTTGGTCACCCTGGAGCCATGTCTCTGTGATCCCAACTATATCATATTCATTAATAACTATCTGCACATTCAATTCATCCACCTTGTTACGAATGCTCCTCGCATTGACACACAAAGCCTTCAGGCTTGTTTTTACAACACTCTTAGCCCTTATACAATTATGTTGAAAAGTGGCCCTTTTTGATTTTTGCCCTGGATTTGCCTGCCTGCCAGCCACTTTTACTTTTCACCTTTTTGCTTCTACCCTCATTTTACACCCCTCTGTCTCTCTGCACTTGTTCCCACCCCCCTGCCACATTAGTTTAAATCCTCCTGAACAGCAGTAGCAAACACTCCCCCTAGGACATTGGTTCCAGTCCAGCCCAGGTGCAGACCGTTCTGTTTATACCGGTCCCACCTCCCCCAGGACTGGTTCCAATGCCCCAGAAATTTGATATCCTCCTATTTCTACTCTGACTAGCACATGGCACTAGTAGTAATCCAGAGATTATTACCTTTGTGGTTCTACTTTTTAGTTTATCTCCTAACTCCCTAAATTCACCTTGTAGGACCTCATCTCATTTTTTACCTATATCATTGGTACCTATGTGCCATGACCACTGGCTATTCACCCTCCCATTCCAGAATGTCCTGCCCCTGCTCAGAGACATCTTTGACCCTTGCACCAGGGAGGCAACATACCAACCTGCAGTCTCAGTTGCAGCCGCAGAAACGCCTATCTATTGCCCTTACAATTGAATCCCCTATCACTAGAGCTCTCCCACTCCTTTTCCTTCCCTCCTGTGCCGCAGAGCCACCCTGGTGCAATGAACTCGCTGCTGCTACCTTCCCCTGATGAGACATCTCCCCCAACAGTATCCAAAACAGTATATCTGTTTAGGAGGGAGAGGACCTCAGGGGACTCCTGCACTACCTGTCTACTGCTACGCTGTCTCGTGGCCACCCCTTCCCTTTCTACCTGCGGTGTAGCCAACTCACTGAATGTGCTATTCACGACTTTCTCAGCATTGCGGATGCTCCAGTATGAATCCAATCGCAGCTCCAGATGCTCAATGCGGTCTGCCAGAAGCTGCAGCTGGACACACTTCCTGCACACAGTCGTCAGGGACACTGGAAGTATCCCTGATTTCCCACATACTGCAGGATGAACAAACCACAGGGCCGATCTCAGCTGCCACGACCTACCCAATATGTTGCCTCAACTTTTGAAACGTTCTCCTTTGGAGTGAAGCTCGTCCTCAGCCTCTGCTCGCTGAAGCCTCTCGAGACAAAGCCTTCCTACTCTGTCTCCCACTACTCTGTCGCCCGCTCCGGCAAACTGCTCTCTTTAAATACTCCCCCTGCCTCACGGTCTGACTAACACGCGTTTGCGCAGTCGTGCCCCCGTTAAACTGTCGAAGAAGAAAAAAATGACAAGATATGCCAGGGAACTTGTTGGATCAGAGTGGAAGGCTGGATGAAAGATCAGATTCAATGACGATATCAATGTCAAGCTGTGGTGATTACCTCACGATTGAGGTCAGCTGGACTAGGTGTGCATTTGCAACATCCAAACCATGTCCCAGGCTGAAATCAGCTGGTCTACCCAGTTTTATTTCTTTATGAGAAACACTAACGACTTGATTCAATATTTCAAAGGCAGTGCCAAGTTTGACTCCCTTTGAGAATGAACTGCTTATTGAATGTTCAGCCCACCATTTCATGCTGATTATGAAGTACCTTCTAAACTTTTTTTTCTCCATTGTTTAATAGTACATAGCTAGTGTGTTGAGAATGGATCCAGGGTTAGTGGCATGTCCTTTGCATGAGATGTGGCAACTCTAGGCTCTCTGACAAATATATCTGCATGAAGTGCATCGAGCTGTAGCTCCTTAGAGACTGTGTTAAGGGACAGGAGCTGCACCTGGATGACCTTCGGCTCATATGGGAGAATGAGGAGGCGACAGGTAGTTACAGGGAGGTAGTCACCTCTAAGTTGCAGGAGACAGGTACCTGGGTGGCTGTCAGGAGAAGGAAAGGGGCCAGTTCAGAGTACCCCTGTCGATGTTCCCCTCAATAATAAGTGTACCACTCTGGATACTGGCGGCAGGGGGGGGGGCGGATGCGTTGCAAGAGAAATGATCTACCGGGGAAGTTGGTGGGGTGGGGAAGAAGAGAAATGCAACAGTGACAGGGGATTCAGTTGTTACAAGGGATTCTGTGGGCATGAAAGAAACAACGGATGGCATGTTGTCTCCCAGATGCAATGATCACACAGCAGATGACCAGATCCACAGCATTCTAAAGGGGGAGGGTGAACAGTCAGAAGGCGTGGTACATATTGGTGCCAACAACAATGAAAAGAACTAAGAACTTTGCTAATTGCTCTTTTTCCAGCAAACAATCATCGCAAGCAGTAGTGTGCAACTTCCCACTGGACTTGGGGTCAGGGTCCAGGTCCCAGAGCGCATCGATGTGACTAAACCTGATGCTTGGATGACAATTTGGGCTCCGGGCCAGATTGAAAGGGTCAGGGTGTTGGGACCAGAGGCGAGGGTCGGGCCAGTCCAGCTCACTGCTCTGCTCTGCTCTGTACTGAACTCTGGACAGACTCTGTTTGAGGAGCTCAGCAGGCCAGGCAGCATCTATGGAAAAGAGTACAGTTGACATTTCGGGCCAAAACCCTTCGGCAGGATTGGAGGAAAAAGCTGAGGAGTAGATTTAAAAGGTGGGGGGAGGGGTAGGGAGAGAGAAACACTAGATGATAGATAAAGCCTGCAGGGAGAGGAGTGAAGTAAAGAGCTGGGAAGTTGATTGGTGAAAGAGATACATGGTTGGAAAAGGGAGAGTCTGATAGAAGAGGATGGTGGGCCACAGAAGAAAGAAAAGGGGGAGGAACACCAGAGGGAGGTGATAGGCGGGCAAGGAGATACGGTGAGAGAGGGAAAATGGGATGGCAAATGGTGAAGGGGGGTAGGAAGAGCATCACTGGAAGTTCCAGAAATCAATGTTCATACCATCAGGGTGGAGGCTACCCAGAGGTGGTGTTCTTCCAACCTGAGAGTGGCCTCGTTACGACAGTGGAGGAGGCCATGGATAGACATACAGGAATGGGAATGGGAAGTGGAATTAAAATGGGTGGTCACTGAGAGATTCCACTTTATCCAGCAGACGAGCGTAGGTGATCAGCGAAGCGGTCTCCCAATCTACATCGTGTCTCACTGTTATACAGGAGGCCACATTGGGAACTATGATGTTGTGGCCATTACAGAGACTTGGAAGACTCGGGCAGGAATGGCTGCTGAGCGAGTGTGCTGGCCTTTAGATGTTTTAAAAAGGAAAGGGAGGGAGGCAAAAGAGGTGGGGCAGTGGCACTACTAATCAGGGGTAGTATCACAGCTGCAGAAAAGGAGGAAGTCATGGAGGGATTGCCCACTGAGTCAGTGTGGGTGGAAGTCAGAAACAGGAAAGGGGGCCCTCCAAATAGTAACAGGGACATCAAAGAGCAGATAGGGAGGCAGATTCTGGAACAGTGCAATAATAAAAGGGTTGTTGTGATGGGTGATTTTAACTTTCCTAAAATTGACTGACATCTCCTTAGGGCAAGGAGTTTGGATTGGGTGGAGTTTGTTACGCATGTTCAGTTTGGTTTCCTGATGCAATATATCGATTAGCCAACTAGAGGAGAGGCTGTACTTGATCTGGTATTGGGTAGTGAACCTGGTCAGGTGTCAGATCTCTCGGTGGGAGAGCATTTTGGAGGTAGTGATCACAACTCTATCTCCTTTACCACAGCACTGGAGTGGGGGTAGGGGCAGACAATTTGGGAAAAACATTTAATTGGGGTAGAGGAAAATATGATGCCATTAGGCAGGAAGTGGGGAACATTTGCATGGCATTCTGCATAGGATGTATGTACCATTGAGGCAGGGAAAGGAATGTAAGGTAAAAGAACCATGGTGTACAAATGATGTAGAAAATTTAGTTAAGAAGAAAAGCTTATGAAAGGTTCAAGAAACTAAGTACTGTTGGAGCTCTAGAAAATTATAAAAGTGCCAGGAAGGAGCTCAAGAATAAAATTAGGAGGGCTACAAGGGTCCATGAGAAGGCCTTGGCGAGCAGCACTGAGGTAAACCCCAAGGCATTTTACAAGTATGTGAAGAGCAAGAGGACGAGCCATGTGAGAATAGGACAAATTGTGAGTGAGAACGAAAAAGTGCATAGAGCTGGAGGAGGTAGTACTTAATGAATACTTTGCTTTAGTATTCACCAGTGAAAAGGGCTTTAGTAATTGCAGGGATAACATACAGTGGACTGAAATGCTTGAGTGTACAGACATTAAGAAAGGGGACGTGCTGAAGGTTTTGAAAGGTATTAAGTTAGATAAGTCACCAGGACTGGACTACTGTGGGAAGCGAGGGAGGAGATTGCTGAGCCTTTGGCGATAATCTTTGCATCATTAATAGGGGCAGAAGATGTACCAGAGGATTGGAAGGTTGCAAATGTTGTTCCCTTGTTCAAGAAAGGGAGTAGAGATAACCGAGGAAATTATAGGCCAGTGAGTTTTACTTCAGTGGTGGGCAAGTTGTTGGAGAAGATCCTGAGAGGCAGGATTTATGAGCATTTGGAGAGGCATAAGCTGATCAGGGATCATCAGCATGGCTTTGTCAAGAGCAGGTTATGTCTTACGAATCTGATTGAATCCTTTGAGGATGTAACAAAACGCATTGATGAAGGTAAAGCAGTTGATGTAGTGTATATGGATTTGTTAGGTATTTGATAAGGTTCCCCATGCAAGGTTCATTCAGAAAGTAATGAGGCATGGGATCCAAGGAGACCTTGTTTTGTGGATCCAGAATTGGCTTGGCCATGGAAGGCAAAGGCTGGTTGTGGACAGTTTGTATACTGCATGGAGAATGGTGACCAGCGGTGTTCCGCAGGGATCTGCTCTGGGGTCCCTCCTCTCTTATAAAAATCACAATGATCTGGATGAAGAAGTAGTAAGTTTGCTGATGACACAAAGGTTGGAGGTGTTGTGGATAGTCTGGAGGGCTGTCAGAGGTTACAGGGGGACATCGATAGGATGCAGAACTGGGCTGAGAAGTGGCAGATGGAGTTCAATCCAGATAAGTGTGAAGTGAAGTGGTTCATTTCAGTAGGTCAAATTTGAAGACAGAAAATAATATTAATGATAAGACTCTTGACAGTGTGAGGGATCAGTGAGATCTTGGGTTCCATGTCTATTGGATACTCAAAGCTGCTACACAGGTTGACAGTGTTATTAAGAAGGTGAATGGTGTGACAGCCTTCATCAACCATGGAACTGAGTTCAAGAGCCGTGAGGTAATGTTACAGATATGCAAGACCTTAGTTAGACCCCACTTGGAGTACTGTATTCAGTTCTGGTCACCTCATTACAGGAAGGATGTGGATACTATAGAAAGAGTCAGAGGAGATTTGGCAGGGTGTTACTTGGATTGGAGCGCAAGCCTTACGAGAATAGGTCAAGTGAACTTGGCCTTTTCTCCTTGGAGTGATGGAGGATGAGAGGTGACCTGACAGAAATGTATAAGATGATGAGAGACACTAATTGTGTGGATAGCCAGAGGCTTTTTCCCAGGGCTGAGATGGCTAACATGAGGGAGCATAGTTTTAAGGTGTTGGAAGTATGTATAATGGGGATGTCAGAAGTAAATTTCCCACACATAGTGGTGGGTGTGTGGAATGCACTGCCAGTGAAAGTGGTAGAGATGGATACAATAGGGTCTTTTAAGAGACTCTTAGAAAGGTACATGGAGTTTAGAAAAATAGAGGGCTATGCAGTAGAGAAATTCTAGACAGCTTCTGGAGTAGGTTACATGGTTGGCACAAAATTGTGGGCTGAAGTGCCTGTAATGTGCTCTATGTTTCACCAGACACAGTACATGGCCCCAACGGACTCACAGGTGAAGTGTTACCTCACCTGGAAGGACTGTTTAGGGCCCTGAATGGTAGTGGGGGGGGGGGGGGATGGTGGTGGTGTTGGGGCAGGTATAGCACTTGTTCCACCTGCAAGGATAAGTGCCAGGAGGGAGATCAGAGGGGAGGGACGAATGGACAAGGGAATCGCATAGGAAACAATCCCTGTGGAGGGCAGCAAGTGAGGAGGAGGGAAAGATGTGCTCAGTGGTGGGGTCCCATTGGAGATGGCTGGATATGGAGACTGGTGGGGTGGTAGGTGAGGACAAGAGGAGCCCTATCCCTGGTAAGGTGGCAGCAGAATGCGGTGAGAGCAGGCGTGCGTGAAATGGAAGAAATGTGACCGAGGGCGGTGTTGATGGTGGAAGAAGGGAAGCCCCTTTCCTTGAAGGAGGATATCCTGGCAGCAGATGCAGCGGAGACAGAGGAGTTGAGAAAAGGGAGGTGAGAAATGGACCAGGTGAATTTGAAGGCAGGATGGAAGTTGGAGGCAAGGTAGATGAAGTCAACAAATTCTGCATGGGTGCAGGAAGCAGCACCAATGCAGTTGTCGATGTAGTATAGGAAAAGTGTGGGATGATCACCAGCGTAGGCTTGCAACAGACTGTTCCTCGTAGCCAACAGGCAGGCAGGCAGCTGGGACCCATGTGAGTGCCCATGGCTACATTTTTTCATTGAAGGAAATGGGAGGAGCCAAAGAAGAAATTATTTAGAGTGAGGACAAGTTCTGCTAGGCAGAGGAGAGTGGTGGTGGCAGGGAACTGACTGGGTCTGGTGTCCAGAAAAAAACTGAGAGCTTTGTTGCCCTCCTGGAGGGGGGTGGCGGTGTATAGGGTCTGGACATGCATATTAAAATAAGATGACAGGGGCCAGGGAACCTGAAAGAATTGAAAAGATCCGGAGTGTGTGAAGTTTTAAACTAATTGATTTATTTTATATTGTAGAATCATACAGCACAGAAACAGGCCCTTCCGCTCATCAGGCTTATACTAACCTTTAAGCATCCATTCACATGAACCCTCCACAATTTATTCTTCCAATTTTTTTAATCAACCTCCTGCACCCACCCAAAGCTACACTAGAATTATCCTGCATGTCGCTGGGATCTGGGAGGAACCTGAAGCACCTGTAGCCAATATTGGCAGTCACAGGTCAACACTTAACAGGCACAGGGCTGGAGGTGAGGACTGCATCCAGCTCACTGAAGCCGTATTGCAACAGGTCCACTAGCAGGAGTTACCGTGCTGTACAGTCGTCCCTCCTTAATCCGCGAGGGATTGGTTCCCGGACCCCTCGTGGATACCAAAATTCGCGAATGCTCAAGTCCCTTATTCAATCTGTCTCAATACGGTGGACCTTAGGACCCAGCGGAACCCAAGAACTTATTTATCCTGTGTCGGTGCAGTGGACATTAGGACCCAGCGGCAGAGATCTGAATCCGCAGTGTTTCTGTTCACGAAAATAATCACGATAACGAGTGAAAATAAAGTGAAAATAATAAAGCAATCGGAAAGAGGTGAAACGCCATCGGTCATTGGAAAAGCGTTAAGTTACGTTGGTCAACAATCGGAACAATTTTAAAGGATAAAGTAAGAAAAGCTCTGCTCCGATGAAAACTCCAATTATTACTAAGCAACACAGTGGTTTAATTATTGGGTTTTGGGTTTTTGATCCTCCACATCAACCTGGCACGGTGGAGAGCGCACTCCGGAGCGGTCTGTCACTGGATCGAACTCAGGAACTTCTGTTCCCGAGCCTGGCGCTGAAACATACATTCTTAAGTGTTTTATATATGCACAGAAAGGTAAAATACATACTATATACAAATGCAAACATTTGACTAACTGACGCTAAATAATACCAGATGTACCTGTTCTGACTTACTTAGTAAGACAACTTCCGATTTTTTGATTCCGATCCACGATAACTCACGCACATCCTCCCGTATACTTCAAATCATCTCTAGATTACTTATAATACCTAATACAATGTAAATGCTATGTAAATAGTTGTTATACTGCATTTTTTAGTGAATAATGACAAGAAAAAAAGACTGTACATGCTCGAACAACAAGTGCTGGAAGAGCACTTCTAGGTTTTCGTGGCTGGGGTGAATTCGTGGATGCGAAATTCGCGGATAAGGAGGGCCGACTTCATGTTAAATAGAACAGCAGCTGCCACTGTGCTTCACCTAGCAGAACTGCTGCCTCACAGCTGATAGATTCCAAGCCGTTGATGGTCCTCTTAACTAGTTAACTGGCTTCCTTCTATTCACCACCCTCACACCCTTCTTCCATCTCCACATGTCCATGTTAGATAAGAGCCTTGCTGTTTTGCTGCAAAATGATAACGGCAGGTCCAATGAAATACGTATATGCACAATGTACAATGAACAGCTCCTGACAGCCAGCTCTACCATTATATTTTCTGATACAACTGAATGTCTAGTTAAGCCATTTCAAAAGAGCAAAGGGATTTTACTTACGGTACTATGTTCACAGCTGCCCAGTGATCAGCGACCCCTAATTAGACCACTACCCCATCAGCCAGCAGCTCCCCCCACCCCCCCAATCCAGGCACTGCTCATCACCACCTTCTCCATTCAGACCTCTGCCTATATTGGAGTATTGGAGTATAAAACTTGTATCATTTGCTCTAGTCAGTTTGCTATGCATGCCAGACCTCTGTCCATCACCACCTTCTCCATCCAGACCTCTGTCCATCACCACCTTCTCCATCCAGACCTCTGTCCATCACCACCTTCTCCATCCAGGCCTCTGCTCAACACCACCTTCTCCATCCGGACCTCTGTCCATCACCACCTTCTCCATCCGGACCTCTGTCCATCACCACCTTCTCCATCCGGACCTCTGTCCATCACCACCTTCTCCATCCGGACCTCTGCTCAACACCACCTTCTCCATCCAGACCTCTGTCCATCACCACCTTCTCCATCCAGACCTCTGTCCATCACCACCTTCTCCATCCAGGCCTCTGCTCAACACCACCTTCTCCATCCAGGCCTCTGTCCATCACCACCTTCTCCATCCGGACCTCTGTCCATCACCACCTTCTCCATCCGGACCTCTGCTCAACACCACCTTCTCCATCCAGACCTCTGTCCATCACCACCTTCTCCATCCGGACCTCTGTCCATCACCACCTTCTCCATCCGGACCTCTGCTCAACACCACCTTCTCCATCCGGACCTCTGTCCATCACCACCTTCTCCATCCGGACCTCTGTCCATCACCACCTTCTCCATCCGGACCTCTGTCCATCACCACCTTCTCCATCCGGACCTCTGTCCATCACCACCTTCTCCATCCAGACCTCTGCTCAACACCACCTTCTCCATCCGGACCTCTGTCCATCACCACCTTCTCCATCCGGACCTCTGCTCAACACCACCTTCTCCATCCGGACCTCTGTCCATCACCACCTTCTCCATCCGGACCTCTGTCCATCACCACCTTCTCCATCCAGGCCTCTGCTCAACACCACCTTCCTCCATCCAGGCCTCTGCTCAACACCACCTTCTCCATCCGGACCTCTGCTCAACACCACCTTCTCCATCCAGACCTCTGTCCATCACCACCTTCTCCATCCAGGCCTCTGCTCAACACCACCTTCTCCATCCAGGCCTCTGCTCAACACCACCTTCTCCATCCAGGCCTCTGCTCAACACCACCTTCTCCATCCGGACCTCTGTCCATCACCACCTTCTCCATCCAGACCTCTGTCCATCACCACCTTCTCCATCCAGGCCTCTGCTCAACACCACCTTCTCCATCCAGGCCTCTGCTCAACACCACCTTCTCCATCCGGACCTCTGCTCAACACCACCTTCTCCATCCAGACCTCTGTCCATCACCACCTTCTCCATCCAGACCTCTGCTCAACACCACCTTCTCCATCCGGACCTCTGTCCATCACCACCTTCTCCATCCAGACCTCTGTCCATCACCATCTTCTCCATCCAGGCCTCTGCTCAACACCACCTTCTCCATCCGGACCTCTGTCCATCACCACCTTCTCCATCCAGACCTCTGCTCAACACCACCTTCTCCATCCAGACCTCTGCTCAACACCACCTTCTCCATCCAGGCCTCTGCTCAACACCACCTTCTCCATCCAGGCCTCTGCTCAACACCACCCTCTCCATCCGGACCTCTGCTCATCACCACCTTCTCCATCCGGACCTCTGTCCATCACCACCTTCTCCATCCGGACCTCTGTCCATCACCACCTTCTCCATCCAGGCCTCTGCTCAACACCACCTTCTCCATCCGGACCTCTGTCCATCACCACCCTCTCCATCCGGACCTCTGCTCAACACCACCTTCTCCATCCGGACCTCTGTCCATCACCACCTTCTCCATCCGGACCTCTGTCCATCACCACCTTCTCCATCCAGGCCTCTGCTCAACACCACCTTCCTCCATCCAGGCCTCTGCTCAACACCACCTTCTCCATCCGGACCTCTGTCCATCACCACCTTCTCCATCCAGGCCTCTGCTCAACACCACCTTCTCCATCCGGACCTCTGTCCATCACCACCCTCTCCATCCGGACCTCTGTCCATCACCACCTTCTCCATCCGGACCTCTGCCCAGAGGCTCCCCTCGTTCCCGGCGGCCGGATGCCGCGGGTTGTACCCCCTACCCCCCGCTCCGGGGCTCACCTTGCTGGTAGCTGCTCTCCAGCCGGGCAGGCCTTCGTATGCCGCCTTCACTGCGGCCCTGGCGTCCGGTGGCCCGCAGTCAGCCACCGTGGTCAGCTGTTGTCCACTGGCCGGCTCCTGCACGGCGAACACGCCGCCGCTCTCCGCCTCCAGCCAGCGCCCGCCGATGTAAGCCTGCGAGCGCAGCAGCGCCGAGCCTGCCAAGGTCGAGCAGGCCTGGACTTGAGACCAAACGGTGGACAACATGTCCCAGCAGCCACGTCGTAACATTGCCTCGATTCAGCGGCTGCGATCCACTACCTTCCCCGGCAGTACAAGGGAACTGTACTGTCTACAGTAGCACCGCCCACCTCACACAACCAATGCATTGCCGCAGACACAAGGAAGAGACTTGCACTCGCTGGAAATCTACAGCAATTGAGCAAATCAGGCAGCCTCTGTGGAGAATCATAGACCATCACGTCACAGAAATAGGCCCTTTGGCCCATCTAGTCCGTGCCAGAACTGGCTAGTGCCTTTGATCCGCAGAAAACATCTGGCCAAATCCTAAAAATCTGTGCTAATCAACTGGCTGGAGAGTTTACTGACATCTTTAACCTCTCACTTCGGCAGTCTGAGATACCCACCTGTTCAAGCAGGCTTGGATCATACTGGTGCCCAAGAAGAAGGTGCTGACCTGCCTCAACGTCTATCATCCAGTGGTACTTGCATCCTCTGTGATGACGTGTTTTGAGGTGTTGGTCATGAAGCCAGTCAACTTCTACCTGGGGAGTGATTTGGATCCACTCTAATTTGCCTACCATCACAACAGATGCCTTACATTGGCCCTCCACTCTGCTGTAGAGCATCTGGACAATGAAGATGCTTACATCAGGATGCTCCTCATTGACTACAGCTCAGCATTCAACACTCTCACCTCCTCAAAACTAACCAACAGGTTCCAAGACCCAGGGCTCAATATCTCCTTGTGCAACTGGATCCTCGATTTCTTCACTTGCAGACCCCAGTCAGTAACAATTGGCAACAACATGTCTTCCATGATCTCCATCAGCATAGGTGCAAAACAGGGCTGCGTGCTTAGCCCCCTGTTCTACTTGCTTTATACTTACGATTGTGAGGCTAAGTGCAGCTCCAATGCCATAATTAAGTTTGCTGATGGCTGAATCAAAGGTGATGATGAATCAGCCAAGGAGGGAGATTGAAAATCTGGTTCAGTGGTGCCACAACGATCTCTCACTCAATGCCAGCAAAACCAAAGAGCTGAATATTGACCAGGAAGGAATTGGGGGCCTATGAACCAGGTTCATTAGGGATTGGAGGGGGAGAGGCTCAGTAACTGTAAATTCATGGGTGTTATCATATCAGAGCATTGTCCTGGGACCAGCATGTATGTGCCATTTGAAAGAAAGCATCGCAGTGTCTTCACTTTCTTAGAAGTTTACATAAATTCAGCATGTCATCTAAAACTCCTGACAAC
Organism: Hypanus sabinus; assembly: GCF_030144855.1. Taxonomy (NCBI): domain Eukaryota; kingdom Metazoa; phylum Chordata; class Chondrichthyes; order Myliobatiformes; family Dasyatidae; genus Hypanus; species Hypanus sabinus. The sequence goes on from NC_082725.1 coordinate 46,393,095, forward strand.
ATTCTATAGATTCAGTGGAAGAGTATCCTAACTGGTTGCATCACTGGTATGGAAGCACCAGTGACCGCAAATTGAAAAGCTTACAAAAGGTGGTGGATATAGCCCAGTTCATCACAGGAAAAGTCCTCCCCACTATTGAGCACATCTACAAAGAGTGCTGCCACTAGAAAGCAGCATCCATCATCAAGGAACCCCACTATCCAGGTTATGCACTCTTCCTGCTGCTACCAAAATTACTGGAGCCTTAGGTCCCATCCATCAGGTTCAGGAACAGCTGTTACCCTTCAACCATCAGGGTCCTGAACCAGCGTGGACAACTTCACTCAACACAATACTAATCACTACACACAACCTATGTACTCGACAACTCATGCTGTCATTATTTACTTATATGTTTGCAGTTTGCCCTCTTTTGCATACTGGTGGCTTGTCAGTCTTTGTGTGTAGCTTTTCATTATATTGTACTTTTTTTGTTCCACTGTGAATGCCTGCAAGAAAATGAATGTCAGTGTAGTATTTGGCGATGTACAGACTTTGAGAATAAGTTTACTTTGGACAACCAAGAGACATTTAGCCAGGCACATGAACAGGGATTTGAAGGATATCGACCACTTTCATCCTAAATTGACTTCAGGGTCAGCACTGACATCGTGGACTGAAGGGCCTGTTGCTGTGCTGCATTAGTCTATACTTTAGGATGAGGGGACAGGAATTTAGAGAGCAGCTGAGTAAGAATCTTTGTGCCCACAGGGTGGCTGGAAGGCGGAACTCTGTGCTTGTGTACAGATCAGCAGCCTCAATGTGCTGGAGGACAGCAGCCATGCAGGGGAATAAACAATCAAGGATGTGGGCCGAGACCCCACATTTGGACTGGAAAGGATGGTGGCAAAAGCCAGAATAAGATGGTGGTGGGGGGGGGGTGGGGAAGTGCAAATTGGCAGGTGATAGGTGAGGTGGGGGGGGGGAATGAAGAAGCTGGGAGGTGATGGGTGGAAGAGGTAAAGAGCTGAAGAAGAAATCTAACAGGAGAGGATGGTGTACAATGGAAAAAAAGGAATGAAGAGGGAAAACAGGGAAGTGATGGGCTGTGATGAAACTTGATGGTCGAATGGACCTGTTGCTGTGCTGTTCTGAAATGCTCCATCATATATATGTTGAAGACAACAGTTTTGTGTGCTGAGAATTTACTCCATACAAGGTACAATCCAACAGCCCTCATCTTTGGATTCATTAAGTTGGTCAAAATGTGGACTTTATAAACATTATTGTTAATGTTTTCTTAATGTTCCATCTGCACAGTTGACTGAAGTACACCCCTGTTTGTTACAAGATAATAATTCAGAATCCAGTCATGCGATAGAGCCAGTGTCTCACAATAATGTAAGAGTAAAATAGCAAAATACACAGATATATGAAAGAGAAGAATAAAGCTTGTGATATCATTCACCTACAACTCTTAACAGGAAAATCATTAAATTCCATATGCCTTTCCACAAAAGATTGACTTTGTAAATAAATTGAAAGATCAGAAATCGAAATGCAAATAAAATCATTGAACTTTAGATCCCCATTTCTCTTTTACATTATCCCTTTGAAAATCTTCTAATGCAACAACATCCATAACAACTCTGTTGAGGTAGGCCCTCATAATTGACTTCAAATTGAGTCAACAAAAGCATGATGCTATAATTATAAGTTGGGATGGATGCCAAAATGTTGTGGTTCCATAATGTTTCCATTCATTAATTCCACTATATTAATCTCTGGAAATTTTCTGATGTGAAAGTGCAATCAACCAATCACAGTTTTACTGGGGCAGAATTAGACATCTGCCCCTCTTTGTATGACAACATGCTTTCTGAATTCTTTCCTGAATTATGTAACACTATTTTCAAGTTTAAACTTGTTTGCTCAGGATTCAGCTAACAGGGAAAGTAGTTGTTATCCATCCAACTGAATTATTTTATCAATCTATACACTTGATTGAAGCACTTAGTTATCCATAATAAAAGGAACACAGGCTGTGCAATTAGTTCCTGTATTTTATACAGCTTTACAGCTCACTACAGGCCGTGTGGTCCACACCATTTTACAATACTTTTGACTGGGAATTAATACATTTACAACATCTTTTCAAAATAATGAAGGGCCTTTATCCAGAAAGACAGAAGAAACCGCCTTTTTTCCCCGAAGATCAGCAATGAGAAGACAGAATTAAAATAATTCACAAAGGCACTGAAATTGAGATAGAAGATTTTATTCCCTCTGCCCCAGAATAAATATACTCTGGCCTGAAATCAGCTGACTAAATGTGTTAAGGAAGTTGATTTAGCACTAACCTTTGAAAGGGAATTGAATAAATACTTGATAAAGAAGTCTGGCTGCAGGAAAAGAGAAATAACTACTAACACACTATCACAGAAACAATCTGAAAGGCCTCCTTCTGTGTTACATTAATGCAAGGCCTTGAGGTGGCATGGCCCCCATCTTCCTAAAATGACACAAAACCTCAAAAGTGGTTCATTAATCCATACTTTGAATTTATGAACATTTCCATTACTGACCGAATGCTGTTTACGTGGCCTGTGTTCTTCTACAGAATGACATGAAAACATTTTCTTGCACTGGTTTGTAGTTTCTTTAGTCATTCTTCAAGATTTAAAACTCTATAAAGTGCAGTGGGTTTACCCAAATCCACTAGCATCAACTTCCTAATCTCTTATGCTACAGGGCCAAATGATAAATGGAACAAATTAAATTAAGATGTGGGAATGGGATTGATAATATTTCCTAAAGCCAACAATTGACAACTCCACTAATGTTTTGGTAATACTACAGTGCAAATCATCTCTCTGTACTCTTAGCTAAGAGGTTCCAAAGTCTGCTGCCACAAGTAATCATGACAGAATAAATAATAATGTCAACATAATTTTATCCATAATTAGTGGAATGCATGGCTACAGGAAGCATTAAGCCAACCATATGTAGACAATGCATTACTATTGCTTTTGTGTAATAACTGTTTTGTCTCTCATGCCTCCAACATTCAAAGACTTCTAAACTCCAATGTAATATGATGATGGAGACAGGGCTGGAAATTTTTCATGCTGTTGACGTGTATGTAATAACTTAGAATATTGGTAGTTCAATCTGCAATACAAACATAATTTATTTCCTAAATTAAATTGCTATTCACGAGTTGTGCAGGATTACACCTCTGTTCTGGTTCTACCAGGCTTAGCTTCCAGAGTCCATCATCAACGTGTTGACTTAACGTTTATAATTTTGAACCATGCCTCATGCCACCCAGCAGTTGCGACCTTTTCAAGACAGACGGCATCTAGAACAACAAAAGTGGCTTCTGATTAGTTCATAATCATGCAGTTTAAATCCACTTCTTCATTTACTTGCAAAGGCACAAACCAAAGGTGGTCACAATTAAATTAGTAATGTGTAGCTAAATAATCAAACCTTTATATACCATGGGAGCTAAGTGACTTGGTGCATTATTGGTGGTGCATCGTGTCCAACAGTGGCAGGAAATCTGTACAAGAGTTTCTAAAGAGGAAGCCATTGCACTGTGCAGTACCACTCTTAACCTCATACGTACAGGTCAAGTGGTATGACCAAGCGTTACAAGCTGAGGTTGCACTGGATAACCATGGTGATCTCTATCCCTGGCCATGCCCTCCGCTCTCCATGGAATATTGCAATACCACCTCCCTGGCTGTTGGATCTCACTCATCCCTCCAGTCCACTGGAGCTTTGCATGCTAGGATAGGCATGTCCCTATCTCACCAGGTGTAAGGTCACCGGCTGCCCTCACCTGGTTCAACCTGCCTGTCGAAGTGCTTTACTGGGGTGTGGCTGCTGTCACATGCAAACAGCTACTTAGAGCCACAGGTGAGAGCTGAGTATCCGGTGGGGACAGCGAGCTGTCCAGAATGGACGTGGCAAACCCCTTCACCAGAGGAGCTACCCCCTCCCTGGACACCCCATAGTCACTGCTTAGATGATTATATTCTTCACACATCCTCAATCTAATTTGGAGAAGTACAATCCATAACTTAGACACCCAGAATTGTGGATAAAGTTGCCTAGAACAGTGTCCTTGTTAATCACTGAGAATAGCTGTAGCAGTCTGCTCTATTTCAGTAAGGAAAGGCTGGGGTTTTCACTGATCCTTGGGGACACATAAAAAAGCACCTTAACCTGATGCTGATGACTTGAAAGTACTCAGTTATAACATGATGTGCAAATTCTCAGTGTTATAACATCCACATCAGGGAAATTTATCCTATCTAGATAAATCTTAGACTGGAAATAGCAAACGTGAAAATGTAGTTGACTTAGATACATCAAACAAGGCCAACATCGAAAACTGTTGATGTAGATTTCAAAACATAGTGCATTACTTGCACCACATGATTTCCAGTGGCTCACTAATGCAACTCGCCCCATTCTCATGGGCAGCTAAGACTGGCCAATAACTGCTGATCATTAGTGATTCCATACCCAACAGTAAATATCAAAAACACTCCCAAAGTTGGAAGTTACAATTTTTGACACTGCAACTTATTGGTTACCCAAGAATGGATGCACATTTGAATGCTCTATCTCACTTCAATTATACTTTTGCAAAAATTATTGCACCAGGCATTAATATTCTGTTTAGCAGTTTCTGTACAATTGATGTATTGAAATACGGCAGGTGAAGGGAGTGCTAGAGGTTGATTCAATAGTGAATTTCAATAGGAAAATGCACTTTTGCTTGAAAGCTAAGACTAGAGTGCACTGCCTCAGAATAGAGGAACATCCCATGAGACCAGAGATGAAGAGGAATTTCTTTAGCTTAGAGGGTGGCAAGTCTGTGGAACTCATTGCCACATATGCCCGGTCTCCGGGCATATTTACAACTGAGGTTGATAGCTTCTTAATTAGTAAGGGCATCAAAGGGAGAAGACAGGAGAACGGGGTTGAGAGGGATGATAAATCAGCAATGATAGAATGGTGGAGTAGAGCTGAAAGCTAAATAGCCTGAATCTGCTCCTGTATCTTTGGTCTTATGGAATTTGTAGTTTTTGAGAAAGAGGGGTTTGGTAGACTGGCTAGCTCTCAAACTGACCGTGAGCTGAAAGGTCTCCTTTTGGAATGAAACGACAGAACTGAGGCATACCGATGGAGGTGCTGGAGGCTCCAGGTGCTGGCCCAGAAATGACAGAAGGCGTCGCCACATTAGTCCACTCCCTAGAAACATTATTCCTGTTATCAACCAGAAGAACCTGGGGTCCTGAAAGTGTACAACAGAAAATTGCTCTGATGAAAGTATCTGCAGTCTCCTGTGTCTTCATTACATCCTGCTCTCTCTTTCCACAAGTGCTGCTTGACTTGCTGTGTTTCTAGCAATTTTTGCTTTTATTTAAAACAGAGACAATTGTTCCCAGATTGAACTTAAAATGCAGACTGACCAGACTAGAAACTAAGGTTTATTAAATATTTTAAAGGCAGCAGTGAAAGCCTTAGCATCTTCCTTTTCAGAGTTAGTCCTATAAATCCATTGCATATTCTCAGACGTGATTACAGGGAGGAAAGAATGCCCATATTGCACCCAACTCTGATCTGTCACAATGTCATACTGAGTGAAAATTAACCTGGCTGGGTGGTGGCATTGTGACTCTCCATAGCTCGCCCATTCCTGTTTACTGGTGATGTCATCATATCGGTCTCACCTCTTCAAAGGAGGATTCCAAATTCATACCAAAGGCAACTCCAACAATTCCAAAAAGAGAAACTGAAAATGTTCCCATTGTCAGCTGGAGGTTCAAGCGCATCATCACATTACGATGGCTGCAGAAAACCAAAATTAATAGTGCACACCCACTGATTCCGACAGGAGCAAGCTCTACAGTAAAACACACACAGTGGCATCAGGTTGTTGGGAGTGTTTTTTTTAAACATTTTTTTCAATTCAGCTATTCAAAAATTTGAAATTATTGGAGTATAAAGTTGCATTGTTTGCTGTGTAACCAAAACTATCCAATTTAGTAGGAGAATGAAATCTCTGTATTGTCTCTGTACTATTGGACACATCAATGCCTTGAGAATGTAGCTAACAGTGAAAATAAGCAATGTAGAGATAACGGTGGTAGACAGGATCGTGGAGTGGTGTGATGGTATGGGGACCGGTCGGGATGCTAGGACAAGTATATGCTAATGCAACTAAGATAAGAAATTACTATAAAGAGTGCAGTGAACTAGGGCTCGGCAGACAATTAGTGACACGCTCATTAACTGTCTCAGCTTTTGTTTGCAAATAAAGGCTTAAACTTCTCAAAGAATCTTCTGCGTCTCCTGGTTATTTCAAGAAACCACGACAAAAATCAAGCTGTATGCTTTAAGAAAGCAGTATTTCACCACTCGTTAAGAACTGATCATAAACATACCGAAACTTTTTTTTTGTTTTAAAACCAACATCTGTATCTCAGGAAACTTTGCAGAAGTGGAAGGAGAAAAAATGAGAGCTGTAAAGGAGACACGAGGACTGGTGTGAGGTGAAGGAGAGGGAGGGGTGTGGGGGCAGACATGACTAGGTGGGAGGGGGTGAGAGATGGCTTGAAGAGGAGGGTTGGAGATGAGCATCAAAGGACCCTATTTCATAATCCATGTGACCGATGGCAAAAGCAGTGCTGGTAAGGAAACCAGTATTCAAGGAGAGTGAGGTATAACAGAGGTTAAAAAGAGCTGGAGAGGTTAACTTCACTCAACTTCACTTGACCTGCTCCATCACTGAAATGTTCCCACAACCAATGGATTCACTTTCAAGGACTCTTCATCTCACGTACTCAATATTTATTGTTTATTTATTAATATATTATTGTTTCTTCCTTTTGCATTTGCAGAGTTTTCTGCAGTCTGGTTGAAAGCCCCTAGTTTGGCAATAATTCATCGATTCTGTTAAAATTACTATTCTATAGATTTGCTGAGTACGTTCACAAGAAAATGATTCTCAGGTAGTTTATGGTGACATATACATACTTCAAGAATAAACTTACTTTTAACTTTGAAGTTCAGTGCAACAATCAACTACTTTTGGTAGATATACTAACTCAATATTATAGTTACTGACCCACTATGTTTGCATGAAGTTTTGGTGCATTTTTATTTTAGTTATCCTGTAACACATATGTTAACAGAGCAAAAGCCTTTTAATATGTTTAAATTTTCAATTTAAAATCACATAAACACACAATTGACAACACTCTAGCTAAATGCATGTAGGCATTATATTTCTCCAAATTACTTTTGGAGATCTTCATCCAAATCCTTTGAAAATAGTGAATACTTTAATTGCAATCTCCTTCTCACAAATTTTCTATGTGAAACATTATTTAGGATAGCAAATTAGTTTAGTAATATCAGAGAGAAGTGGGGATGGAGGGCTGCTCGGTATTGGTTTGTTATTGTCACTTGTACCAAGATACAGTGAAAAGCTCATCTTGCAAACTGTTTATACAGATCAAATCATTACACAGTACATTGAGCTACAATAAGAGAAAACAATAACAATGTAGAATAAAGAGTAAAATCTATTGAGAAAGTTCAGTGCCAGTTAACAAGCAAGATCATGAGGTACTGTAAATAGTGAGGCCAAGAATCTTATTCTACAAGAGGTCTACTCTAACAGAGTGATAGAAGCTGTCCCTCATTCTGGTGGTATGAGTTTTCAGGCTTTTGTATCTTCTGCCTGATGGGAGAGGGGAGAAAAGGGAATGTCTGGTGTGGGTAGGGCCTTTGATTACGCTGGCTGCTTCGCTGAGGCAGTGAGAAGTATAGACAGAGTCAACAGAGTGGAGGCTGGTTCCTGTGATGTGCTCTTTTCCTGATTGGCTGTCTGTGACCAGTGGTGTTAACAAAGGATTGGTGCTGGGCCCTACGATGTTTGTAATGTACTTCGACTGCTTGGAGATGAATGTAGGAGGGATAATAAGCTTGCAGATGATATGAATATTGGTGTGTCGTAAATCGTGAGGAAGCTGTCCAGGGCTGCAGGATATAAATCATCTGGAAAGTGGGTGGAGCAATAGCAAAGGGAATTTATTCTTGATGAACCTCAGGAGTCATAGATAGGGGTGCGTCCACAGATCACTGAAAGTGACAGTACTGATGGATAAGGTGTTGAAGAAAGCATACAGTATGCCTGCCATCATTTGCCATAGCAGAGAATATAAAAGCTGGAATGACATTTTACAGTCTTATAAAACATTGGTGAAATCACACCTGCAGTATTCTATTCACCATCTTGTAGGAAGAATGGGATTGTAAGGGAGAGAGTGCAGAGAGATTCGCCAGATTGTTGTCAGCACTTGAGCATTTTGGTTATAAGGAGGATTGCATAGTGTGGGTGTTTCCCCAGGGCAGAGAAGACTGAGGTTTATAAAAAAACATGAGGGGTGTAGATAGGGTAGGTGGGTTATACTCACTTTCACATGACATGGGGTATGTATGACAAGAAGGCATTGGTTTAAGATAGGTTTTGAGGGGTATTGTTTTCATACAGAGTGTAGTTGGACTCAGGAACACATGCCCAAAGAAGTGCTTTCATGACATTTCAGAAGTCCATTCGTTATGTGTCGAGTTGTATAACATGGGTGATCGTGGTCTTTCCATGACCGTGATTGTTCTCGGCAAATGTTTTCGACAGAAGTAGTTTGCTATTGCCTTGAACTGTGCAGCATTTTACAAGATGGGTGACCCCAGCCATTATCAATACCCTTCAGAGATTCTCTGCCTGGGCGTCAGTGGTGGCATAACCAGACTAGACATATGCACCCTGGCTGCTCTTAAGACCATCCACCACCTGCTCCTGTGGCTTCATGTGACCCTGATTGGGGTGGGGGGGGGGCTAAGCAGGTGCTACACCTTGCCCAAGGGTGAGCAGCAGGCTAGCGGGTGGGGTGGGGAGGGAAAGGAGCACCTTACACCCACTCTCTACCCTGCCACCCAATCTCAGAGGCAAGGTGCTTAAATTGCCTTGGCATAGAAGGCTTTGGACCTAATGCAGGTGAATAGATCTAGGTAGGTAGGGTCGACAGGTCACATGGATGAAGCTGGCAGAATGTGCTGTATGACACTATGACTCTAAATTGGTAGGATACCAATAATCTTGCAAAATAGAATTAGGTGAGGGTTGCTAACGTTAACCAACCTGTCCAAGTTGATAAAAATGATGCTTTCAGAATCATCTATTAACACCTTCAGCTCCCGTGTGGTATTGGCTAGGTCTTCCGCCTGTCGGTAGTAATTTTCAAGAAGGAGTTCCATTTCTTCTGTGAGATCAATTCCCGTACTACTCTGGTCACTGCAAACCAAGGAATTACCAGTTTAACACAAGTCCTTGATTCAAAAGCACTGCAAACTTTCTATGATCACATCCACGAGATAAATATTTAAACAAAGTAGCTTTCAGATAGTAGTGCAACTATTTTCAGACATTGCTTAATGCAAACCACCTGAAACACCTTGCAGTAATCATTTTCTCAAAAGAAAGTATCACTGTTGTAGAGGAGATACTTATAAGATTATTTGCCAAGTTTTGTATCCGAATCTTGGGTTTTGAATTAACTCAAGTTATAATGGTAATGGTTTCAGACTGCACAGGGTAATCACACATGCCTGCAATACGATAAACTCCAAGTCTAAACTTGGTTTCATTTGTCACAACTCCACATTCAAGGTAGTGACAACTTCAAATTGCTTTAATTGTTGTAGGAGCTGCTCCTGACCTGTCACTTGGATGTCAGTAAAAGCATGAAAAATTTAAAAAGGAACTGAGGTTTAGTAAACAAAAGGTTTAATTACTTCCCCGTGCCAAAGCACGAATGATCTGAATACACTGTCTATTAACTGAAAGAAAAAAAAGATACTGGAATTCTGAAATAACAAACAGAAAATGCTGGAAACATTCAGCAGGTCAGGCATCATTTGTGGAGAAAGAAGGTGTTACATTTCAGGCTGATGAAGAATCTTCAGTAAATTTAGGAAAAGTTAGAAAGCTGGTGGAAGTTGCTGGGATGAGAGAAGAGGCTGATGGGGACAAAGTAAACAAAATGGAAGATCTGTGGTGGAGTGGAGACCAGCAGAGAATGGATGCGACATGGTGGTGTTGATGGAAAGAAGTTGTTTAAGATAAGTGAATAACGAAGCCTGTGTCCATAGGCATTGCAAATAGAGAACAAAAAGACCTCAATCACCAGATGAGGGGAGTGAATAAAAATAAATAAATAAATGCTGGTAACTTGAGACACAAGATTAAAATTAATGTTTATCTGATGGCAGATTCTTTTATGTTCTCTCCATCCCTATCCTCTCTGCAAATTAAAAAAAAAACATTTGATCACCAGCGTTCTTGAAGGGTTGGAGACTGGAAACTTGATCTCTACTGCTCTTTTTTATGGATGCTGCTAATCCACTCAGTTCTTAATAAACACATTAACCTGGACAGCAGGAACTAGGCTGGGTTGCTGTATTGTTTAGCTCTCCTGCCTGCTAGTAATAATTCTGATGTGAACCACAATAGAATCCTACCCTGGCCACCAATCTAAATATTTCCAAACCTATTCATGTAGAGATCAGCAGTTTAGAAAATCTACTGTAACTTCTTAAGCAGAAGCTCTTTTGTAATTCCACATATTGTATGGCTTGTTGCTTGGGTTTAGAGCAAAGGATTTTCTGTTTTCACCTCACAGCAAAATAAAACCGATGTCTACGCTCGCTTCACTGTTGAATCAATAATGCAGACTTATTTATACAAGGGACTGGGAACATGGGTAAAAAATAAGCAAGCTCTACACGTACAAGACATGATTCCCAGGCCATCTGGAGAGACAAAGTTCTTTTAGCAACTTCTCTTCATCTAGAATCTCTAGTAACGCCTCCTTGAAGACCTTGATATCCGTTTCCAAGCCAGACAAGCTTTGAAATAGAGCATATGAAAATTACTTATACAAATGCATCACAAACTGTGAACAGTTTGCACATATTTTCTAACAACTGCTATTATGTGTACCTCACTATTTATTCTATGTATGTAAATACTGTATTTCTGCTCACTATCAGGGGTGATAATTGTAGATAAGAACCTTCACTTCCAGCTCAGTTGGCTCAGGCCAAGCACCACGGCAGATCTGGCACTTTGCAGTTCCAAGGGCCAACCTTGACCTCCTTTTCTTATCTTCCCTGTAACCTCTGCTCATTTTGATTTCCTCCCACATCCCAATGACGGGCGAGCCAGTATAGGACACCATAGGTCAATATGGGATGAATGGTGGAAACTAGTGGGGTTGATGGGGATGTGGGAAGGACGAAGTATGATTTATATAAATGGGGACGATGATGGGCACAGACTTGGTAGGCTGAATAGTCCATTTTCATGCTGTATGATGACACGATATAGATCCACATTACAACACAGAAGGGTTGGAGATGTCACCTGGAAATTCCAAGAGCTTAAGCTTTCATGTAACGTTCACCCCAGATTTAAGTTAATATATTTATCAGTTTGTAAATTTCATGGATAATTGCAACTTAATCTGAAATGCAAGGTCAGCTGTTTATACATTTCTAATGACAATACATTTATAAAACAATTTTCACTGTTATGAAAACTGGGTAGAGGTGGATGGGACTTATTCTAGCTGGAGGTCTATGACTGGTGGTGTTACACCACCAATAACCAACAGGGATCTGTACTGGCACTTCTGCTCTGTGATATATAAAGTGACCTTGCAGATGGTACATAGATTGGCAGTGTTGTGGATAGCATAAAAAATTGGTAAAGAATAAAGGGCGATATAGATCAGTTGCAGATATGGGCATAGAAATGGCAGATGGATTGCGACCCAGCCAATTTTGAAGTATGCTCTTTGGGAGATCAAATATAAGGAGACAGAAAACTGTTGACAGCAAGACCCCTAACAGTATTGATGAGCAAAGGGATCATGGTTCCAAGTTCACAGCTTTCTGAAAGTTGCTTTACAGGTTGATGAATGTTTAAGGTGATAAATGGCATTTTTGTCTTCATCAGTAATCAAGAAATGGAATTCAAGAGTCAGTAAGTTATGTTGCAGCGTTATAAAACTCGAAGTTAGGCTGCATCTGAAGTATTGCATTCAGTTCTGAAGGAAGGATTTTGAGGCTTTGGGCAGGGTGCAGAAGAGATTTACCAAGATGCTGCCTGTATTAAAGGATATGTGCTATAAGGAGAGGTTGAACAATCTTGGGATGTTGTCTCTTGAGCGGTGGAGGCTGAGTATAAATCTGATAAAGGTGATCAAGATTATGAGAGGCATAGATAGAGTAGACAGCCTGTAACTACTTCCCCAGAACTGAAATGTCTAATACCAAAGGACATGCATTTAAGGTGAGAGGGGCTAAGTTCAAGAAAGATATGTGAAACAATTTTTAAAATATACATAGAGTGGCGATTGCCTGGAATACAGTGCCTGGAGTGATGCTGGAGGCAAATATAATATGTAAGGGGCTCTTAGATAAAGTTGTGAAAGCACAGGAAATGGAAGGATATTGAATTTGTATAGGCGTGATGGATATTCACTTTTTATTTTTTTGTTATGCTCACTTTCTGAATATAGCATTTGCCACTTGTAAGAAGGAACAATTGTAGTAAATTTCCAACTAACCGTTTGTTTAGTTTCTGGTCATAAATTTAAGTCAGTCTTCAGTTCTTAAAATGTAAATGAAAAGCAGCAATCAGCTTGAAGTTAAAAATATAGCATTGCAAACAAGCTCTGTATGTAAGAGCAGATGCTAGTCACTGCACCTACTTTATTACAGGTATAGATGTAATGCAAGGTTGTTCAATTTAGGTTTGAGTTAGGAAATGTTTATGATAGAAACCCTTTGAGAATTTGGGAATGTTTATGGTAGAAATCCTCTGAGTTTTAAATGTTTTAAGGATGTGTAAATTTAAACATGTATCACTGAAAATAAATGAACTGTGTTTTAATCCAGTCACAAACAAGAGAACATCTGCAGATGTTGGAAAATCCAAGCAACACACACAAAATGCTGGAGGAACTCAGCAGGCCAGGCAGCATCTATGGAAAAGAATACAGTCAAAATTTTGGGCTGAGACCTTTGAACTGTATTTTAAAGTACTTTGTTAGTTGGAAGTATCTTCTCCCTTGTAGGGAGAGGGGACCCCACAATTATTATTATGATTATTGCCTCCTAAGGGTTCCTTTACATTAAGCTCCCTAATAAGATCTGGGTTATTACACAACACCCAATCTAAGATGGCTTTTCCCCACATAGGCTCAAGCACAAGCTGTTCTAAAAAGCCATCTTGTAGGCATTCAACAAATTCCCTCTCTTGCGAACCAACACCAACCTGATTTTCCAATGCCCTTGCATATTGAAGTCCCCCATTATAATTGCAACATTACCCTTATTACATGCCCTTTCCAGCTCTCTTTGTAATCTCAACCCACATCTTGGCTACTTTTATTTGGAGGCCTACATATAATTCCCATAATGTTTTTTTTTTACTCTTGCAGTTTCTTAACCCAAGTGCATACCAGGTACAGTTTACAGTAGTCAATCTGACAGACTGTTCTCATACCTGGGGGTACCTAGGGCACCGTGTAGTCACAGTGAAGATATGCAAGTGTCACAGAAAGCATCTGTGGACAGGGTTGAACCTGACTCTCTGGTACCATGAAGCAACAGCTCTTCTAGCTATGTTGTTTGGTTCTGTGCAAACTTTAGGAGAAACCCAAACTGGGACATATTAAAGTAGAAATACTGGTTGATAAGGTGTTCAGAGTGCATTTGGGATGTTTGCTAGGACACACAAAACATTAGTTAGTCCTTAGCTTGAATATCGTGTACAGTGCTGTGAGCGTCCTCGGGGATAAATGCAATAGCAATACAGAGAGTAGAAGCCAGGTCCGTGGAATTATAATCATGAATGCAGCCTTTCAGAGTGAAGCCATTTTCTTTACAGCAAAGACCAAAGGGAGGGTTAACTACAGTCTGTAAAATTGTGAGGCCTGGTCAGGGTAATCAGAAAGGACCAAACTTTCTTGACAGAGAGGACAAAACATAAGTTGGTTGGTAGAAGGATAGGAAGGAGGGAGAGGTAGGAAGTCTTTTTACTCAGTGAAACACAAAGGTCTGGGACAATGGATGCAGAAACCTTCACTTTTAAGTAGTTCATGAATTAAGCTCTTTAAGAGTTGTCATCTAAAAAGATGAGAGTTTGGACACACTGAACAGTCCACTTTTGGTATTCTTGGACATGATGGGTCAAATGGCCACATTCTGTGCTAAATGTCAGCTTTATTTGGAACACGTACATCAAAGCACACAGTGAAATGTGTTGTATTGCGTCAATGACCAACGTATTTTAAGGTTTGTGTTGAGGGCAGCCTGCAAGTGTCACCACACTTCTGTGCAACATAACATGCCCGTGCTTCACTGTATATCTTTGGAATTCAGGAGGAAACCAGAGCACCCAGAGGAAACCTATGCAGTCACAGTGGGAACATACAAACCCCTTATTGACAGCGGTAAGAAACAAACCCTGATCGGTGAACACTGGTGCTGTACAGTGATTGCGCTAACTGCTACACTATAAATGTCAATGTTTTTGTTTAGCCATTGGTTTACTCTTACTTTTTGCTGTCTTGAAGTAAAATGTGCAGCTTGCTTCGATCAACTGACATCTGTTTGGGATTAACCAGAGCTTCTAATGTCTCTAATATCTGAGGTTGTAACTCATTTAGACTTGCTTGCAGAGCATTAATCTGGATAATACACAAAGTTCATCTTTAAGTAAAACAGGCACACACTACCTGATAAATATTCAACATTAGGTCAAGTACTTATCACAAGACTTTAATAAGTCAAATATTGTACAAAATGTTGAGGAATATGGAATCATACACTATATTTGAGGAAAACAGAGCCAAATGAATACTAATGTAGTTATATGCAAGGTCTTTTGATCTTTGGATCAAAAAAGGGTAAGAGGAAATATTTTCAATAAGGAAAATTTATAACTAGGAAGATCCATGGAATTCTAACAAATATCAGGTGAAAAACTTTATTCCTCTAACTCTGGACAGTTGCCTGATTTATGATTCTTTACCTGATATAAAACCAAATTTTGAAACTTTAATTCAAAATATTACTCTATTTACAAGTCACCTGGAAATCTGAAATGAAACCCTTTCTCTACAAGGCAAAAGAGTATTTGATTAAATTAAACACAGCATTTGAATTAGCACTAATAGATCCAATTAATTAAAAGAGAGAAATTACATTTGAAGTGAGGAAAATGCATTAGCATGACATTAAACGCTGTATGTCAGCAAGCTGAAGCTTGATGGGTTTTGACTGTAGGCACAGTTTCATATCACCACAAACAAATCTTCTGCAGTTTTGCCAAAAGCAAATGGAAAGGCATGATAAAATATTTCCAATACTAATGTGTAATGAGTACTAAGTGTTTTAAGAATTACTTGATTTTCCTGTTAGCTCTACAGAAAACTATTGCATGATCAAGTTAAATTTTACAATTGTGGGCAATCAACAGGAAGATTTTGGCACTGAATGTTGTGGAATCTGGGTAAATACATTGGTAGCATTGGAGAATTTGCTTACTCTACCATTCAACAAGGTCACAATCTAGGATATCCCACTTTCCTGCCTCTTCATAATCCACAGATTGAAAGCCCACCCAGAATATAACAAATCAGTCTCCACTGCCCCCCCCCCCCCCCAGGGTACAGAATCACAATGATTTGTGGCCTTCAGAAGGAATTCTTCCTCATCTAAATTGAGATTCTAAATTGGAGGAAGACCAGTTTTTATGGTATCAGAAAAGATCTTTCAAGTATAGATTGAGACAGGTTGTTTACTGACAAAGATGTTCTTGGTAAGTTGGAGGCTTTCAAAAGTGAAACTCAGACACGGTTTGTCTGTTCCTGTTAAAATAAAACAAGACTAAGAGGTTTAGGGAACCTTGGTGTTTGAGAGATATTGACACCCTGGTTAAGTAGGAGTTAAGTATAGACAATAATTACCAAATCAGGTAATAAGTACAAGATGAGTACAAGAAATACAAGATAACACTTGTGAGGAAAATCAGGAGAGCTTAAAAAAAAAGGCAGGGAGCTGCTCTAGCATAGTATGTGAAGGAGAATCCCAAGGGCTTCTACAGCTACATCAAGATCAAAAGGATAGCAAGGGACAAATTGGACCTCTTGAAGATCAGTGTGGTTAACTATGCATGAAACTGAAAGAGATGGGTGAGATCTTAAAAAGAATTTTCTGTATCTGTATTTATTCAGGAGATGGATATAGTCTATAGATGTGAGGCAAAACGGTGGTGAGGTCATGAACTGTATATAGGCTACAGAGGAGGAGGTGTTTGCTGATTTATGGTGAATTAGGGTGAATAAATCCCCAGGGCTTGACCAAGTGATCCCCTTGCACCTTGTGGGAGGCTAGTGCAAAAATTGCAGGGGCCCTAGCAGAGGTATTTATAACATCCTTAGCCGTGGGTGAGGTGCCAGGGGAGTGGAGGACAGCTAATACTGTTCCATTGTTTAAGAAAGGCTCAAAAATAAGCTGGGAAGTTCTAGGCCAGTGAGCGTGACGTCAGTAGTAGATAAGTTATTGAAAGTTATTCTAAGGAGTTGGATATGTAGGTACTGGGATAGAGAAAGACTGATTAGGGACAGTCAACATGGCTTTGTGCACGGTAGGTCGTGTCCAACCATTCTTTGGAGATTTTCAAAGAGGGTAACAGGAAAGTTTGGGCCTACCCCAGGCTGCTCCGGGGTTCAGATCTGAGGACACAATTTTGGTTTGGATTGTTGTTAGTCACTTCAACAGTTTGCATGATTTGTTTTGTTTTCTCTCTTGTGTGACGGGTGTTGGGTCTTTTATCTCTCTTTTTATTTGTGATTTTTCTTTATTTTTCTTTTGGGTTTCTTGCTTTGTGGCTACCTGTGAGCAAACAAATCTCAAAGTTGCACAATTTTATACATTCTTTGGTAATAAGTGTACTTTGAATTTGAAATTGATGAAAGAAAGGCAGAGGACGATGCCTACGTGGACTTTAGCAAGGCATTTGACGAAGTCCCACATGGAGGCTGGTCAAGAAGGTTAAGTCCCTTGGCATTCAAGATGAGATAATAAATAGGATTAGACATTGGCTTTGTGGGAGAAGCCAGAGAATGGTAGTAGATGGTTGCCTCTCTGACCTGAGGCACCTGTGATTAGCAGGGATTAGCAGGGATTAGCAGGGATCAGTGCTCGGGCCTTTTTTTTTGTCACCTATACCAACGATCTGGATGATAATGTGGTAAACTGTATCCGCAAATTTGCAGATGACACCCAGATTCGGAGTGTAGTGGATAGCATGAAAACTTATCCAAGTTTGCTGCTGGATCTTTACCAGTTGGGGGTAAAAAAGTTAGATAGAATTTAATCACAAACAAGAGAAAATCTACAGATGAGGGAAACCCAAGCAGCACACACAAAATGCTGGAGGAACTCAGAAGTCCAGGAAGAGAGTATAGCTGACGTTTCAGGCCGAGACCAGAATTTAATGCAAACAAATGTGAGGTGTTGCACTTTGGATGGACAAGCTCTGGTAGGACTTGCAAGAGAATGGTAGGCTACTGAGGAGAGCGGAAGAATAGAGGGATCAGGGAATACAGATCCATAATTCCTTGAAAGTCGTGTCACAGGTAGATTGAGTCATAAAGAGAGTTTTTTTTTAAACCCATTGGCCTTTATAAATCAATGTATTGAGTTCGGATGTTAGGTTGAAGTTGTATAAGACATTGGTGAGGCCTACTTTGAAGGACTGTGTGCAGTTTTGGTCACCTATCTACAAGAAAGATGTCAATAAAACTGAAAGAATGCAGAGAAAATTTACAAGGATGTTGCTGGGACTTGAAGACCTGAGTTACAGAGAAAGGTTGAACAGATTAGGACTGTTCCGTGAAGCACAGAAGAATAAGGGGAGATTTGATAGAGGAATACAAAACTATGAGGGGTATAAATAGCAGGCTTTTTTCACTTAGGTTGAGTGAGACAAGAGCTAGAGGTCATAGGTGAAAGATGAGACTAAAATGCTTTTGGGGAGTATGAAGGGGAAATTCACTCAGACAATGGAACGAGTTGCCAGCAGAAGTGGTGAATGTGGGTTCAATTTCAGCATTTAAGAGAAGTTTGGGTAAATGCATGGATGAGTGGGATATTGAAGTTTATTGTCCAGCAGAGGTCGATAAGACTATGCAGAATAATAGTTTGTAGTGGACTAGATGGGCAGAAGTGTTCTGTGTTGTAGTGCTCTCTATGACTCTATTGGTCTTCAATAGATGACCGTTTATTCTGAAATTTTGCCTACTAGCTTTAGGTTTTCTTCACAAGAGGAAGCATTTTCTTTGTATCTATCTTCCAACCTCCTGTGGTATGTTAAATGCTTCAATACAATCTTCTCTTCTTCTAAATTCCAATTTGTATGGACTCAAGCTGCCAACATTTCCTCAACATATTCACCTCAAATTCAGCCTGGTGAACTTTTCTGAATTGCCTCTAGTGTAAGTATATTTCTTCTTAAAGCAAGACCACTAAAACTTTCCATTAATTTACAATTGCAGCAAGGCTCCTTAACTTTTTAATTTTAACTGTTGACTTTTATAGTGAAATAAAAGCCAATTTTTATTTTGATATTATTGATGGCTTTAATTTTGAAATTCAGTTGGACAACATTGGGGGATGGGGGAAGCCATTTTGATTTTGGCATAATTTTTCAGTCAGACTGAAGTATGTATACACAATCCTTTGTTGTCTTTGTTTGCACCATGAAAATCATTGACTGCAAGTGTTATTATATTTCTTAAAGGAGAACACTATCTGAGCAATATTTTGCGTTAGTATTATGTACAAGTTTTATTCCTGTTTATTGGTATAGTGTTTGACCAGCACTGGTAATTTAAGAAATGCTTAATGATATCTTATTGCATACTTTAAAACTTAGTTTACTCATGTTGAGTACAGTCGGCCCTCCTTATCCGCAGGTTCCGCATGCGTGGATTCAACCAACCGCGGATCAGGAAAAGCCGGAAGTTCTCTCTTTAGCACTTGTTTGAACAGACTTTTTTTCTTGTCATTATTCCCTAAACAATACAGTATAATAACTATTTACATAGCATTTACATTTTATTAGGTATTGTAAGTAATCTAGAAATGTCTTAAAAGTACAGGTAGTCCCTGGGTCATGAATGAGTTCCGTTCCTGAAGTTGTCTTTAAGTCAGATTTGAAGTCAGAACAGGTATTTAGCGTCAGTTAGTCAAACGTTTGTCTTAGTATATATTTTACCTTTCTATGCATATAAAACACTTAAGAAACATATGTATTTCAATAACTAAACCACTGCGTTGCTTAGTAATAATTGTAGCTTTCATCGGGGCAAGGCATTTCACATGCTCCATTAAAATCATTCCAATCATTGACCGACTGTAGACTAACTCTTTTCCAATGACCGATGGCGTTTCACCTCTTTCTGATTGTTTTATTACTTCCACTTTATTTTCAATTGTGATCGTGATTATTTTCATGAACAGAAACACTATGGATTCAGAGCTGCGCCAGGTCCTAAAGACCACCACTCTGAGACAGGTTAAATAAAGTCCAGGGTTCCGCTGAGTCCTAAAGACCACTGCACTAAGACAGGTTAAATAAGGGACTTGAGCATCTGCATATTTTGGTATCCGTGGGGGGGGTCTCAGAACCAATCCCCCATGGATAAGGAGGGCTGACTGTATAATGTTTGTATAGACTAATTTACTTGCAAGTCTAGCTTCAGATATTTCTGATTTGGTATGAATGTGTGATTTAATCAGAAGTTTGTTGCATTAAGTCTGGCCTCTCTCAGTTTTACTCTATTCAATTATGTGTGAGTGCTGCCCAATAAAACACCTGAAGCTTGGACTCTATACCCTGGCTCCCGTGTTCAACTAAGTAGAGTTTGGTTTACTGCTGAATTATGTGCTTCCTACTTCACACACAAGGAGGGCTGTACACTAAACCCTTTCAATAAAAACTTTGTTTGCCTTCCTAATTACCTCCATGCTTTCTTATCACATAATGTAGGACACCCAGATTGCTCTGTACAATAAAATTCTATTGTGTCTCTCCATTTAACCAACATTTTCCATTGTATGTCCCATGTACATAACTTCACATTTTCCTCCATTTGCTCCTCCTCAGAATTTCTCTCCCCACCTATCTTCGTACTGTCTGTAATTGCATATACAATTCCTTTGGCCCAAGTCAATAGTAAGAATTGTAAACTGTTAAAAACCTAGCGCGGATTCTTATAGCACTCCACCAGTTAGTTTGCTAACCAATCTGAAAAATTATACATTTATTCTGATTCTCTGTTTTCTGCTAATTAGGCCAATCCTCTATCAATGCCAACATACCGCTCAAATTTCCACAAATTATGGGAAACAAAAAAATTCATTAAACTTGATCCAATAGAACATGTATTTCACTTTGTGTCATTAAACACTCTGCTTTCTGAAATAATTATAGTTTCCTCCTTTGTGACTTCTCTCATAGACCAGCATATCAATCACATTGATAAACATATTTTTCAGCAATATGAATAATTCCTCTGGTACTAACCCGATGCTGAAGTATTGCCTCTATGGCCCGGAATTCAAAAGGCAAAGAATATGTGGCTAATTGTCCATCTCCAGCCAATTGCGATGTTAAGTCCTTTAAAAGCCAATGATCTAGATCGGATTGATGATAATCCAGGATAAGAAGATACTCTGGAGTTATTACAGCTTTTAGGATCTGACAAAAGGGAAAATAAAACATCTCATGACGGTGCCTACAAGACACATTCATTTAAACATTTTGGTTAAAAAGTGGGAAATATTGGTCAAAAATCATAAAAGTAGGAAACCGCCTCTGCAAGTCAGAGATCATCAGTGGAAAGAAAAAGAATTAACATTTCAGGTGGAGAACTTGTATGAGAAGTCTGACAAAGAGACTTTAACCTAAAGCATTATCTGTTTTTCTTCCCTCTGATACTATTTTACCTGCTCAGTGTTTCCAGCATTTTCGGTTTTTTGATGATGTTTTCCAGTATCTGCAGCTTTCTATTGTCATTTACCGGGAAATTCAGAGTTTGAATCTTCATGCTAAGATGGCACCGGTGAACCACAGTGACACATTGTGGGCTGCTTACAAAACATCTAAATATACCTCTTCAGATTTACTCACTGCAAGCT
Organism: Hypanus sabinus; assembly: GCF_030144855.1. Classification (NCBI taxonomy): domain Eukaryota; kingdom Metazoa; phylum Chordata; class Chondrichthyes; order Myliobatiformes; family Dasyatidae; genus Hypanus; species Hypanus sabinus. The sequence continues at coordinate 46,414,437 of NC_082725.1, forward strand.
GCTGCCTGGAAACTGGCATACTTTTGAACCATCTTAATCAACTAGTGATTTCACAACCTTCTTAAGGACTCAGCGGACTTAACGTCCAAGCATGCAGGTATGACAACCTTTAAATGGACGAAGGTACATCGCCATAACCGGAAGAGATAGAGGAGGGGAAGACTCCAACCCAGACCAGGGGTCAGCAACCTTTACCACTGAAAGAGCCACTTGGACCCGTTTCCCACAGAAAAGAAAACACTGGGAGCCGCAAAACCCGTTTGACATTTAAAATGAAATAACACTGCATACAACGTTTTGTTTTGCCTTTATGGTATGTATAAACAAACTATAATGTGTTGCATTTATAAAATTGATGAACTCCTGCAGAGAAAACGAAATTACATTTCTGCATGCCACAAAAACATTTTGAACTCCGAAAAAAAGACGTTGAGTTGAAGGTTACTTTTAAGTAAAATACTCAACGTCTATTTGAGTCCTTCTTGTATTTATGAAAAACGCCAAACTTAAATTTACAGCCAGCAGCAAACCAAAAATAATGTCAGCCAGCTGTCAACCTGAAAAATAAAAGGACTATTTCACTGAACAATGAAAACATATGAATATACGTAAAATAATAGGCAATTAAAATATTTATCATACTTGGTCAGGTTGACTCACACCTGACAATGCAGTCGTATTCAGTAGGGATGGATCGATGCTTAGGGGAGTGACCGGGAAGGATAATGTGTTTTTTTCCTCTCTGAACTCACAGAAGCGTTTCCCAAACTATGTTTGCATTGCGATGATTGCAGAATGTAAATACCCCGAATTTATCATGTCGTGATCTTGTTTGAACTCTCTCAAATTGGGGAAGTGAGACAAAGTGCCTTTCTGTAAATCTCTGGCAAGCAACGTCAACTTGCGCTCGAATGCCAAAACATCCTCCAACATGTGCAGGGCTGTACGTCCTTACCCCTGAAGAGCTGTGTTCAGCGTGTTCAGGTGCGCTGTCATGTCTACCATGAAGTGTAGCTTTTCCAGCCACTCTGGCTGTTCCAGCTCAGGAAAGGTGAGCCCTTTGCTGCCCAGGAAAGTTTTCACTTCTTCCAGACACGCGACAAAGCGTTTCAGCACCTCCCCTCTGGACAGCCAGCGATAAAAACACGTTGTAGCGGTGTGCTACACGCAGTCAGTAAACTGCAGTCAAAGATAGCTTTATTCGAACTAAACAGCCTTGCTTTTAAGCCTTCCTCATCCCGCCACCCATGGGCGCGGATGCTGCAAAAGACACGTACTCACAAACCCCCGTAGGCTATCTCCCTTAGCCTGAACGCTGGCTAATTGTGAGCCGGTTCGGATGTGTCAGGAAATGGGTCGCCCGCCACAACGTCTTATTTAGATTGTACAAGATCACCATAATCTTCAAATTTAGAATTACATTTCAAAAACTAACAAACTAACATAAAATACATTTTAAATACTGACCAATTATTTCCCAAAGCAACAGGGAGCCGCAGCACAGACGTAAAAGAGCCCCATGTGGCTCCGGAGCCGCGGGTTGCCGACCCCCGACCCAGACTGAAACACCAAGAAATTGAAGTTCCTCTACTCAGCATCTTGTCAGTGAATGTCCAGTCACTGGAGAGCAAGATTGAGGACCTAAGAGCAAGATTGCTGTACTGGAGGGAAATATGGAATTGCTGCGTTCTGTGTTTCATGGAGACATGGCTCATTCCAAACACATCAGATGGGGTGATCAGACCCAAGGGCTTCTCGCTACACAGGATAAACCAAACTGTTGATTCTGAGAAGGCAAAAGTTAGGCTTCTGTGTTTCATGATAAACTCTCTGTGGTGCTCAGACGAAACGGTTTTGGTCTTATCACATTATTGTTCCCTTGACCTGGAACACCTAATGATTAAGTGTTGATACTTCTACTCACCAAGAGAGTTCTCCTCTGTGATCCTGACCACAGTTTACATACCACCAAAAGGTTAATTAATTAGATATTAATCAGGCACTCAAGTTATTGAACACTGCCATCACCAAACAAGAAGCAATCCACCCGACACATTTGAAATCATAGCTGGAGACTTCAATCAGGCTTGTTTGATGTAATCTCTGTCAATTATCATCACTAATTATCATCACTGCAGCACTAGGGGTCTCAACACTCTCGACCACTGCAATGCTACAATTAGGAAAGCCTAATGTTCCATGTCTGGACCACATTTCGGGAAATCAGATCACTTGGCTGTCCTTTTCCTACCTGCACAAACTCAGAGGTTAAAGAGCATAGCTCCAGAGGCAAGGACAACAAAGCTGGTAGCAGGAGGCTGAGGGTGGCCTCCCACAGCCCCCATGACTCTGAGGCCAATATGTGAGTATCCTTCAGGAAGGTGAACCCACGGAAAGCATCTGGCCCAGATAGGGAACCTAGACAAGTACTAAACACCTGTGCTGCTCAACTGGCTGGAGTGCTCACTGACATCTTCAAACTCTCACTTTGGCAGTCTGAGGTATCCAGCTGCTTGAAGCAGGTTTCAATTACACTGGTACTCAAGAAGAATGCGGTAATCTGCCTCAATGACTGTTTACATCCACTGTGATGAAGTACTTAGAGGTTGGTGATGAAACACACCAACTCCTGCGATGTGGATCCACTCTAATTTTCCTACCATCACAACAGGGCCACAGCAGATGCCATTTCATTGGCTCATCACTCAACCCTGGAACACCTAGACAGCAAAGATGCACACAACTGGATGCTCTTTATCTACTACTGCTTGGGATTCAATATTATCATCACTTCAAGACTAATCAACAAGCTTCAAGACCTTGGCCTCAAAACTTCCTTGTGCAATTGGATCCTCACTTGCAGACCCCAGTCTGTTCGGACTGGTAACAACATCTTCATCACAACCTCCATCGGCACAGGTGCACAAGGCTGTGTGCTTAGTCCCCTGCTCAACTCACTTTGTACTTATGCCTATGAGGCTAAGCACAGCTCCAACGCTATATTTAAGTTTGCTGATGACACAACTGTCATTGGCTGAATCAAAGTTGGTAATGAATCAGCATTTTCAAGAAATAACAAGCAGGAAAATTGGAAAATTGGCAGATGGAGAACTGGAGACTGGCTGATGTGTGCTTGGATTTTCAGAAAGCCTTTGACAAGGTGCCACACGAGGCTGCTTAACAAGTACAGTAAAGATACTAACATGGATAAAGCAGTGGCTGATTGACAGGAGGCAAAGAGTGGGATTAAAGGGAGCCTTTTCTGGTTGGCTGCCAATGACTAGTGATGTTCCACAGGAGTCTGTCTTGGGACCCATTCTTCTTACATTATATGTCAATGATTTGGGTGATGGAATTGATGGCTTTGTTGCAAAGCCTACAGATAATATGAAGATAGGTAGGGGGCAAGTAGTTTTGAGAAGGTAGAGAGGCGACAGAAGGACTTAGACAAATTAGGAGAATGCGCAAAAAAATGGCAGATGGAATACAGTGTCAGGAAGTGTACCATCTTTGGAAGAAGAAATGAAAGGGTTGATTATTTTCTAAATGGAGAGAAAATACAAAAACAACGAGACACAAAGGGACTTGGGAGTCCTTGTGCAGGATTCCCTAAAGTTTAATTTGCAGGTTGAGTCTGTAGTGAGGAAGGCAAATGCAATGTTACTATTCAATTCAAGAGGACTAGAATATAAAACCAAGGATGTAATGTTGAAACTTTATAAAGCACTGGTGAGGCCTCCCAGAGTATTGAGAGCAATTTTAGGCCCCTTATCTTAGAAGGGATGTGCGGAAACTGGAGCAGGTTCAGAAGAGGTTCACAAAAATGACTCCATGATTGAAAGGCTTCTTGTATTTAGAGCGTTTGATGGCTCTGGGCCTGTATTTACTGGAATTCAGAAGAATGATGATGACCTCATTGAAAGCTACTGAATAGTGAAAGGCCTTGATGGAGTGGATGTGGAGAGAATGCTTCCTACGGTGGGAAATTCTAAGACCAGAGGACACAACCTCAGAATAGAGTGGCATCTTTTAGAACAGAGATGAGGAGGAATTTCTTTAGCCAGAGAATGGTGAATCTGGAATCTTTTGCCACAGGCAGTTGTGGAGCCCAAGTCTTTATGTATACAATATTTAAGGCAGAGGTGGATAGATTATCGATTGATCAGGGTATGAAGGAATACAGGAAGAAGGCAGGAGAATGGGGCTGAGAGGAAAACTGGATCAGCAATGATGAAATGGCAGAGCAGACTCAAATAGGCTAATTCTGCTCCTATGTCTTATATGAGGGAGATTGAAAATCTGGCTTAGTTGTGCCATAACAAAAACGTCTCACTGAATGTCAGCAAGACCAAAGAGATGATTATTGACTTCAGGAGGAGGAAACCAAAGGTCTATGAGCCAGTCCTAATGAGGGGATCGGAGGTGGAAAGGGTTGGAAACTTTAAATTCCTTAGTGTTGTAATTTCAGAGGCTCTGTCTAGGGCCCTGTACCTAGGCAACATTACAAAGGAAGCATTATAGTGTCTCTACTTCCTTGGAAGTTTGCTAAGATTTGGCATGACATCTAAAACTTTGACAAACTTCTACAGATATGTTTTGGACAGTACATTGACTGGCTGCATCACAGCCTGGTATGGAAGCACCAATGCCCTTGAATGGAAACTCCTACAAAAACTAGAGGATACGACGCAGTCCATCATGAGTGAAGCCCTCCCCACCATTGATTTCATCAACATGGAGCACTATTGCAGGAAGGCAGCATCCATTATCAAGGACTCCCACCACCCAGGCCATTCTCTCTTCTCGCTTATCCCATCAGGAAGATGGTACAGGAGCCTCAAGACCCACACCACCAGGTTCAGGAACAGTTATTACCTCTCAGCCATCAAGCTCTTGGATCAAAGGGGATAACTTCACACACTCCATCACTGAACTGTTCCCACTATCTTTGGATTCCCTTTCAAAGACTCTTCAACTCATCTTCTCGATATTGCTTATTTATACGTTATTATTTTTTATCTTTTGTATTGCACGGTTTGTTGTCTTTTGAACATTGGCTGTTTGTCTATCCTGTTGGGTGCAGTCTTTCAAAGATTGTACTGACTTTCTTGGATTTACTGTGTATGCTCACAAGAATTTTTTTTAAATTGAAGCAAGAGGCTGAGAGTGAAGGAGTAAAGGAATCTCGGAGGCAAGTAATTTTTTTTTACACTCCTTGGAGAAAAGAGGCTAGACTGTGCAGGCACATGACGTAGAGCGCTAAAGGTTAAAAAAAAAGACCACAATATACAGCGGGCAGCGGAGTGAGAGGGAGCAGAGTGGGACGGCTTCAGCTCAACAGGCTTCGGCGTGAACAGGCAGAGGTGAGTGTAGGATTTGTTTTGTTTGTTTAGAGTAGAGAGAATGCCAGGCAGGATGTTGGAATGCTCCTCTTTCAGGATGTGCGAGGTCAGGGAGACCTCCGGTGTCCCTGACAACGACACCTGCAAGAAGTGCATCCAGCTGCAGCTCCTAACAAAACGCGTTAGGGAACTGGAGCAGGAGCTGGATAACTTCCGGATATTTCGGGAGAATGAGGAATTTATAGATAGTAGTTTCAGGGAGGTAGTTATGCCAAAGGAGCAGGACACAGGTAATTGGGTTACTGTCAGGCGAGGGAAGGGGAAAGGGCAGGTAGAGCAGGGCTCCCCTGTGGCCATTCCCCTCAACCGATTTGGATACTGTTTGGGGTGGGGGGGGGGGGGAATGGCTTACCTGGGACAAGCTGCGGCAGCCAGATCTCTGGCACTGAGTCTGGTTCTGCAGTACAGAAGAGAGGGAGGAAGAAGAGGAGAGCGGTAGTGAGAGGGGACTCAATAGTTAGAGGTACAGACAGGAGGTTCTGTGGTCGTGACAGAGACTCCCGGATGGTTTGTTGCTTCCCGGGTGCCAGGGTCAGGGATGTCTCTGATCGCATTCTGAAGTGGGAGGGTGATCAGCCAGATGCCATGGTACACATCGGTACCAATGATGTAGGAAGAAAGAGTGAGGAGGTCCTGAAGAGTGAGTATAGAGAGCTTGGTAGGAAGTTAAAAAGCAGGACCTCGAGGGTGGTAATCTCAGGATTGCCACCTGTGCCACGTGCCAGTGAGGGTAAGAAAAGGATGCTTTGGCGGATGAACACGTGGCTGAGGAACTGGTGTAGGGGACAGGGTTCCAGATTTCAGGATCATTGGGACCTCTTCTGGGGCAGGTGGGACCTGTACAAGAGAGATGGGTTACACCTGAACTACAAGGGGACCAATATCTTGCAGGGAGGTTTGTTAGTGCAATTGTGGAGGGTTTAAACTAGATTTGCAGGGGGATGGGAACCAGAGTGCCAGACCAGCTAATGGAGTGGGGGTGAAAATAAATGTTAAAAGTGCATGCAAACTCACAAATAGAAGGGTTGTGTGTGGTGGTAATAATCTTCTGAGGTGTGTCTATTTCAATGCAAGGAGTATTGTGTGGAAGGCTGACGAGCTGAGGGTGTGGATTGACACATGGAATTACAACATCATAGCCATTAGTGAAACTTGGCTGCAGGAGGGGCAGGACTGGCAGCTTAATGTTCCAGAGTTCTGATGTTTCAGACGTGATAGAGGCAGAGGAATGAAGGGTGGGGGTACTTATTAGGGAGAGTCAACATGGCTTAGTGCATGGTAGGTCATGGTTAACAAATCTATTAGAGTTTTTCGAGGAGGTTACCAGGAAAGTGGATGAAGGGAATGCAGTGGATGTTGTCTACATGGACTTCAGTAAGGCCTTTGATAAGGTCCCGCATGGGAGGTAATTTAAGAAGATTCAGTCGCTAGGTATACATGGTGAGGTAGTAAATTGGATTAGACATTGGCTCAATGGGATAAGTCAGAGAGTAGTGGAGGATTGCTTCTCTGAGTGGAGGCCTGTGACTAGTGGTGTGCCACAGGAATCAGCGCTGGGTCCATTGTTATTGTCATCTATATCAATGATCTGGATGATAATGTGGTAAATTGGATCAGCAAATTTGCTGATGATACAAAGGTTGGAGGTGTAGTGGACAGTGAGGAAGGTTTTCAAAGCTTGCAGAGGGATTTGGATCAGCTGGAAAAATGGGCTGAAAATTGGCAGATGGAGTTTAATACAGAAAAGTGTGAGATATTGCACTTCGAAAGGACAAAGCAAGGTAGAACATACAAGGTAAATGATAGGGCACTGAGGAGTGCAGTACAACAGAGGGATCTGGGAATACAGATACAAAATTCCCTAAAAGTGGTGTCAACAGGTAGATAGGGTCATAAAGAGAGCTTTTGGTACATTGGCCTTTATAAATCAAAGTATTGAGTATAAGAGTTGAAATGTTATGGTGAAGTTGTATAAGGCATTGGTGAGGCCGAATTTGGAGTATTGTGTGCAGTTTTGCTCTCCGAATTACGGGAAGGATATTAATAAGGTTGAAAGAGTGCAGAGAAGGTTTACAAGGATGTTGCCGTGACTTGAGAAACTGAGTTACAGGGGAAGGTTGAATAAGTTAGGACTTCATTCCCTGGAGCGTAGGAGAATGATGGGAGACTTGATAGAGGTATATAAAATTATGATGGGTATAGATAGAGTGAATGCAAGCAGGCTTTTTCCACTGAGGCTAGGGGAGAAAAAAATCAGAGGACACGGGTTAAGGGTGAAGGGGGAAAAGTTTAAAGGGAACATTGGGGGGGGCTTCTTCACACAGAGAGTGGTGGGAGTGTGAAATGGGCTGCCAGATGAAGTGGTAAATGCGGGCTCACTTTTAACATTTAAGAAAAACTTGGTCAGGTACATGGATGAGGTGTATGGAGGGATATGGTCCAGGTGCAGGTCAGTGGGACTAGGCCAAAAAAAAGGTTTAGCACAAACCTTTCTGTTTCTGTGCTGTAATGTTCTATGCTTCTAAAACATATCTCAGGTTTGTTTATGACACCCTAGCTATATTAGTGCTATGACTTTTGAAAAATTCTGTAACTTCAATTTACTGTTTACAGTTTACATTAAGAACTGAAAACTGGTTCTTGCTTGATTTAGTATCTGCTATATTCATGTAACTCCAGAATACTCCCTTGCAGCAAGCAAAAAATGCATTGTGCTCATGAGGGAGCAAATCTCATTGCCATTCATTTAGATGAGTTCAAAGGACTTATAGGGTCATTGAAAGAAGAATTCCGTGATATCCTGTCCAACACTTAAAAGTCAACCAACATCATTAAACAGTTGATCTGATCATTATGACATTTCTCTTTATGGGTCTTGCTATCTCCTCCAATTCCTAAAATCAGTGGACTTTAAAGGCAGTTCAGTTATCTCAGTAAGATGCCTTAAAGTGGTGAAAGTCACTATATAAATGTAAATGAAAATATATTAAAAAAAAACTGCAAATGCTGAAAACCTGAAACAAAATCAACAAATTCTGGACAAACACGGCAGGTTCTGAATGTTCTGACCTAAAATGTTAGTTTTGTTTTCCTGATAAAGAATTAATTAAGATTAAGATTAATTTTCCTTCTTACCTCCATCCTGAGGATAATGCAATTATTCCTAGTATTAATACTTGTCAAATGCTGAAATCTTAAATCTCGAGCTTGAAGTCCTAGTTCTTGGTATAGTTCTGTCTTCTTTCGCTCTGCAGTGATAAGTATATTATGAACATAGTGTCAAAAGTTTGAGACCGTTATCCACAGCAATTTAAGCAGCAGCAATTCTCTTACTACCATCTCAACCATGAATCAACATTAATAGCAATAATTATACAATTCTTTATATTTGTTTACTCTCATCTTTGGAAACTTTGCCACAAGCTCCGAAATTCTCTCTCTGAAACATTTCACCTTCTTAAACCCCAACTCTGCTCAAGATTTTCATTACTCCTGTCACACTCTGACCACACTGATATTTATTTCTTTGGTTTGCTGTAGATATTTATCCAACAATTTTTTTGTTTATAACACACTGTAAGCACCATCAGCCATTAAAATTCTACAGGAATGCAAGTCACTGCTGGCGCAGCAAGTTCCCTGTTGACAAGGTGACAAAAGGTGTATTACATGAAGAGGAAATGATGATGGTGAGGCAGTCAGAAGAAAGAAAGTAATTCCATGACAGGAATCCCAAGTGGAATCAACATTACAAGGAGAGACACAAGGCTGCAGATGCTTTAAGTTCTTATCTAAAGTGATTAAAACCAACTTACCAAAGAAACTTATGTTTCCTGTGCTCTCATATTTCACCTGAAAGGCAATTACATTTTTAATGTGAGGCACACACTTCTTCTTCAAACTTTATAAGTATTTATAAGAACTACTTACTACAGAAAATACAGGAACCACGCTGCCAAGGGTAGTTTGTGATGAATCCTTGCTGAGACTATGTTGTCCATTCACTGAAGAAACTTTAAAGTTGAAAACATGAGCAAGATTTGCTTTCAACATAAACATACAACTGCTCTCATACTGATGTGCTATGAATAAAGAAATGCTTCTATTGTCCTTTATTATTATTGACCTTTGTGTACTATTTACAATTTGACTCTCTTTCCTCACTTTACAAAATTGATTCCTATCTCAGCTGTACTTCTTTGGCCACAAACTTTCATGAAATATCTGCAGATAACAAAAGACAATGTATAAACACATATTTTTTACTTTCTATCCATAAAACTAAATGAAAATAATTCCCTGCAAGTAATATAAATTGCAATCATTGAATGTGTTTAGAAATAAAGCACAAGTTGCCAAAATTACACACAAAGTGCTGGAGGAACTCGGCAAGTCAGGCAGCATCTATGAAGGAAAATGGACTGTTGACATTTCTGGCCCCTTCATCCTCCAGCATTCTGTGTTGTCTCTTGTGTGCACGAGTTACTTTCCTAAAGATTTACAAATGGGAGAAAGTCATTCAATAAATGAGACCATGGATAAATTAAGCCAGTCTTGCTCAGGGTTTATCATCAAGCTGTCACTAAAATGAAAATAGATTCAAAATTCCTTGTTAGGTAATGTCACCATGGAATACGGAGAAAAGTTGGGAAAGTGGTATTCCAGTGGAGAATCACAATAAATTCTCCCTTCATCCTTGTTTAATCTGTTAGTACTGATGAACATTTTGAAATCCCTCTCACCAAACACTGTGCTGAAACAGAGTGAAATCTGACGAGCTTGCTTCTTTTCTCCGAGATTTTTAAAATATATTTTATTGTTTTATGTGAACAGACTTGGAAAAAACTAACAAAAAACTAACGAGTTTTCTCCGAGTTTTAAAATGTCCTTTATTTTTTTTATCGCCATTGATGAATTCCGAAAACCAAAATAATTTAGGGCATTTTGTTTAAGACTCTCCAGAAATACAAGTTACTGACTGGAGTCTAATCTGCATTAGGGAACAGAGAGTTTGATTTAATGTTAAATCTCTGGAATTTCTGAAATAGTCATTTAATATCGTATGCCCAAAAGTCGCTTTCAGCAGATGTCACACTGTCAGCGATGAGGGAAGTAAGGGGAGTGGAAGTGAATTACTTTTCCCGGACAACACACATACACATTGCAGTCAATGAACTCCTGTCCAGTATATTAAACCCACAATAATCAGAAACTAACTTAGTTTATTACAATGAAACAAAATTTAATTTCAAAGTAGCATCTGAGCAGTCAGTGAAAATCACGCCAATGTTTACTACCGCTGTAAATCATACTGTAAACAGCCCTACAAAACAAAGATTCATTAAGTGTAAGCGTCTGTCAAAAAACTCACAGTGCTTGCTTAATTCAGGTAGGAATAGTTGGGGTTGGTTTCCCAGAACACAAGTATGAAGTGCAGAAATATTTCTTCCACGATGCTTTGACATCTTACGGGTGAAGCCGTGTTTAAAACATCGTAATTTAGCTGGCGTGCTTTTAAAGGTGAACCCAGCTCGCTCTCGAAAGGCGGGCAGGAACGACCGAAGCAGTCCGCAGACCTCCATTCGTCAGTTTCTTATTTGAAACTCCCTCGCGGCCTTCAAAACAACCAGAGTCCCCAATGACTTCTTCCAGCAACTAAATCCGAGGATGCCGCAACGCCAGATCGACTGAGCCACCTCTCCCGGAAGAAAACACCAGCAAGAGAGGATGAAGTACGCGGATGTCTTAAAATAACTTTGCCAAACTTAAATAAAGGACGTCTGTCAAAGCGATTTCAATGGCTGCTTCCGGGAGACTTCTAAGTCAACCAGTTGCGGGAAGATTCGAATGCGCCGGGCGGAATTCCGAAGGAAGGAGTCCCTAACAACACAGGGACAAGCTAAGCAATCTACCCCGGAAATCAAGCCTCTTCAATGTACGCAGGCGCGATCGAAGAGGTCAAGTTTATTGTCATGTGCATAGAAATACATGCTGTGAATGCCATAGAAATTAACTTTTTGCAACAGCAGTGCAGAACATAAATATCACAACCATGAAGTACATAAACTAATAGTAACATAATTTATACATAACTTTGCACCACACAATAAACAAACGTAATTTGAATTTTAATTGGCAATTATTCACACGTACTGAAATAGTCTTGTCTTGCAAACTGTTCATACAGGTCAAATCATTACACAGTGCACTCAGGTAGAACAAAGTAAAATAATAACAATGTAGAATAAAGTGCAACAGCGACAGAGAATCAGGTTTCATATTTCTGGCATATGTCAAGAATGTCAAGTCAGGTTTATTGTCATTTAACTATGTACATGTACAGTATACTGTCAAATGAGAAGTTTCTCTGTACATTATATATATATAGCGCAAAAAGAGCCAAAAAAAAATAAAGATGAGGTAGCGTATAAGGGTTCATTGTCCATTCAGTTTTCTGATGGCAGAGGGGAAGAAGCTGTTCCTGAATCATTGAGTGTGTGTCTTCAGGCTCCTGTATCTCCTCCTTGACTGGTTGTAATGTGAAGAGGATTATGTCCTGGGTGGGGAGTGAGGGATCCTTAATGATGGATGCCGCCTTTTTGAATCATCACCATTTGAAGATATATATTTTATCTATTGAGATAGAGCATGGAGTTGGCCCTTTCGGGCCTTCGAGCCGTGTTGCCTCGCAACCGCCAATTTAACCCTAGCCTAATCACAGGACAATTTACAATGACCACTTAACCAATTAGCTGGTACTTCTTTGGACCCTGGGAGGAAACCAGAGCACCTGGAGGAAACCCACATGGTCACAGGGAGGACGTACAAACCTATTACAGGCAACGGCAGGAATTGAACCTGGGACACTGATATTGTATAGCATTGTGATAACCACACTACCATTCCAATGTCCTCAATGCTGGGGAGGTTAGTGCTCATGATGGAAATGTCTAACTTTACAGCTTTCTGCAGCTTTTTCTGAACCCATGCATTGGCCTCTCCATACCAGAGAGTTATGCAGCCACTTAGAATGCTCTCCATGGTTCCTCTGTAGAAATTTGCAAATCTTTGGTGAAATACCAAGTCTCTTCAAGCTCTTAATGTCATACCTTTTTTGTAATTACACCAACATGTTGGGCCCAGGATAGATCTTCACAGATGTTGATACCTGTGAACCTGAAACTCCTGATCCCTGGAAGCACTGGTGTACTTCCCTTGTCTTTCCCTTTCTGAAACCCGCAACCAATTCTTTGTCTTACTGACGTTGAGTGCAAGGTTGTTGTCACACCAACTACAATGAAATGCAGTACAGGCAAACAATGTGTAAGTAAAAATGTAAATAATAAAATGACATCATATAAGTTGAGGGAAATACTGTATAGTCCAAAATAGAATTCTTTTTTTTCCTAATTAGTCTGTGCTTATTAGTCTATAATTACTGTGCAAAAAGAAAAAATCTGCCTGCAGTGAGAGACCATGTTTAATATACTGTGGGTCGGGCAGCATCGGTGGATGGGGAAACTGAGTCAACATTAAAGTTTGAGGGCAAATGGCAGAGATGCCACCTCTAATTCTCCAAAGAAATCTGAAACAAAACAGGAAATGTCACAAATGCTAATGAGAACAGAATTTGCAGACAGAGAAAAAGATAAATAACTTCTCTGATCCTTGGCCTTTCGTAAAATGTTTCACCTGTCCTGCACACAGAAGCTGTTGTGATTTGATATATAAACTGAACAGTACAGGCCCTTCAGCCCATCTTTACTGTACTGAACATGAAATGCCAAATTAAACTCAATCTCTTTTATATGTCTTCATTTCTGGCCAAGAGGGTCCTGTATTTGTGGTCTTTCAGCAACCGACTAACAGACTGACCTTTGTCATACTGCTCAGGAAGGCAAACTTTGCATCGTTTAATTTCCTAGTAATCCAGATTCCACCTTGAATTTCTAGAACACTTGGACTAACAAGTGACAAGGTCCACAGCTGACAAGGGTCCCTGGCTCAGCCTGGAATTTGTCCTGATTTTGGGCACTGGGATATTCGGGCAAAGGAGTTACTTTGAAAAATTAGATATGAAATTGCACTAACATATTTTAAAACAAAACTTGAATGGTTAGTACTTAATAAGCTACAAATGATATTGTTTCTTCAAAGAATGCCAGAAGTGAGCATTGTTAACTCACTGTAGCATCTGAAAACTTTATCATGTTGTGGTGTTTGTTCACAGCCAGGAAAAGGTGATCAGCGGCTGGATGAGTGAGTATTTTGCTCATTTAATCCTTTGAACTTGTTCCACCTCTCATCAAGATCAAGGTTAATGTTTTATTTCAATTCTATTTTTCTGCACTATTCCCACATTGCTTGATTCAATTAAAACTCAGAAATCTATTGATCTGTATTTTATAATGGAAAAAAATGATTGAGCCTTCCAGGGCAAATGTTTGCCTCCTGCGTGTTTAGGAATTTCTCCTTATCTCAGTTCTAAATGGCGTACGCTTTATTTCAAGGGCCAGGTTGTTCAGCCAGGAAAAACATCTTCCTGTTGTAAGAAGTTCGCAAGTTGAGATTTGCAATGAGGTTGCTTCCCCCATTGCTCTAAACTAGCAAATGCAGGCCCAGTCCACTCAGCCTTTCAAGTGGAAAACCTGCTATCCCTGAAACCAGTCCAGTGAATTTTCACACTGTCACTGTGGGCATGTATGGTCTTTTTTTTAAGGCAAGGAGACCAAAACAGTATGCAGTATTCCAGGGGATAAAAATGCAAAATACTAGAAGCACTCAGCAGGTCAGGAAGCAACAGTGAAATGAGAATTAGAGGTGATGTTTCATCTCAAAGATCCTTCATCAGAACTGGGCAAGAAGGATAAAGATAATTTTAAGTTACATAGAAAATGGCGGGATAAATGGGAATATCTGTGATAGGATGAGACCTGGTCAAATAGCAAATGATATTGATATTGTTATATATATATGTTATATAAATATTAAATTATATTATATTAACATTATATTAAATATATATGTTATATACTCAGTGGCCACTTAATTAGGTACCTGCTGTACCTAATAGAGCGTACAGTGCGTTTATGGTTTTCTGCTGCTGTAGCCCATCCACTTCAAGGTTTAATACATTGTGTGTTCAGAGATACTCTTCTGCACACCACTGTTGTACCGCATGGCTATTTGAATTACTGCCATCTTCCTGTCAGCTTGAACCAGCTTGGCCACTCTCCTCTGATCTCCCTCATTAATAAAATGTTCTCAAACACAGAACTGCTGCTCCCTGGATGCTTTTTGTTTTTTGCACCGTTCCATATAAATTATAGAGACTGTTGCGCATGAAAACCCCAAGAGAGCAGCCAAGGTAATCAAACCATCTCGTCTCCTACTACCAATCATTCCATGGTCAAAAGTCACTCAGATCCCCTTTCCTCCCTATTCTGATGTGTGGTCAAAACTAAAGCTGAACCTCTTGACCATGTCTGTATGCTTTTATGCATTGAGTTGTTGCTGCATGATTGGTTGATTTGCATAAACAAGTGGTGTATGTGTTCAGCGGCTCAATTTAATATCAAAGAATGTATACACTCTACAACCTGAAATTCTTACTCTTCACAACCATGAAACATAAGAAAAAACCCCAAAGAATGACTGAAAAACCACAAAGCCCCCCTCCTCCCTCCCATGCATGAGCAGCAGCTAAAGCATCAGCCCTCTCTCCCCCTCCCCACCTACCTCAGCAAAAGCATCAAACCTCTCTGACCCCTCCCCCACCTACCTCAGCAAAAGCATCAACCCTCTCTCCCCTCCCCCCACCTACCTCAGCAAAAGCATCAACCCTCTCTGTCCCTCCCCACCTACCTCAGCTAAAGCATCAACCCTCTCTCCCCCTCCCCACCTACCTCAGCAAAAGCATCAACCCTCTCTATCCCTCCCCACCTACCTCAGCTAAAGCATCAACCCTCTCTCCCCCTCCCCACCTACCTCAGCAAAAGCATCAACCCTCTCTGTCCCTCCCCACCTACCTCAGCTAAAGCATCAACCCTCTCTCCCCTCCCCCACCTACCTCAGCTAAATCATCAGACCCCACCATAAGGCATGCAAGCAATAGCAAAATAACCAAAGAGTCCATAAAAAAAAAGCACTGTCCA
This sequence comes from Hypanus sabinus, assembly GCF_030144855.1. Lineage (NCBI taxonomy): Eukaryota > Metazoa > Chordata > Chondrichthyes > Myliobatiformes > Dasyatidae > Hypanus > Hypanus sabinus. Next base: position 46,429,993 of record NC_082725.1, read on the forward strand.
TCCCAACACTTTGACATCCCACAGGCTTTCTCTCTCTCATTAATGAGGTGTTGCTCCCACAGCAAGAGCTTGCTGTTTCAACGTTCCAATCTGCAGCTTTGCTTATTCCAACAGCAACGCACACGGCTGTCTCAATCCCCTGCAATGCTTCAGTCGGTAACACCAGCGAGGTATAGGGTCGTTCTTGGGGCCACACCCCGAAGGTGCACATCTTTTAGACCACACCTGGAGACATCGAAAATGCTGGGCTACTCAGCGAGCTCTGAGAGCAGCAACCTGCCGTGAAGAACCGCAGTTTGAGTTCTGCTGTAGATCACAGGCCCCAACAGGACCCCAGCCACCTTGAAAAGGAGAGAAAATACACCAAAGAGAAGAAATTAAACTGTTTTGCAGATGAAATAGAAGCCACCTTTTGCAAGTGAGAAGTGTACCTAATAAGGTAGCCACTGAGTGTACAGTAGGTGAATGATTTTGTTGATAATGTAGTAAAGTGGTCAGCAAATTTGTAGATGGCATCGAGATTCGGGCATAGCGGACAGCAAAGGCTATCAATGCCTGCAGCGGGATCTGAACTAGCTGGAAAAGTGCCAGATGGAATTTAATACAGACAAGTGTGAGATGTTGCACTGTGGGAGGACAAACCAGGCAGGACTTACACAGTGAAAGGTAGAGCATTGAGGAGTGTTGTTAATAGTAGGACTGTGGGGAGTGCCCAGTAGTTCAGACAGCACCGATGGAGGCAGAAAACAATACTCCAGCTATAACCTCAGCATATCTCCATATAACTGTTGTAGGAGCCATGAATCTATTTTCTGTCTGCCTGTGTTGTATTTTGTGTTGCACGTTTACTACGGGTAATTTGTCATGTGGGGTCGAGTGTTGTAGAAGCAAATAAGTATAGTTGTGTATTCACACTTTGTCTTAGTTGGTTTAGTCTAGTTGAGGGGGAGTGAGGCACAGGGTGATATTTCTCTTGTTGATAAAAAGTCTAGTCTTTGATTGAAAACAAACTAAGACCGTTAAGAAACTGAGTGCGGGAATTGACACTGTAAGATGTGCTTCCAAATCATTGGGATCAGAGGATGCCTTAATAATTGGATGACCATTGATAATAGCCTCTACTTCACTTTGTCAAGATTCTATACCTTCATGGTGAAATTGAGGACCTTTTGCATGGACCTGATCAATCTCTCCTATGTTCCTCCATGATATTAAACAGCATGGGTGCTGGGTGGGGGTGGGGGGGGGGTTAAAATCCACTTAATTCCTTTCTGAAGAAAGACATCACTGACCCACGAATGATTCTACTTCTCAGTGGCTTCTTGTAACTCACGCCTTGCTTCAACAAAGTGTATCACATTGTCGGAGCACAGTTTATGGACCTGTCCTCATCTTGCTGTAAAGTGTCAAAGTACAGTATCAAAGGAATCTGTGTCTAAAGCAGATGCTACTTCAATCTGAACAGTTCGTATAGCTGGACAGATACAAATGACCACATACCTCTACATTGTGCTCCTGCTCTTCACTTCTAAAAATCAAAAGCTGTCCACTCCTATATGGGTAAACAGATTAATCGTGAGAGACCCTGTCCAGAGATAGATCTGTCATGTGCTGGTATCCTGGAGCTGCATGCAACCATCGACAAGCAACACACTTAGACAGGATTCTTCTTATAGTTATACTAGTGCTGGGAATCCGATATGTTTGGTGCAACCTGGGTAGCGTGGTTACGGCCACCATGCCCCACCTCTTGATGAACGTGCCTCAGAATGAGGTCTGAGATATTAAGATCCTTTGTTAGTATAACAAGATGTTTTGACTCCTCAAGCAAGACTGCCCTACTAAGCCAATCACCAACTCTCCAGAAGCCATCTTCAAGTACTGGATTGAGCTTGAAAATATGACTGTTCCTTTTCACAGCTTCACTCCTTTGCGAACTTGAGGATTTATCTGGAAATCTCTTATTTTTTGTGAAACCTAATGATCTCTGTTTCAGCCTTTCTGAGCTCTTCCACTAAGAGACAACCTCGGCCGCTCTTTGGCCTTTTCAATCTCTCTCTCCTAGGAGTACCCTTGTTGTTCTTCATCCAAGTCAGACTGAGCAAACACCATGTTCAATTGCTTCCTCTTTGACTAAGAAACAAGAGCAGGTTCTTAAATTTCAGAATCCAGGCCACAGCAGTGAGTAGTGCCCTGGTATCTAATGGCCTCACAGGGGCTGGTAATCATCATTGTAAACTTCCCATAATTCCAGTACAAGTGAAGACTAAGAAGGGTAACAAGACAGTGGTTACTTATAGACATGATAAAATCTACAGATGGTGGAGATCCAGATTAACACACACAAAATACAGGAGGAACTCAGCAGGTCAGGGAGCATCTATAAAAACAAATAGGCAGTTGATATTTCAGGCTGAGATCCATTTTCAGGAGGAGGATCTCGGCCCAAAACATCAACTATCTATTCATCTCCATAGATGCTGCCTGACCTGCTGAGTTCCTAAAGCATTTAGTGTATGCTGAAGTGGTTACTTATGCTTTCCTAAATCAAGGGTGTTCTGTACAGTGGGCCTAATGAAACAAGCTCAAACTCACAGGAAAAAAGACACTCATTCTCATGCACCATGGGTCAAGAGATGGTTGTGAGTAGCTACAGTGTTTCAGGATTGGAAGTGGCTGGTTTAAATGGTGAAAACTATTGTGAATTACCTAACATCTAATATGCGTTCATTTCACTATTTCGGTATTTTTTTTTATTTCTAATACCGCTATAAGATCATTCATCTTTGCTGGTTTTGTAATTAAGGATCGGAAGTATGTTTTTTGACTTGGAACTCAGTAATTTGGAAGTGAGACATACAGTGTCAACTCCTGTACTCAGCCTCCCAGCGGTCTTGCTTTATTTTCAAGAAACCACTACAACTGCAGTTGAATATCTTGTATTCATGTCCTCTTGTAATACAGGCCAGCATATGGTTTCAAACAAGAGAAAATAGGCAGATGCTGGAAATCCAAGTAACACACACAAAATGCTGGAGGTACTCAGCAGGCCAGGCAGCACCTATGGAAAAGAGTACAGTCGACATTTCGAACTGAGACCCTTTGACAGGATTTGCCTTTCGAAGCAAATGCTGTATTTGCAAATTACATTGTATACAAAGTCCCTTTGTCATAAATATGACCCAATTTCTCACCATTTAAAAAAACTCCTCTTTTCTGTGTTGTTCAACTGAATGAATAATTTCAAATTTTCCCATATTATACTGGATTTCTCTATTACTTACCACTCATACATCCAGTCTCTTTCCCACTGCAGCCTCTAAACCCTCCTCCCTACTCACAATCCCATGTAGTCTGTATTAAAGGCAAACATTGAAATTTGCCGAAAGTAGAATAGCAGCAGCCCAAGCACCAATTCCTATGTGGATATGAAAGTCAGCAAATATTAAAATCTGGAGCAAAAACTGATCCCCATGTACCTCACAAGATAAACTTACCAACTTGAGGAAGATCCATTAACTTCCACTGTTTGTTTTCCATTACATATACAATTCTCCATCCATGACAGCATATTACCACAAAATCTACATGGTCTAAATACATTAAACCACCTCCTGTGTGAGATCCTATCAAAAGCCTTCTGAAAATCCATATACGAGTCCAGTGGCTACCCATGCATCAGCCTCCCCATGTTAAACAAAGACACACACAGGCATTCTCCATTACGGGAATCCACCCTAACATCCCCAATTATGTTCCATGGTGCCCACACCTCACCAGAATATGTGGACCTTGGATCAGCCTCCACAGTCATCTGAAGACCCAACAATGGATAAGCCCTTAGGACCACTCCAAACCCAACTTGAATGGTCGAACTACTCTACTAGTCATATTCTGAAAAGAACTTTAACACATGCTGACTCTGCTTAAGCTTATTATTCTCTTCAAGAACATAAGGAATAGGAGCAGGAGTAGGCCATCTAGCCCATCGAGCCTGCTCCGCCAATCGATAAGATCATGGCTGATCTGGACTCATCTCCACCTACCTGCCTTTTCCCCATAACCCTTAATTCCCCTACAATGCAAAAATTTATTCAACTTTGTCTTAAATATATTGATTGAGGTAGCTTCCACTACTTCATCGGGCAGAGAATTCCACATATTCACCAACCTCTGGGAAAAGCAGCTCCTCCACATCTCCGTCCTAAATCAACTCCCCTGAAACTTGAGGCTATGTCCCCTAGTCTTACCTACCACTTTCCTGCCTCTATCTTATCTATCCCTTTCATAATGTTATTTATTTCTATAAGATATCCTCTCATCCTTCTGAATTCCAGCTAATACAGTCCCAGGCGACTCAATCTCTCCTCATAGTCTAACCCCCTCATCTCTGTGACCTCTTCTGCACTGCCTCCAAAGCGAGTACATCCTTCCTCAGGTAAGGGGACCAGAACTGCATACAGTTCTCCAGATGTGGACCCACTGGTACCCTATACAGTTGCAGCATAACATCCCTGCTCTTAAATTCAATCCCTCAGGAGGTTCCGTAATACATTTTCCGTATGCTCCACAGTAGCAGAGCAGTAAGTATGATGCTATTACAGCTCAGGGTGTTGGGGTTTGGATTTCAATCCCAGCCTCCTCCGTAAAGAGTTTACACATCTTTTGCATATGCTTTCTTGGCCCATGGACCAGGACAGGCAATTGGTGAAGTTTACAGCTAGGAACTTGATGCTCTTAACACGCTCAACCACAGCACCCTTGATTGGTGCACCACAGAATGCACCCTGCCTGGTTTTTTATGGCAAATGGTCTGCACGTGACCACAAGAAACTGTTGAGAGTTGTGGACACAGCTCAGAATATCATGAGATCCAACCTGCCTTCCACGGACTCTGCATCAGTAAGCAGCCTGCATTGTTAAAGCCTCCACCACCCTAGATATTCTGTCTTTCCCCACGTCCATTTGGAGAGAAGATACAAAAACCCGAAAGCAGGTATTAATAGGTTCATGGACCACTTCAACTCTGCTGTAATAAGACTCCCTAGTGTGGGAAGATGGATTCTTGACCTTACTATCTACATTATTCAAAGCTTACATTTTATTGTTTACCTGCACAGCACTTTCTCTGTGGTGTTACACTTCATTCTGCATTGTTTACTTTGTTATATCTGTAGTTATCGGATCTGTAGGAACAGTACGCAAGACAAACTTTTCACTGCATCTCAGTAAGTGTGACCATAATAAACCAATTCCAGTTCCACTGATTGCCCGGTGATCATGAGATTCCCTTTGTAAGGGCGTGACATTCCCTTTTTCCTGTGCTGAGTGTGTCAATTTAGGTTCTATGGTTGGGAAGGTTACTCACCCTTGCAGTTTCCTTGTCCCTCCTACTTCTCCATATGATACTCGAGCCACCTGTTCTTCATATTCCTGGTTTCCTGAGAGGTGTTCCTCCAGCACGAGTATTTCCTCCTGTTGGCTAGAGTTATAGAATGAACAAACGTGAAGCCTCCATGCCTGCTGGGTAGTAACTGATGTAGACTGACTCTGAGCAGGATAATGGTATTCTACATGCTTTTTCTCGTCATACCACGGCTCTAGTGAGGAAAGTGTGTGCAGGTGGCAGAATGCAAGAGAGTAGTGGGATGCCTTTGGCTCCCAAGATTCATCCCTCAATCCTTAAGAATTAAACTGTCCGATGAGTTTCTTGGAACCATTGGAACTTGAGCCTGAGCAGACAAAGTTTAACCTTGTGTCTGTAAACTTCCTCTGTGCATAAGGTCTTAGTGTCTCTGTGCATTCTGCACTGGTGGTTCCGCTAGGAACTACAACCCCTAGCCCAAATCATCACTATAGATATTGATGAGCGGTCTGTAGTAAAACTGCAGAAGCACCTTTCACATTATCAAATTTTGCCAGTCTGAGCATCTCTCGGGACTTTGACATTTCTACAATTGAATTTGTTCCATTATTAGCATAATGATCCTTAAAATAATGTTGTCTTTGTATTCATTTTTTAAAATTTATATTTATAGACACGTAGTGGTAAAAAGCCCAACCAGCCCAGCCTGCCCAATTACACCCATATTACCAATTAACCTACTGGAAGTGCCGGACTAGTTTAGTGATTGGCAAAATTTCACCCAGAAATAATAACTGGCAATGATGAAACTAGAACTAGAGACATATCAAAGAGCTAATTGTGGACTTCAGGAAAGGTTAAGATGAAGGAACACACACCAATCCACACAGAGGGATCAGAACTAGAGAGAGTGAGCAGTTTCAAGTTCCTGGATGTCGATATCTCTGAGGATCTAACCTGGTCGCAACATATAGATGCAGCTATAAAGAAGACAAGGCAGTGACTACATTTCATTAGGAGCTTGTGTAGATTTGGTATGTCACCTAAAACACTCGAAAATTTCTACAGACGTACTGTGGAGAACATTCTGACTGATTGTTTCACCATCTGGTGAAGTGGGGGGGGGGGGAAGTTCCTGCTACTGTACAGGATTGAAGTAGGCTGCAGAAAGTTGTAAAATTAGACAACTCCATCTCGGGTACCAGCCTGTCTAGTATCCAATACAGCTTCAAAAAGAGGTGCCTCAAAAAGAGGCACCATCATCAAGGACCCCTCCCCCAGTACATGCCGTCTTCTCATTGCTACCATCAGGAAGGAGATACAGAAACCTGAAGGCACACACTCAGCAATTCAGTAACAGCTTCTTCCCCTCAGCCATTTGATTTCTGAATAGACACTGAACCCATCAACACTAATCATTTATTCCTGTTTTTGCACTACTTACTTAATTTAACTGTTTAATGTACAACATACATTTAATATATAACAATATTGAATGTATATAAATATACCTACTGCAGTTCACAGTTTTTTCCCTATATCAGGGGTGGCCAACCTTTTACGTTCCATGCGTCAATTTTTTTCACGCACGAGTTAAGATGTGCCATACAACTCTTGTACCCCCATTCAATTCTTGTAAAATTCCAAATTCTTAAAAAACTTAACAAATTCCAATGATATATGTCAATGATATTAAACCTAATTCTGATTCTGAACAGATGTGGGATGGAGTTGAGGAAAAACTGTTTTTCCCAGAAAGTAGTGAGTCTGTGGAATTCTCTGCCCAGGGAAGCAGAAGAGGGTATCTCATTAAATGTATTTAAGACGCAGTTAGATAGATTTTTGCACAGCAGGAATATTAAGGGTTATAGGTAAATGGCAAGTAGGTGGAGCTGAGTTTACGTCCAAATCAGCCATGATTTTATTGAGCAGGGCAGGCTGGTGATCCAATGTCTAGTCAGCAAAATGCATGCAGAAAATAGCCTTTAGGAGTTTAAGTAACTAGAATGTGTATTCTAGCTCATGCAAACTTCCCCTTAAAATTGAAATATTTTTGAAAGAATATTTATTGTTGTTTTAAAATTGCAATAACTTTTATGCAGTCAAATTATGAGTACCAAGTGAATGAATTGTTTATCTCAATTTGTTACATCAGAAAAAATATTTACAGACTCTATTATATAAATTATTTAATATATTCCTATTAACCATTTTTTTTTGCATAGTGTAACCTCTGAATGAGCTTAGGCTGGCCAAACTGTTTATTTTTTAAATTTTAAGTAAAATTGTCACTGTTAATAATTTGCCTAGGTTATTAAGATTTGATGACAGAGTGAGAGAGATTAGCTGTATTATATCAAGATCAGGGTGTTCAATACAATACATAGTTATTGTGAAATACACACATGGTATAGAGTGACTGTAACAATTTTGCTTTGTTATTCATAATTTGTCTGTGGAAGTTATAACTAAAATACTTACCTGGAAATATTAAAGAATATTACAGGGAAAATTATAGCTGATCAATATTAATAGTTTTTAGGGACATACATTGAACAGCGATAATAGTGACACACATGATAAACTAAGGCCATTGGAATCGTTAAATAAATATGTCAATACTAAAATTAGTCCCAAACAGGTTTGAAAAGTCCATTACATTTGCTGCACATTGTATCCGAGGGGTTAACAGCAATCATTCCAGCAGTGTTTTCAGTTTAAACAAAGCTTTGGGAGCAACCACACACTAGAATGGTTAATGGGCCATGAAGTTCTCTGAGAAAGCTGAGAAAATGTAAGGAGATTGACAATTGTATAAATGAGTGCGTCTCTGATTATGAATCTGAAACTATTTTGAAGAGACATCGATGGGTAATTGAACTGTGAAACTACATACTGAAACTAGGCCCTAATGAGATAAGGGAATAATGATAGGCTAACAAACCCTTGTTTCATTATTCCCGTTGGATAGTGTCCCAGCAAAGCCAGGCAACATGTCTCAGAGGCCGAAAACATTGAAAACAACATGATTATGGCCATTTGATTGTCATGAGGTAAGAAACAATAGGTCCACAGTAAAATATTTTACATAGCATATAAGGCCTCAACAGCAGGCAGAGAGTTTGTTGTTACTATAGTAATAAGGGATAATGAGAAACCCAAGTTAATAGACATATGGAAAAGAAAACTTATATGGTAGGAGCTTTTCACAAGACCCATGTGGGAAAACTGTCCCTAACAACCAATTCCCCAGTCCTCTGTACTCGATTGGCTCAGGACCAATACTCAGTGTTGCATAAACGGCATGATAATGTAGCGGTTAGCACAACGCATTACAGTACAGATGACCTGGGTTCAATTTCTGCCGCTGCTCGTAAGGAATTTGTACATTCTCCCATGACCAAATAGGTTTCCTCCAGGTGCTTCCATTTCCTTCCACAGTACACAGACGCACCGGTTGTTAGGTTAACTGGGCATTGTAAATTGTCCCGTGATTAAGCTAGGATTAAGTCAGAAGATTGCTGGGACTGTAAACATCCATTCTGTGTTGTACCTCAATAAATAAATAAACAAAAGCAGTGAGGTGGAAAATAGAGATGCCAGTGTTACAAATATTAGTTCCAGTTGCAATGGAACAAAGATGGTTAAAATAAGAAGCATCTGGACTGGGGTTCTATCAGCTGGAGAAGAATAAAATGAACAGGAGAAGATGGGTCTTGGAATCATATTTGGAACAATCTGTCCGGGTGACAAGCAAAACAAAGTTTTTCCTCAGTATCTCAGTACATGTGACAATAATGAATCAATTATCAATTGTATTCGCTGTGCTTTCTACTGGTTTTGATGTTTGCCGTAATCAGGTGGGATGTCCACAGTTACTGGTGTGAGATTCTGATCTCTCCTACTTGTGTACAGCTCCTTTCATATAACAGCTATCGAAGGTCTCAAAGACGATCACAGTAACTCAATAGAATGAATAACACAGCCCAGCTCATGCTGCATTTCAGCTTTACTTGAGCCTCCTCCTTTCTTTCAAACTTAAATTTAAATGTTTAATAATAAATTCAGTTTCCTTCTTGCTCTTGTTCATATATGGAGTGCAGTGCATCCAATATCAGGCCTGTGTGAACCGAGCCACATTCACACTGTGTGAACAGCTGATGTCAGGCTAGGCATGGCCTGCCTCTGGAGGCAGTGAGTGTAATTCCAACACTTCTTTAGCCCTAGTAGCCCAATTGGCACACCAATGGAGGGAAGAGGGAGACCGGGATTCAACTAGCAGAGGTCATGCATATCAATCATGCATATACCTTAAACCGAAGAGGAAAAGTCTACTTTTACTAGTCTAGTTTACTTCTACTCCAATATTTTTGACCATCCTGTCTATTTGTGTCTTTTTGTTCCTCACTGTTAATATTCTTATCTATAAGGGATATGACACTTCCTTTTCCACCCTTTTGACAAGTACCACTTCCAGCAGGCAACTCATAGATCTGGACAGGATAGAAAGGCTCGCCATACGAAGAATATTTGATGGCTCTGGGCCTGTATTCTCTGTGATTCAGAAGAAGGAAAGGTGACCTCATTGAAACCTGTCAAATGGTGAAAGGCCTTGACAGAGTGGATGTGGAGAGGATGTTTCCCATGGTAGGAGAGTCTAAGACCAGAGGACACAGCCTCAGAATAGAGGGGCATCCTTTTAGAACCGAGATGAGGAGGAATTTCTTTAGCTAGAGAGTGATGGATCTGTGGAATTCTTTGCCACAGGCAGCAGTGGAGGCCGAGTCTTTCTGTATATTAAGGCAGAGGCTGATAGATTCTTGATTGGTCAGGGCATGAAGGGATACCGGGAGAAGGCAGGAGAATGGGGCTGAGAGGAAAATTGGGTCAGCCATGATGAAATGGGCCAACTGGCCTAATTCTGCTCCTATATGGTGGAATAAGCAAAGCAATGCCCACAAGTTCTTCCAGGTCAGGAGCCCAAGTACCAAGTCCCTAATTGCACCATTGGCTCTGCTGGGTAGTCACAGCTGATAAGAGTTCTCTGAAATAAATCCTCAATGATCATTTATCATTGATGGAGATTGGGGAAATCATTCATAGCTCCCTCAAAGTGGCCTCACAAGCAGATAGGGTGATAAAAGAGTGATATGGCATACTTGCCTTTGTTGGTCTGGACATTGAGTATGAAAGTAAGGAAATCACACTGGCCCTGCATAAAACTGGTAAGGCCACACTTGGAGTATTGTGTGTGCTTCCAGTCCCCCAGTGCAGGAAGGTTGTGAAAGTTCTAGAACACTGCAGGATGCAGTGGCAAGAATTGGAGGCAAGCCTCTATGAGGACGGGTTGGACAATCTTGTTTTTTTTCTGGGGTTTTGGAGGCTGAGCGTGTCCTTTGGCATATTGCTCAGTAGGAACACTGTGTGCCAAAGAGCCTTTTCCTGTGCTGTATTATTCTATGATTTCTGCCAAAAGAGATGTGATTGTGGACAGAGGAAAAGATTCCCGGCTCTCTTCACAAGATTCCTTGGAAAATGATAAAATCCCTATTCGCCGATAGAGGTTCCTCTCCTGGAAACGGCGAAGTATTTGGAATGTCTCTGGGAATCTTAAACCCATTTGTCCAGAGCACATAACTTAAGGGAGGAGTGCTGCATCCCCACATTATCCACTCACCTCCTGACGCAGCTGCTCGCCCACCCGTGGCGGCCATTCCTGAACCCAGTGAACTAGAGTGGCAGGAAGTCATCCTGGGTCAACCCTGACAACGCAATCGACCTTCGTGCAGTCCATTTGTCATAAACTAGTGGTGAACTGTTCCACTGGAACTCGAGGAGAGTGTGTAAATTGCAGGGTGCCATGCCCTGCCGTCCTTCCCCCAACCCCGGGACCAACTGGGAGAAGGGCCGATGTGAAGGGAAGAGGCAGGGCGTCGAGTGCACCCAAAAGGGGCCTGGCCAAGGGAGGAGCAGCCAGATTTCCAAATTCACATGGGTCGACCTCCATTGCGTTGCCTAGGAGACGTTAGAACGCACTTACTCTGTTTCCCCGGACACCGCGGCGAGTTACAGTTCAAAGTCGCCGCCAGCAGTCATACAGTTTGAGGCACCTCCACTGTGCCAGAACCATCAAGGAGCGCTCCCTATCCAAATGTAAGTCATTTCACTCCAATTGCCGTCAAATAGAAAAGTTTCTATATATACACACTTCTCTGGCTATGGCAACGACCAAGCCGAGTTTTCTGGCGCAGCCGACTGTGAAGAGAGTGCGGGTTTACCGCAATGGGGACCCGTTCTTCGCCGGCAGAAAATTCGTGATCAACGAGCGGCATATTTCAACGTTTGAAGCCTTCCTGAAGGAAGTGACCAACGGGCTGGAGCCACCGTTCGGGGCCGTCCGCAACATCTACACGCCGCAGCAGGGCCACCGCATCTACCACCTGGAGGAGCTGGACAGCGGCAAGCAATACGTGGCGGGCGGCAAGGAGAAGTTCAAGAAACTCGAGTAAGCAATCGGTCATAACAAGGGCACACTTATTTAATAGGACTGGAAATAAGCATTGGCCTGTATAGCAATAAGAAGTATTCAAAGTAAATGAAAAGAAGTAACTAAGTGGTAGAAGTCGATATTATTGATTCTGAGCCTGGTACACTTGTCCAATATTGTGTTAATAGCCATTGAGAATCGCTATATTATGTGTGTACATACATCTATGCGTGTGCGTGTTTATATACAAACGCAAAATGTGTACTATTAATGGGCAATACTTGGGGATGTTTAATTATTGCAAAGACTTTTCAAAGTATTTCTTATGTTAAACTCGATGAGTGCCTGCTGTTTTTCTTCCCTGTTGCTCTGTTGAGCAGAGAAAAAATCTGCACGGATGAACAAGCTCGGGATTCTCAATTCCCAGCGCGTCATGGTTTTGAAATAAGTTGTTCACCAATTATCATCTGTAGTAATTATTTACTGTCAAGGAATGGGGTCAAGTACATTCAATCAATGTGTCTAAAAATAAGTTTTCGGCTTAATTGCTGGCAAAATGGATGGGTTTAGTCAAGATCGGCAGCTTCCAAAGGGCGTTTTGGCATTCAGAAAGCTTAGTGAAGTGTATCCATAGCGGTACAACAATGATAAACATGTCCCCCTTCGTTTCCAGTCCTGGTGAAGGATCTCGGCCTGAAGCGTCGACTGTGCTGCCTGACCTGCCGAGATCCTCCAGCATTTTGTGTGCTGATTTAGATTTCCAGCTTCTGCAGAATCTCTTGTGTTAATAATAAGCATATGCTGTTTACATTGAAACTAAAGTAATCAACCAGTTGGACAAAACTTTGTAAAGAATAGAAAAAAATGAAAAGTTCAGGGTTGGAAACATTACTTATGTTGTATAATCTGGTAGGAATTTAGTGATGATTTGATTTAATACTTTCCAATCATTTCAGTTTTACTAATTAACTTAAATTATACAACCTGCAAGAAGTAATTATTATTACCCACAATAGTAAAGTCCAATTAAGATGATTGTTCTCACGACCTATAAATGTGCTTTAAGACAGAATCACCTTTAATATCACCAACATATGTCTTGAAATTTATTGTCTTTACGGCATCATTACATTGCAATACATAGTGATAGAAAAAATGTGTATTAACAGCAAATATATATATATTAAATGGTCACATTAAATATTTCATCATTTAAATGTTATATGTTATTTCAGTAGATTCTGTCCTTGAAATAAAGATATATTGTTTTCAAAAATACCAATGGATCTAAAGTTGTTTAAATGTCACAATATGTAGATTAATTTTAAAATTCTGCCTGCCCACAGTAACTTTGTCACCCTTTATCTTTACAAATTATAACAGTATGAATTTGAGTAAAAGACTGCTTTCTTTTCTTCCCTGCAAGTATCTTAGAGCTTATGTTGACTGTGACTAGTGGCATACAACACTGATGGATTGTGCCTAAGCACCAATGTCAATGATTAGCCTGAGAGGACTCGGTGAAACATCTCCAAGTTTGCTGAAGGGTGAAAATTAAGTGGGAGTGTGAATGCTTAACTTCAAGTACAATGCTGAAAAATGTGAGGTTATCTGCAAGAAGTCCAGAAAATAGGAGCCAGAGCAGATATTATGCCTGCTACCCCTTTCAATATCATCATTGCTTGTCTCAACTTCCTTTGTCAGTTCCCCAAACACTCAATTCCTCTATCTCTTAAATATTGTTCTTTCTCCACCTTTAATCTGTATGATCATTTGAGCTCCTGTGCCCTTGAGGGTAGAGAATTCCAGAGATTCGCTACTCTCTACACACCATAAATGGCCAGCTGTTAGTGAAAACATTCCAATATCTGCCCCATGAAGACCTCTTAGGATCTTAGATGTTTAAATAAGGTCACTGCTCATTCTTTTTTAACTCCAGCTAGCACAGCCCTCTCATCACAGCAATTGGGTCACTTTGGACTGCCTCCAGTGGGAAAATAAAGTGCCAAAATGGTGCGAGAATGGGAAGTGTTTATGTTCAAAATTACTGTATGAGTGATTGAAAACTAAGTGCAGGTGCAGCACTGGAAGGCTCTGGTTGGTACGCTGACCATTATTGCAACTGGATTTGAGAACAGGAATAAAGATGTTGTACTACATTTATATACGTCCTTAGTGATACCAGAGCTGGAGTATTGTGAACAACTTTTGTCTCCTTATCTACCTGATGTGTCACAAGGCACAGAGAGGAACAACAACATCAAGTAATAAAGAATAAAGCCCTATGGAACTGCTGCAGAAGTTTAAACTGTTTTTCCTCTTCCTAATATGGATAAATACTGATTTTCCCTGGGACCATTAAAGTGTATTTAGCTATTGTGTATAACTTGAGAGCAATGGCTGAGGAATCCTGTCTTCCGTGTCAGGAGATTTATGGTTCAAGCCCCACATCAGAAGGCTGAGCACTAAGCTTGAGAGTGACTACTCCACTACCAGAGACATTTGCACCCCCTGGTGAAGGTAAAAGATTCCATAGCACCTTTGAGTAAAAGGGCAATGAGTTATTTCCATGGTTCTGGCCAATATTTACCTCTATGTTCTGCAAAAACAGTTCAGAGTATCTGGCTCATTATTTCATTGCTGTTTGTGAAAACTTAATGTGTTCAATTCTACTTTGCTCTCCCAGTGTTGTTATGAGTTCTGGATTTGCTGTTCAGCATTTTAAAATGGCCTAGGAAAGACGTGAAGGGTGCAATGTGAATGCGGACCTTGTTTATTTCCTTTAGCCAGCAATCTGGAATTGGTTGTAGTGCTCTCAAATGGATCAGTGTATCAATAGTCAAGAGAAACTTCCCTTGCCAAACTATTCAGCCCAGTTTACTTGTTAAAGGGATAATCTCACCAACCTATATCCTTGATTCCCCCGGACTTGTGATTGAAATGGCAAAAACTGCACCTTCCACATACTTCCCCTCTGAACGTCCCCACTCTCTCCTCCTCCTCCTTACAAACATATCTTTTGTCATCATGATGTTATTGACATTGTAGCTAGATTAGTAAGCTCACTAGTAACAACACTGTTCTGTCCACTCCCCCTTGCTGCCCCTTTATAATTCTCCGCTATCACAGGGTGTCCTATCCATCACACCGCAGGGTAACATTCCACTTCTCTCCGAGTCGGCTTGGAACGAGATGTCTTCCCTCTGCCCGGTTCACATTTACATCTAAACCTAATACCCAGAGTGTCAACAAGACCAGCTCTGACATCTACCTGTTTTACCTTTCATCCGCACTTCTTTCGAATCTGCTCCCATGTCACTTACAATTGCATGAATGAGCTGTTGTAACAACTGCAAGAACCAGTCTCCCTTTAATGCTGAGACTATTTGCTTGAGACTTCTGTACTTCTCCAACATGCCCACCTCCATCACACTCTTCCTTTGCTCCTGATTCTAGTGCTTAAATCACAGTATTTTGCTTTCCCTTTCTTCTCCAGCACAGTAACTCCTATCGCACAGTTCATTACTCCCCCTGCACTTCCTTGCCTGATTATTTGTGGCTGTACTTTCAAATCTATCCCCCTCTTAAACTTCATGCTCTAAGTCTCTAACCCTCCAAATTCGTAAAAGGCAGCTTTGACCAGACCTTGCTTATTGCCCTATCTAATTGCCCTGCTTTTTCCCGACTTATCCCATGTTCTCAATTCCCTTAATATACAAAGCTTTGAATATGCTCAACTATGAAGCGTCTATTTCTCTTTCGAGCAGCGAATTCCAAGGGCTGACACTTTATTTTAAGGTTGTGACCCCGGTTCTATATGTCCCAGCTTGCAGTCACATCATGAAATGTCTTCCACATAGTTAATCGAGGCACCATCTATCCAGCACTGCAGAAACAGAGAATTGACAAATGTGGCTCTGCTTCCACTCTGATATCACTGTTCTTCATTTTATTTTAAAACTGCATTTAATTACTGATTTAAAAACAAAATGAGTAACCACAAATGTTCTTCTTTGCAGTTACAATCAGATAGGAGTAAAGAAGACAAAGCCAGTGCCAAAAGATGTCCCGGTATGCACTAAAATGTATTACTGTTTATCATTGTCATATTTCAAAGTTTAAATCATAAATACATATTGATATACAGTATATTTTTAAAAAAATCCTTTCTGGGCACCTCAGCCACTCTGGAAGCGTACACTCGTTTGGATGAGGTGCTGTTCAGTTTCACCAGAGACATGTCAATGCTTAAAGGACTAACTTATGAAGCTCAAGTTATTAAGTTCCAAATATCTAGCCTTTATTTTCATGAGCCTAAATGATTGAGTGAAGATCTACCTGATACATTTGAAAAGTGAAAGGATTTAATAAGTTAAGTTAAAGTTAAGTTAAGTTAAGTTAAAGTTTAAAGCTGTTGGTCACAAAGGGCACATTTGATCCGGTTTGCAAGGTTTCAGTGCTGATACTGCTTAAAAAGACAAACAATTCCCTTCCTTGCTTGGTGAAGCCAAGATGATCTTCATGCAGTCAAGTAGACACTAGCCCAAGTATCTAAAGGAAATTGCGAAGCATCTCCATTAGCCCCCACAATATGAAACTTAAGTGATCCAAATGTGTAAAGCTAGTGGTGGTGTATTTGGTCTGAATTTATATGCTCTGCCATTCAAAGTCAAGATTGATACATTATGAAGGCCAAAATACTTAGGAATGCTACAGCATGCAGATCTGTTCTGGAATGATTCAATGTCTTTCTGGATTCTTGCCTGGTCTAGCAGTACAGTATTGACAACACAATATCAACTTAAGTAGAATGGAAGTATTGATTTAAGAGACAATGACATATCAGTGCATTGGCCTTCACTGAATTGATGAAGTTCTGATGAAGGATAAATACCCAAAGTTTCAGAAAATAACTTCGTGCAAGTGTCTTCAAACAATTATAAATACAGAAGGAGTTTGGATTTCCCAGAATGTTACTCAAAAATCAAGTCCTTGGTTATGCAAGATGTTAAAGCAAAGGCTGGAGGATTTTCCAAGACATATTTTGTTACGAGAGACTTGAAGAGGACGGCTTGGAGCCAAATGCTGGGAGTGTCATGGTCTCCAGAAGCTGAGCAGAAATCGAACGCTAGCTGAATTCACTGGTAGGCTTACGATTGAACACTGAACCTATATTCAGGTGTTCCTTAAATACTCAATTCTTGGCACCTAAAACATGATTATCAATTAATCCTAAACCCTTGAAGAGGCCGCGCCAGCTACCTGTACTTCGGACAGTTAGTGTTTAAATCTTGGTTGGGAGCACCTCATAACATATTTAGTTTAATCCATATTTGACTGTCGTGCATCATACCTCTTCAGTTGTAATTTATTAGTACATGTATATACATATAAATGTGAGCCAATCAATTCCAAGAAGACTGCATGTGGATGCTAAAGATAGCAAATGGTTAACCAAACATTTGGTTCAAAATATCTTATTTGGTTGATTATGAATTACAAAGTTAACAGACAATAAACTGCATGACTAGACCATAGTAGGTTGGAGCAGAGACAATTAATGTGATTAACTTTTGCCTGTATTAAAATAAGCATGTTTCTTTGAAGAATGGGTAACAAGTTTCATTAGCAAGTGCATATGGAAGTACAGTAACATTTCATCACAGTCAAATTTATGAAAATAATTGAAATTCAAAAATGATGGAAGTTGTATAAAATATTCTGTTAAATATTTAAATGAGATAGGAGAAATGGATTGGTGAATCTGTTTCTAATGAAAGGACATTAAGAGTAATTGAAAAGCTCAACTGTAGCACACTGAAAGAATATTTAGGTTGAACTTGTTTGATGGGAGCCTGCAATGTCAATAATTCAACATTGTTGCTAACCATCAGGACACAAGAAATGAAGGAATGTGAAATTAATTCTGGAACTATCAAAAAGAAATTTTATTTGCAGTATTTTGATTAAGAAAATTAAGTTGCATGGAACAGCTGTCGACCAGATTGACAGATTAAAACCAACACTTTTTCTGGAATCCTGCAGGAAATATTTTGATTTCTCTAATTCGTATTATTGTGGTTTTGAACTCTGATCACATATCACCCAATTTTGTCATGCTGGAGAAATACAAACCAGTGAATCAAAAAATAATAAAGTATATGTAAAATATTCCATTGATAGTTTAAGAAACATATAATGCAACGGTATTCCTTACAATTCCTTATGAATGCAAGTCTATAGTTCTCTTTTGTAGTTTAATGCACCTTATTACTTTTTTTCCTTATTCTAACCAGGCTGCTGATTGTTATATAGTATTTGCAGGAAATTGCTCATAGCTGTCTTCTTTTGTTCGTTTGTCATTGCTGTTCCTCTGACTGTAAAGCAACATTATGTACTTTACTGCTTGTCATGGAAAATATCAGCAGTTTGTGGTTTGAACACAATCTGCCAATAGACTTGTTTCTCTTGAAAGTTTCTGGCATTGCTGTAGAGTTTCTGAAATCCAGGTCCAAATCCCCCATTTGGATCTAAACTCGTAAGAGCAGCAGTAGTCCATTTACTACTTGTTTTTCTGTAAAGATTCATCAAGGATTTTCAACTTAATTCTACAGTATCTTCTCACCTTATTTCCACAACCCACAGCCTTCTTAACCATATAACAATCACAGCACGGAAACAGGCCATCTCGGCCCTCCTAGTCCGTGCCGAACTCTTAATCTCACCTAGTCCCACCTACCCGCACTCAGCCCATAACCCTCCACTCCTTTCCTGTCCATATACCTATCCAATTTTACCTTAAATGACACAACTGAACTGGCCTCTACTACTTCTACAGGAAGCTCATTCCACTCAGCTATCACTCTCTGAGTAAAGAAATACCCCCTCGTGTTTCCCTTAAACTTCTGCCCCCAACTCTCAAATCATGTCCTCTCGTTTGAATCTCCCCTACTCTCAATGGAAACAGCCTGTTCACGTCAACTTGCCTTTGGCTTCTAAGAAAACTGAAAGTTTCAAATTACCCAACCATAGCCACCCTTTGAAGGTGTATATTCTAGATTTCCTTTTCTATTAGTCTGAGATTTACACACTTGTTAAGAGAAATAATATATACAACTTTGGAATCACTCAGGCAGTTGGCAGCATCTACAAAGAATGGAGGGTAGGGCTAATAGTTAAGTTTCATGACAACTTTGCCAACTTGTCTGAAAAATGTCTTGCATCTATCCTGTGCTTTACTATGTGCTGCTTATTAGTTCTCCTCATTCTTGCTAAATTTAGATCACTTCTTGCTACTTTGATAAATTACATTTTAAAAATAACTACAAATATTTTATTTTTATTTCTTGACCTTGCCCACCCCTCAAATCTGCTCCTGTCTCCAGCTCCAAATCTCTTTCTAACTATTCTGACCTCTTTTTTTTGTTCTGCACACCTTTATCTCTGTTCAAATTGGGCTCCATGTTTTTGTCTATCCATCCCATCCCTCCTTCCATCAGTTGTCCTTTTTGCTTGCACCTGCTGGTTAATTAATCTGAGACAATTCATCATTACTAGCATTTGCATTAATATAATTGTGCATTTGCAATCCATGAATCAATGTCTTGTAAAATGGAGCATTAAATCATGTGGCAGAGCAGGAAAGAATCAAATTATAAAGGAATCAAACTGTACTGTGTATCATGTACTGTGTTTTTCACTGCTTGAGTTTATTTGTTGCCTGGTTTCCAAAAATGTTGTGCTATTTTAAGAATGGATTAAAGGTAACATAATGCCTCGGGGAGAATACCTAAAATATTTCCCCAGTGTTTCAAAATGACACTTGGAGCTTTGCTGGATAGATAAACCATTTATGTTAACCAACTAAAAGTAAAATTTTGATGGAAGATTGTATTTTAAAAAAACTATAAACCCTGCATTACTTGTGCATAAATAATTCAATTAGTAAGCCAGAAATCTGAAAAGTTAAACAAACAATGGGAAAAATTTCAATAGGGGTTCATAGTATATCTGAATTTTTAGGTTATTTTCCATTAAATTCCATTGATGCCACTAAGGGAATTTGGCTGATGATTTATTTACATAATACCTGACATTTATACTGTTGACTTTAGTTTATGTACTCCCGCATCAGTTAAATAGGAATAATAAATACTTATTTTAACTGTACTGGTCTTTGCGTAATGAAGAAATAAGGTTATTTAAGAATAATTGAAAGGTAATAGTTTAGTCCCAAGACACAAAATGGAAGGACTTCTGTTTCTGACTTGTCTTTTAGACCTCAGGTTGCTTCCATTGTGCTTTTGAGCAAAGGAGTGTAGACAGAGTGACTGAATGACTAAATGGGTAACCAGAAATGTTGATTAAGATTGAATTGCAGAGGCTGCCTCTTCTCATCCAGGACTTGATTTCTAATGTGTTTTGATGAAGCACGACAACAGCCCTGGCCTCACTTGTTCTAAAGGAAAAGAAGAGTAGGACTATGTAGATCATCATGTGAAAATGTTGCTGAGTGATGTGGTGCTGGAGTTCAGGGGTATATTGACAATTGCTATACAGATGATGAACGCAAACAGTGTCTAAACTTTTGAATTTCTACCCATAATTGTAAACTTCAATGGTGCATTTGTCTTGTGTCTTCCCTAACTGTGAAGAAGAACTGAGAAATTTTGGTCTGAGGTTTTGAGTATCTTCAGTATTTCTTCTTGCTCCTGATCTAAAATTTATTTAATTTTTTTGCCTAGACAATTACAACTTTGCAATAGCAAGTTGATCTGCAAGCCCTGGCTATACCTGCTGCATTTAACATTCGACCATTAAAGATCACTTCCCTTCCGCATTCTTTTAGAATGTAATGAGTTACACTGAAATGTTTTTACCCATCTATGGAATCCTTCTTTCAGTTACTTACAAATCCCCATAGGAGCGTTGATACCTACCACTTCAATTGGCCAGAATTTTCTGTAGAAATAAATGACAAGACAAATAGATCTCATTGCTTTCATAGAACAAGCTGGAAATCAACATCCAGCAAACATCTTAAGAAATAGTTAAATTAATAAATCAAGAAGCTGATATCTTTATTCTGACACCTTAGTCCCTCCCTCCTTTGTCCTGAAGAAGAGTCTTGGCTGAAACTTCGACTATCTGTTCATTTCCATAGTTAGAGCCTGACCTGCTGAGTTCCTCCAGCACTGTGTGTGTGTTGCTTTGGATTTTCATCATTTGAAGATTTTTTTGTGTGGCTGATATCAGGAGCTATGCAGTCACGGGCAACTCACCGAGTGAAGTGGCATTGCTAACACAAGCAACATAAATTACTTTGTTTCTTTCCATTAATCTCATCAGATTGGCTTATCTATTGCCTTTGGAACTTTAAGGCACTGCAGTTTACATTTTTACTTTGCTGAATATTAAGGTGTTCATGTGTGGAATCTTGTGTTTTAGATTTAAGTTATTGTTAAAGATTCAAAACAAATGAAAATGGTTTTAAAAAGTTACTTTTTTCCTCTTGTTATCCCCCTTATTTCAATCTTTCTTTGCCTCTTATTGCTCTCACTGAAGCTGCTTTGGTATTACAATATTAATTCAAACGCCTCTTGGCACCGATTCTTAATTTACTGACTCTCATTAATCACTCTTCAACTTGATTATTAAGGAACTTCAAGCTGCAATGTATTTTGCCCAGGTCCAAATGTGCTACACTTGATTAAAGTTACTGAGAAATTAAATTTTAAAATCTTTTTTAAAAGCATGGAATAAGGCCTCTGTCAGTCCAGGTTGTCTCTGAATGTCGCGTGCTAGCTGTCTAAATACGCAAGCCTGGGCAGTACAATATGGAGAGCAAGCTATTGCCCATGTAGCAAGCTTCCCCTCTCCATGCACCTGATGAACCCAAAGGAATGGTAGAGACTGATACAGTTTGGTACCAGCAGTTGTCAGTCAGTATTGAGCTCAACGTAGGACTGTCTTAGGGACTCCAGCTCCAGATTTTTCTCTTGGGTTTACTCCTGAAGCCTTTCCATAAGTGGATCGAGCCAAAGACAGTGGAGGTTTGAGATCAGAGTTTTCCTTCTAGATGAGCTGACAAGCCCCATCTGCTCGAAGCGACTGGTTTTAAGATGCCAGTGACCTGCCTTGTCCCTTCTCCTGTCAGTAGAAATGGTTCCACCGGGCTTAGTAGCTAAACTACGCGTGAAGGCCAGGAGCTAGACTTGGTTGTCAGCAGCTATTTGAGGAGCACACTGATGGGAGCTTGTCCCCATTACCATCCCGGGCTATAACAACCTTAAGGAATAATTAAATGATTAGAAACCGAATTATTTTTAAGATCTCCCTTTTGTAGTGAAGCACGTTAATATTTCTGTTTTTCCGGGTCACTTGGGAAACTTAACCAGCCATTGGGTTACACGTCACCCATGTGTCCTGCACCAGATGATGTGGGTCACATCTCTATCCTTTCAATGCTCCCCTTCACCCTTTCCCCTAGACTTCCAGGAACACCCTTAATTTGTGATTTTCTCCCACCTCCAGTCTGAAACATTAACTTCCTACTTCCATGGATGCTGCCTGACCTGCCCATTTTTTCAGCTTTCTCTTTTTAGAAAAAATTTTAGATTTGTATTATCTGCACTTTATAGAATTTTCCCACTGGCTTTGAACAGTCCCCTGTCCTCCATAAACACCCCCCACTTTCAGGACTTGACTCTTATTTCTGTTACTTCCTTGCTCTGATGACAATCTTCCAGCGATCACCTGATTCCCACTGCCCACCAACTCCAAGCCATTAGGTGATCACTGGTTCTCCCCACCTCTTGCAACAATCTGCCAGCCCCCACCACTCCAGATCCCAGCTTCCCCATCCTCCATTCACCTCCTCCAAATTCTGGGCTCTGATGCTGAGCCCTGACAACTTGACCCTGGCCCTAGGAAAGTCGTGGAACAGTACTCAAACAGTCTATCCAGCCCTCAGTATCTGTACTGAAAATGCTGTCAAGTTGAACTAATGCTTTCTGCCCACACATGAAGTAAAGAGCTGGGAAGTTCAGTGGTGAAAGCAATACAGGAAGAATCTGATGGAAGAGGACAGAAGGCCATGGAAGAAAGAAGAGGAGGAGCATAGAGGCAAATATATTAGAGGCTTTTAAGAGACAATTGGATAGGCACGTGGATGTAAGGAAGATGGCGGGATATGGATGTGGTGTAGGGATTAGAGTTTGGGGATTTTTGATTTGCCTTTTAGCTGGCTTGCACAGCATTGTGGGCCAAATGGCCTGTTCCTGGGCTGTACTGTTCTATGATCCCTATCCCTCCAAACCCTTTATGATGCCTATCTGAAAGCCTCTTAAATGTCACTATTAAATCTGCTTCCACTACAACCCTTGGCAGCTCATTCCATAGATCTACCATTCAGTGTTCAAAAAAAAAAAATCTTGCCCCTCACAATTCCTTCAAATTTTCTCCTTCGTAACTTAAAACTATGCCCTCTAGTACTTAGTGTTTCTACACTGGGAAAAAGATCGTGATTGTAAACCCTATCTATCCCCTTCATAATGTTATAAATTTCTCTCGGGTCCCTTGGCCTCTGACCTTCAGAGAAAACAATCCAAATTTGTCCAACCTCTTCAAGCATCTAATATCCCTGAATCCAGGAAACATAGTGTAAAGCTCTTTAAAGTATCTCCAAAGCTTGCACATCTTTCCTGGAATGGAGTGACCAAAACTGCATACAAGTGGAGTCTAACTGAAGGTTTATACAACTGCATCATGACTTCTTCATTCCTATAGTCCACGAGCCTTGTGATGAAGGCAAGCATGCCATGTTCCTTCTTTACCATTTCACTGGCGATTCTACTTCCAGGGAAAGGAAGAGCAGGCAGTACATTTAATTGTGAAGGGTGTAAAGCATTGGGCCTCAGGCAACACTTTTTTGCAGTAGGTCAACATCCAAAGCAGTCACTTATGTGTCCCTCTCTGATGCCATTCCTCTGCATCCTGTTGGGACCACTAGAATTTGTGGCCCATTCTGTTTCCTATAAATAAAGGTTGTCATGGTGGTGGTGGCCTTAATGTTTTTTTTTACCCTGCCTTTGACTCAAGACTTTTATAACTGAAATTAGTGGATACAGTTTTCCTAATTTTCCATTGCTTCATTCCCTGCAATGGCAGAGCAGACTCGATGGGCCGAATGGCCTACTCCTGCTCCTATATCTTATGGTCTAAGTTCAGAATATGGAAGCCCTGATTTCCTATATGTGCTGGTTTCCATCATGGCTTCCTCGGAGTGATACTCAACAACCATCAGAAACTTTTCAAACATCCATTTCCTTATGTGATATATTTTGAAAAGCCAAAGGTTATTGGCACTGTAGGTTATGAGTTTACCTCTGAATCACTAAGATTATTTTAGCTGATTTCACTGTATTTCATAAAGATACAGAGAGGAAACTGGGAGAGAGAATGCCACCTGTCTCTGTGTGCTTGCTTTGCACGGGGAGTATGTATCACTAAACCAGCATTTTGGGCGTTACCTGGCTTAGAAGGAAATTATGCAAGCTCAGAAATGCTCTTGGGCTACCTTAAATGTTTCCACGAGTGGAGAGGGGTGGGGGCTCTATAATTTCCCTCTTAGTTTTGATAGATCAGTACTGTTACAATGAAGCATTTGAGGTTATGAATGTATAACTTGAGTTCTTGGAAATTTTGCTGACAGTGGACTTGTCTTTCCCATGTCACTGTACTTCGGTGATTCATGCCAGGACAAAGTATTGCATGTTCAGTGTTGGGCACATCTACGAATCGTATCATAAAATATAACTTAATATATTTTCTATAAACACAACCTTGCAGGCAGAACACTAAGTGAACACGTTCCATCTTGGCAGAGTCAATTTTCATTGTAATTGGAAAGTCTGTACTTTTCCTGCAAGCAATTGTGGTGTATTTTGCAAATCTATCGTGGTGCTTTATGGTATCTTATTACTGTATATTCCATAGTAAAGGACAGTGCATTTCTAGTCAGGCAGCAAGATGTTTGTGTTGGTCTTACACACTATGTTGATGGTGAGAAGAGTTTATAATTTCTTTGCAGGTTTACAATAAAATTAAGGTTGATTGCTGGTATTAAAGAGACTTTTTCTCTAGTGCTGGAAGATTTTAATGAACTTTGTAGAATGTTATCTTCAAGTCCTTTGTACTTGATTCTATAACAGAAGAAGAGTAATGTTCTCTTTGATGATTTCACCAGGCATAGCTCTTTAATTCAGATGTAATGATGGGCTGACTGCTCTTTTTAATTAGGATTTTGATTCATGTTTGCTGATGAAACTTCAACTGTAGTGGAAATCAAATCTAGTAAAGTTCAGATTGCTGCAGAGGTTTAAAAATGAATGTTATACTCAAGGCAACAGAATCCTATTAGTCATTCTAAAAAGACTATTTTGTTGAAGTGATATTCCTAATGTTACAATGAGTTGAACTTGTCTATTTGTAAAAACTACCTGCTGAGATTTTGTTTTTAAACAGAATGTCTGGACTGGTATAATTAACATTGCATATGTAATATCTATTTTCCTTTTAATGCCAATTATTTGCATTTGTCTGTAGGATGGATATATAAAAATTCAGCGTGGATATATAAAAATTTGAATGTTTGTTCCTCCAACTCAGGTTTACACATCACAATGGAATGAAGCAATATGAAAGGAACTAGAAATTATTACATAAATATGGATTATTATCCAGACATAGTGGTCCATGGCTGCCAGGACAGCCCTTACTGAGTTAACCATCCCATGGGAGGATGGAGTGGAGGCTGCCCATGAGTGGAAGAGGCTGAAGTTCCCAGACCTGGAAGCTGGCTGGCTGAAGTACCGTGGAGGTAGGATGCCAGGGCTTCATTGGCGCATTGACACCAAGGTTACTCTGTGATACGGCGGTGACTGGAGTGAGGCTTAGGAGGGCCACTGGGGAGTTGGCTGAAGAGGCAGAAAAGGGCAGCTTTTGCCTGTGGCTGAGGAAGGACAGAAATTCAGGGACTGACTAACCTCATTGGAAGCAGCAGGGGATGGCAGGGAGACGTCTCTGCCACTGCTCCACCACCGGGAGATGTACTAGGGCTAAGGGAGTGAACCATCAATGAGCCGTGTGTTGTGGTTTTTCGTGCCTCACAAAACGACCAGGAGACGCAGAAGATTCTTCAAGAAGTATTAAACTTTAATTTGCAAATCAAAGCTGAGACAGTCATTGAGCTAGTCGCTGATTGCCCACCAATCCTTGTACATAGCATTTTTTATAGCAATCTCCTGGTTTAGTTGCATTAGCATATCCAATCGGTCTACAGTTGTGTATCACAAGTACATCTGTCACTATTGTTTCTACCCATTGACTTAATCATGTTCTAATCTACATCTCTTAGCTACCTCTCCTTAACACACTGTCGTCTTCTACAGTCTTAAAGATTTCATTCTCCTACTAAATTGGATACATGCATAGCAAATAACAAACTCAAACCTGACTACATAATTTTGGTTACACAGCAAACAATGCAACTTTTATTCTCCAATATATCCCCCCTTTGACAGAGAAAGTAGAATAAGAGTCTGCACACAAAAGCCCCAATAAACTCGAGCACTTATTCCCAAATCACGGGTTAAACTATAATTTTCTGCGCCAAGACCTCAAAGTATTCTCTCCCTGTTACCCTGGGCCGCTGAGCCAAAAACCTGTCCCTTTGTACCTGAGACGGGGGAAAAAAGCTCAGAAGCCCTTCCAATCTACTCCCACACTGTCGTTTTGCTCTTGTTCATCCTGCAGATGTTGTAGGCTGTAACGATACATTTTCGGTGTTTCTTTCTCCACTAAACTTGCTTCAGTAATTGCCACGAGCCTCGGAAATTGTTTGGTTGCAGCACGCACCACAAGAGACTTGAGACAAGGAAAAAAACAGCACAGCACAAGCACACAGCTCAACAATACAATACTGACAGTTATTGCCATTTCAGTCAGCCATACTCCCCATCCTCCGAGTCTACTTTCTAACCAATCAAAGAACTGATGTCCGAACCCTGCATTCTGTGCGCATACCTCGCACTGTGACAAGACAAAGTCCACTGAAGCCTGTAAATAAGGTGACCAAAAACCATCCTTTTTTCTTTATCACCTCCCCCCTTGCACAATGGTCAATCCCTTGCGCTTCTGAAATCAGAATCGTCAGTAGAGGGGTGGGCGCGACCAACAAAACATCTTCCATGCTCCACAAGCCTTCCGGGTTCTGCTTGGCCCCCCTTCGTCTCCACATTGTCTGTTCTGCCAAAGTTGCCTTACCTTGTATTTCAATTAGGTCCTCTACCTCAGGTTCTGGAGTTAGGCTTACCTGGGGGGCAATGACAGCTGATGTACATCCAGACGCTTTTCTGGCTGCCTTGTCCGCAGCTGGATTTCCCTTTGTTATTGCGACCCTGGCACAAAGATCGGTGGGCGATCAGCGGTTTGCAAATCAAAGCTGAGACAGTCATTGAGCTAGTCGCTGATTGCCCACTGATCCGTGTACATAGCATTTTTTATAGGAATCTCCTGGTTTAGTTGTATTAGCATATCCAATCGATCTATAGTACATCCGCCACTATTGTTTCTACCCATTGACTTAATCATGTTCTAATCTACATCTCTTAGCTACCTCTCATTAACACACCATTATAATCTACATCTCTTAGCTAGCATCTCATTAACACCCCATTATCTTCTACATTCTTAAGATTTCATTCTCCTACTAAATTGGATACATGCATAGCAAATAGCAAACTCAAAGCTGACTACATGGTTTTGGTTACACAGCAAACACTGCAACTTTTATTCTCCAATACATGGTCCCTGCCTGATGACCCTGCATTGTTGGGAGGTGCGGCAGGAAACATCATCTTATAAATCTCATTGAAGATGTTCTAACAAATTTTGGTTTGGGATTGTAGAATGAGCTATTTTGAGAGATTGTTACTGTGCATTCTCTGGCCAGTGTGAGTCTGGCTAAATATTCATTTAGACCAACAGATTAGTCTTTGACTCTAAGTTTCCTAGTAACCAATTAGTTTACACTTGTTCTCAGGGCTGCTGATTATTTGGCTCAAAGACTGATGTGAATAAAACAAAGAAGCAAATATTTGTGTTGAACCTCTCCCAATTATCACTTAATTCCATTAGCACTAGAGACATGTAAAGTGTTGATAGAAGACACTGTTTCTGTTTTACAGGGCTCCTTGGATACACAGGAGTCTTATGCAAGTGACATCATAATGATAATGGCTAGCAGAGTGGTTTATAATACAAAATTATCACTTCTTTGTCAAACTCCAAGCACTTTTAATGGGAATATAAATGTTGAAATGTTGAAGTTGGCTTGTGTTGCCTTGTTTATTGAGTGTTACATAGTATGGCAGGGGTTCCCAACTTGGAGTCCACTGCCCCTTTACTTAATGGTCCATGACATAAAAATGGTTAGGAATCCCTAGTCTAACAGAATAAAAATTTAGAGGACAATAAAACTGCTCTTGTCACATGGAGTAGGACTTAAGTTGATCCATAGGCCGATTACTCTTTGTTCTATCGCAAGTAATGATATGGGAAACTTGAAAAGAAAGAAGCAAAGTTTAGTCCTAAGCTTTTTCTTATCCCAGTCCCAGATGACCAACTCATCACTTAGAGTGTGATTCTTGGCTCTAGACTGCCTAGCCATGAGAAGCATCAACTCTCTACACTGTTGCGTCATTTTTTAAAGGAAATATAACAGGGTGTGCTGAGCCATGAATTTTAGTAGGAATGGTGGTTGGGAAGAATTTTGTTAGATCTGTGCAGAAGGTGTACATTGTAGAGCAGAGGTTGAGGCTGCGGGGATTCATGGTGAGACATGCAACATGCTCCAGATGCCTGTGCTTGGTCCCCAGTGAGGTGAATATAGCAATTAAACCAGCATCCGATGCCCCATACACAAGGTGCAGTTTTAGAGCCTGTTTACAACTGACCTTAACCATGCCTGCGACTTCATTGAAGTTTTCTCATCGCAGAGCCAGTATCCATTCAATTAATGATGTCCTTGGCCACATCCACCTCCTGCTGGTCTGCAAGACTTCCCAGACCTTCAGTGCAGAGGGTCATTTCTTCTACAATTGTACTGGAAAACTGGGATGCATTTCGCTGCACCTGATCTGCCACAGATTGTGGAAAACTTTCTAAACAAACAAACATGTGCAGTGACAAATGGTTGTGGGCAATGAGAATTCAGGGTTTGATTGGCTCAATGGAGACATATTAGACTGCAGATGCAGGAAACTTCAGCAGGTGGAGCAGCATCTGTGGAAAGAAAAGAATTATCTATGTTATGGGTCAAAACCCTGTATCAGTTCTGATACAGGATTTCAGTGGAAAATGTTGATAATTCTGTTCCTAAAGTGGCAACACTTGAAGGATTTTACTGTATGTTACAATGTAAATGTGACAAATAAAGTTAAACTTATTTTATTCTTTGCTCTCTCCATCTCCAGCTTCTCCTCTACTCCTTCAAAGAGGCTGTATTATGTCATATAGTGTGGAGGATACAGAAGTTAATGGGGAAGCGGGAAGTTCTTGCTGCAGTATGATAGAAGGCAACTCCAGACTGATTAGACATATGGAACACTCCTTGAGGACCCTAGTGGCTGACCCTATGTTCCTAATGTTAGTATGTTAGTCTGGCAGTGCATGAAGGAGCTTGTACCAGACAGAGGGGCTCCAGATTGAGGGGTAAACCATTGGCTCCAAGTAAAGGGGAACATGAGGAAAATTGGTGTTGAGTTGGAACTTGTGTCTGAAAGTTTGGTGGATACGGAGTCAATTGGGGATTATGAAAGGGAACTGGATAGTGAAAATAATTTGCAGAGCTCTGGAAACTGTGTGGGGAGAACACAACAGAATAGATTGTCTCTTCAACATCTACGAGGTGAAACAAGTCAGGAAATTAGGGATAGAATTTCATGAAAAATGACAGTGAAATTAACGTACAAATCAGCCTGCAAATTTGGGAGATGGTGGGGAGAGGGGCATGGAAAGTTTGTGAACAGCTACTCTGTACAAATTACAGGCTTGTTTGTGCCCCTTTGCAGCTAACTTTATAAAAATAGCATTTCACCCCCTGGTCTCCATGTAATTTCTCAAGATTGCTCAATTTGGTGATTAGTTTACCTGTTGACTCATCAGGAAAATCTAATTAATATTATAAGTACTGTTTAAGTAACATGATTACTTTTAATGCCTACTAATCAATCTCACTTGTCTTGAGACTGAACAAATTGCTAAATATTAAATTCCTGAATTGCTCTTTTTAAAAATAATCAAAACTTTTTTTACTCTCTAGAGGCAAGGTCAATAGAGACATTGAAGAGACTCTTAGATAGGCATATGGATGAAAGAAAAATGGAAGGCTATGTGGGAGGGAAGAGTTAGATTGAGGGGTCCTGCTGAAGGGTCTCAGTCGGGAATGTTGATTGTATTCTTTTCTATAGATGCTGCCTGACCTGCTGAGTTCCTCCAGCATTTTGTGTGTGTTGCTTGGATTTCCACCACCTGCAGATTTTCTCTTGTTTGTGATGGGTTTAGATTAAAATTGGAGTAGGAAAAAATGTCAGCACAACATCATGGGCCAAAGGGCCTGCACAATTCTATGTTCTGTTATTTGTCTTAATCGAATACTACTTTGTCTATTTTTGTTACTGAACTCATTCACTGTAACATACCTTTGTTCTTAATCCTTTCTTTGTTTAATTTTCAATCCTTTA
Source organism: Hypanus sabinus (assembly GCF_030144855.1). Lineage (NCBI taxonomy): Eukaryota > Metazoa > Chordata > Chondrichthyes > Myliobatiformes > Dasyatidae > Hypanus > Hypanus sabinus. Next base: position 46,460,648 of record NC_082725.1, read on the forward strand.
ATCCAATTTGTTGACTCATTGTCCTATTTGCTCACTGAGATGCCAGATACCTTTACATAACCAGCGTGTATTTTCGTAAACTCCTTGTGCAAACAGTGTTATATCTAGACAAACACCAGGAAATTTACATAGAAGCACCTTGCAATGCTTTCTCCGTTGACTAGTCAATGGGAACAACTGTAAGGCTGGGCCAGGTGAGGAGAGCTTCAGGAAAGTATTTATCTTGCGGTCTGTATTTTGGGTGCACCATTTACATCAATAGTGATGTGGAAGTAGACTGCATTTTCAACATCTTTTGCCCTCTTCTACACAACATCAACACTCTTGCTGTAGGGTGATGAAAAGAACTGTAAACCATTCTCCAGTTGCTTGTATCTCAGCACTTTGTGGAAATTTCTCCTGGGGATCACCTGCTGGGACTTAGCTAATATGGTTTTGGTCATTTTTCCTTATTGCAGTCTCAGGCTGTATTGTTCTTTCCAGTGATCTATTCACTGCATGCTCTGAACTCAATCCTCCTGTAATTTAGAGTCATAGAACACTGCAGCACAAAATCAGACCCTTCAACCCATCTAGTCTGTGCCAGATCATTAATCTGCCTGGTCCCATCAGCTTGCACCCGGACCATAACTCTCCTTACCCCTCCCATCCATACATCTATCTGAATTTCTCTTTAATGTTGAACTCAACACTGCATCCACCACCTGTGCTGGCAGCTTGTTCCACACTCTTGTCATCTCTGAGTGAAGAAGTTCCCTTCAAGTTCCTGTTAAACATCTACCCTTTCACTCTTAATCCATGACCTCTAGTTGTAATCTCACCCAACCTTGGTGGAAAAAGATTGATTGCATTTATCCTATCTATACCTCTCATAATTTTGAATACTGAGTCTACCCTCAACCTTCTGTGTTCTAGGGAATAAGGTTCTAACCTATTCAACCTGTCCCAATAACTTGGGTCTTCAAGTTTCAGCAACATCCTTGTAAGTTTTCTCTGCATTCTTTCAACTTTATTTATATCTCTCCTGTAGGTAGGTGACCAAAATCAGACCTCACCAATGTCTTGTATAATTTCAACATAACATCCCACCTCTTGCACTCGGTACATTGGTTTATGAAGGCCAATGTGCCAAAAGCTTTCTTTATGACCCTATCTACATGTAACATCATTTTCAAGGAATTGTGGATCTGTATTCCAAGATTGCTCCGTGCTACTGCACTCTTGTGTGCTCTACCACTCACCATATAAGACCTATCCTGGATGGTCCTTCTGAAGTGCAACAGCTGCATTAATTTCAAACCATTGTTCCAGCTGAGCCAGATCCCACTGCAAGCTTTGATGGTCTTCCTAGCTATTCACTACACCCACCAATTCTGGTGCCATCCTCAAATATTCTGATCCAGTTTACCATATTATCCTTCAGATTGTTAATATAGATGACAATCAAGAACACAACCAACACTGATCCCTGTGGCACACCACAGGCCTCCAGTCAGAGAGCCAAGCATATACTGCCACTCTGGGTTCTTCCCCGAAGCCCATGTCTAATCCAATTTACTACTTCATCTTGAATGCCAGTGACTGAATCATCTTGACCAACCTCCCATGGGAAGGACCTTGTCAGAGGTATTGTTAAAGTCAATTTAGACAACATTTGCTGCCTTGCCTTCATCAACCTTCCTCATAACTTCCTCAATGATTGGTTTTCCAGCAAGACAATGACTCCAAGCATAAAGCCAACGCTACATAGGAACGGCTTATAAACAACAAAGTTAATATCTTGGAGTGGGCAAGGCAGTGCCCAGACCTCAATGCAATTGAGAATTTGTGGCTGGATTTGAAAAGGACCATTCACTCATGATCCCCATGCAATCTGGCAGAGCTTGAGCAGTTTTTAAAAGAAGAATGGGGGAAAATTGCAATGTCTAGATGTGCAAAGCTGATAGAGGCCTATCCACACAGATTCAAGTCTGTAATTGTTGCCAAAGGTGCATCTACTAAATACTGACCTGAAGGGGGTGAGCAATTATGCAATCAATTATTTTGTGTTTTATATTTGTAATTAATTTTGATTCTTTGTAGAGTTTAGTTTTCACTTTGCCATAGAAGGATCTTTCTCTGTTGATCAGTGTCAAAAAAGCCAAATGAATTCCACTGTGATTCAATGCTCCAAAACCATAAAACATGAAAACTTCCGGTGTATTCCATACCAGGCTGTCAATCATGTCTGAAACAATGGAACCCCAGAACACTGAGCTGCTAGTCTAGCGCCTCCTGCGACCAAGCCTCTCTAATGGCTACAATATCATAATTTCACAAAAGATTAAAAAATTCATTTCTTGTATGTATAATTTGATTCAAAAACAGGCAATTAAACAAGGAGTCCATAAGTCAAGACAAAAATGGGAAAGTGACTTTAATATTAAAATTGAAGAAAAAAATTGGTCAAGTCTATGGCTTGAGAGTATGACAAATACAATAAGTGTCCGGTTAAGATTAGTGCAATATAACTTTTTACATCAATTATATATTACACCACAAAAAATAAATAAATTAAACCCAAATTTATCCGATCAGTGTTTCCGATGTAACCAAGAAATTGGTACTTTTTTACATTCTACTTGGTCTTGTTCTAAAATTCAACCTTTTTGGACAAATTTAAGAGTTTTATTGGAACAAATTATTGGAATACAACTTCCACATAAACCAATATTATTTTTACTAGGTGATATTGAAGAGATAAAACCGATACCCAAATTGAATAAGTATCAGAAAGAATTTATAAAAATTGCATTGGCAGTAGCCAAAAAGGTAATTGCAGTTACTTGAAAATCGGATACATATTTAAGTATAGATCGTTGGAAGAAAGAAATTTATAGCTGTATTCCACTTGAAAAAATTACTTATAATTTAAGAGCTAAATATGAAACATTTTTGAAAATTTGGCGCCCTTATTTACAAAAGACAGGATTAAATACATAGGTGCTCCAAAGATGAAATAATTGGTTATTTGGGGAAATAAATAAATACATATACTAAATTTATTACGAACTCTGTGGAGCATGTGGGGATCTTCCAATATCCAGGCACTCTTTCTTTTTTCTCTTTCTTTCTTTCTCTTTTTTTCTATAGGGATGTTGGGGGGGGGGGATGGGTAATATACATTTTTTTCCATACTTTTATTTTGTAACTACTTGAAATACAATAAAAAAGTTTAAAAAATAAATATCATAATTCCACGTGCTGATCCATGTCCTATAATACTCCTGGCACTGAAATATGTGCAGCTCAGAACATTAGTCCAACCATGCTCCACCTTTTGATTCTTCACTTTGTATGTAGGCTTGATATCTTTCCCCACAACCACCCCGCTATGTCTTCTGGCACTCTAGTTCCCATCCCTCTGCAACTCTAGTTTAACCACCCCCCACCTCTACCCATACTGCACAAGCAAACCTTTCCACTAGGATATTAGTCCCCCTCCAGTTCAGATGCAAGCTGTCCCTTCTGTACAAGTCCGTCCTTTCCTGGAAGAGAGCCTAATAATTCAAAACAATGAATCCCTCTGGAAGATTCTCTGAAGATAATTGTTATTTCCCCTTTCCTGCCCTCCTTGCCTTTTAAATACAAAATTAAACACAATTTGCTATACATTATCCTATCATCCCGGTTAAAATAAATCCCTTTATACTGTATTTGGCTTGCCCTTAATATTTGTAAAGCCACACGCTTGGATGCAAATGCAAACTTTGTTTTGTTGCTTTCTTAACCCAAGGTGGGATGAAGGAGTGATACACTGATGTGTGCAGGGAGTTTGTCTTATTGACCAAAATATGCCCTTGTAATTCACAGAAAGATGATGAATTAATTTTTTGTATTGCAGGCTTTTTGGGAAATTAACTGAAAACCTATGATTATTGGAGAATAATTTCACTACATTTGTATAAATCTAATGATATTTAAATTTTCTGAGACTTTTGATCTGAAAATAATGTAATGCATGCATTATTATATGGCTTCAAGACAGCATTTAACACTGGGTTCACTGAGTTTCCCATGTGAAGTGCTCTTAGTTATAACAAACGACTTCCATTTATACCCTTAACTTAACAAATGCCATTTATTATGTGTTGTAAATTACTTTTATTCCTTATGAATTGTGGGAGCGCATTGCTAAATGTTTAATTTGTCACAAGGAACATAAAGTGGCCTTGAATTTGTGGATGGTTAACTGAAATGCTGCCTTGTTTGGGATTCCTTCATATGCACACATGAGTAGTAAGGTGGAGGATTTGGAAGCTGTTCACCAATGTTTTCTCATCTGTGCTGCAAAATTGAACAGCTTATGGAATCTAATGGTGGGTGGCAAAGTGCGGCAATTTCTCAGGGCATACAATGGGGCATACACCAGCAGATCTGTGCCAGATTAGGTGCAAAGCCTCGCATCTCCATTCATTAGGAAGTGCTAGAAATGCTGTGTGGTGTGCTTTGGTTAGTTTATGTTTTTAGAAGTATTTTTATTTACTGCATGTTTTAATTGTTTTGTTAAAATGATTGAACTGCTCTTAATATGCAAATCATTCTGAATGTTTCTGAATTTCAGAACAGTCAGCTCATTTTGTATAATTTGATTTGGGATATGGCTTAGCTGGCTGTTGAAACTTCTTATAGCATTTTCCAAGGGGGGCTTGTTCTGGCCTTTCCCCATTTCTGCTTCTCTCTTCAGGCCTGACGTGATTTAAACTGGGAGGCCTTGCTGTGAGACTGGGCCTTTTATAAATGAGGACAGAAGCAGCATTGAAGAAATCCATATTAGGTACATAGAGGTGTGTGTGTGTGTGTGTGTACGTGTACACGCACTGCTTGCCCTGAATACAGAAGATTGGTCAAAAGCTCACTGAGTAAAGTACCAACTTCAGTACTAGTTGTTGTTATTGTTATGATTAATATTTATACTGCAGAAATGGATGATTTGAAATTACTGCCCTGTTCAAAAAACGTTCTTTGAAAAGTTTTTGTTCCCAGTAATTTCCAGTTTACAGTGATGAGGTTTAAACTAGTCAGGCAAGCTGTCAATCAATCTCAATGTAATTGTGTTGCTCGTATGTGATTGCATATTGGCTCTTGTACCCTTCATCTTGAAGCTCTCCAACAGAAGTGGAAGGCTCTAAGAGAGAATCAGCATATCTTTTTGAGAGTGGTGCCCAAATTGACAATAGTCTGAAAATCCTCTCATCCCATGGTAATTTTGAGCAGAGTTCATCTTTGATTAATGAATTAGCAACAATAATTATGGATGCTTTTATGGGAAAAGAATGTGTCCTGTTGCTTATTTATTAATAAAAGTATAACAGACACAGAATGAAATAAATGAAGTATCATAGAAAACCTGTCAACAGTTATTAATCTTTTAAAAAGACAATTGACAAATAACATGATTCCTAAATAGTATTGTTACTCGGCTGCAAAATCTGTGTCTGAAGTGAATTGCTGGATGGCGTGTACTAGGGCCTGGAGGGATTTGACACGGCAGGGTTTAGGTCCAAACGAAAGGACGATATGCTGTTTGGACAATTTAAAGGCTGGCCCAGATAGACTGGAGAGGCAGGGTGTTAAGAGTTCGGTGTGGTTGGGTTGCCATGGGCATCGAGCCCATTTGGAGAGGTTGAGAACGGATCCTTTGGCAGTGAAAGCTAGGTTCAAAGCTGGGGAGGGGGGTGGTTGCGTTCTAGGTCTGGAGCAATTCACCGTAGAGGAGCCGGGTTCTAATGTGAGGTACAATCTGCTGCTTGGACAATTTATACGCCGCTCAGATAGACTGGGGACTCCTCTCTCCCTGTCGCTAGGGTTGTGATACTGCCCCCAGCTGCTGTGCTCTGTTTCTGTGAACTTTGTGGCGATTTGTCCCGCTAATGTGATGAACTGAATGCTGAAGCTTTGGGCTGACTCTGGGCTGCTCCAGGAATTTGGATCTAAGGACTCAGTTTGTTTGGAATACTGTTGTTAATGTTGCTTCTGTTTGCCTGATTTGTGTGTTTTATTTTCCTCTTTCGCTATGCGCTTTGGAGGTTGGTCTTTATTTTTTTAATTGGATTCTTTTGGGTTTCTTGCTTTGTGGCTGCCTGCAAGCAAACAAATCTCAAGGTTGTATAATTTATGCATTCTTTGATAATAAATGTACCTTGAAGTTTGAAATATTGTACCTCATATACAACATAAGAAATGTAAAAATGAAGTTATAAACTTTAGTGCATATTCATAAAAGGTTAAGGATGGAAAATAAACACACTTTATTTCTCAATGAGACTTTCATTGCTGTGCTAATGATGACAGATATTTTATATCTGATTTGTATTTGGTTGTTTTGAGAGCTATGTAGCACTGGTTTTACCAGTGAGTCTCGTCCTATAATTAGACTTGACCAAGTTGATCACTGAAAACAATGCCTCAAATGAATATTTATAGAGGTGCTAAACTACATACAATATTTTCTGTTATTATCACTGAATTTTCAGTATTAATTCACAAACGATAGAAGAAAAAAAATATAAGCAGAGCGAAGCCCAACTGGCTCAACAGTGCATTATCCAAACACTGATGTGTATACCAGGTCTGCTAGGATTTCAAAATATGTCATCCAGCATCATAGGTTCCAACTGGTTCCAAGCCACGTGAGACCTTTCCTATGAAAACATCTCACTGCTCTCAGGTTGTTAAAGAAATTATTCATTGCTTTACTTGGCAGTAAGGATAATTGAATGGATCTTTTTATTATGGGTAGGGTTTACAGAATTAAGGAATGGCATTGCATGCCATGTGCCAACAACATTTTTGTACATGTTAACTTGGGCACGCATGCCCAATTGGTTCGCCACCCATGAAATTAACTTGCGTGTCAGGAGTCTGACATAGCAAAATGCACCTTGCAAAAATATTATAGCAAGTATCTGGAATATGGAAAAATCTGTTCTGCAGGTTATATCAATAATATTAACCTAAGTGTATCTATTCTGGTGTGTATATTACATGAGTTCAATGGCTTTGTTCAATATGTAGAAATTCAGGTTGATGATAGATAGAAATTCCTCCCATTTATTCAATGAGTCCATTAGAAGGGCATCTGCATCAGTAATTGTAAAGTTTATGCTGGAGTGAATAATTGAAGATTTCCAAAGTGAAAGTGCCATATTTCATGCATAAAGTGTTAAATATCAGTTAATTGCAAGATGCAGAGTCTTTGTGAGGTTGATATTTGAACCAGGAGCATTATTTTCAGGATGAAACTTACTCAGATGGTTACTTTCTTTAAAAAAAAATAGGGGATTTGATGCTGACCCATTTAAACTTTTATTATGGTAACACTGGTGTTCCATTCTAAGAAAGGAAAACTTTACTCAATAGGAAGGAGAAGTCCTGAGTGGCAACAAGGTACAATTGAAGATCTTGGATCATTGCTGCAGAGTTATAAAGTGACTTGGTGAATGGAGGAAGGTATTCTGCATTTACACCTCAATGAGATGTTATCTTGATTATTTCAAAATACTGGAGAGTTTAAAAACAAAACCCTTTCAATACTTGCTTGAGCTGACTGATTGTGGTTGCACCAATGAAGGGTTATTTTGGACCTCTGATATCGAAGTTGTAGCTCCGATTCGCACTATTTCGATAATGAGCAAACCAGAATTTGAATACCATCAAAGTTGGCAAAAATTAAAAAGTTTTAAAGTGATATATAATAAAAACATAACTTCATGTAAGAAAAGAGATAATAGGTAAATTTAAGTGTTATATTGAGAAGAACTAGATTACTCAAGCATAAATGAAAGACAGAAACCAATGTATTTTCATAACTTAATCACAAACCTATTTACCTCAAAATTCACAAAGTGCACCTTACTTTTGGCTGGAAACATTGATTGCTGCAATCAGTTTCTTCATAAGGATTATTCACTTTGACGTTAATGATAGAGTTGTTTCAGTCAATGGGACAGTGCATCATAGTGGATAATTAAATTCAAAGCCTCAAGTGGAAGTCCACCTAATACTTCATTAAAAAAGAGATTTGATTCAAGTGCTTTTAGCTTGTAAAACAAAACAGACAAATTGTAATTTCTTATAAAGTGATTTGGATGTTATTATGTAATCATTCTGATGGCAGTAAATGAAGACAGATTATGTGTTAAATTTCTTAGCCACCAGTTAATCATTTGATTGCAAATCTAAGTGATGTTACATTCCCTATGGGAACTCGTAGTCTAAAAATTTGGCCAATAAAATGTGGTGAGCATGGAGTGCCTACCCACAGCACACTGAACTTCCACTGTCTGATAGATTAGTAAAAGCTAAAGGGCGAAAAATAGCAATACACAAGGTGGCAATTAGAACCATTGCAAATGGAAATATTGGGCAAACACCAAATGCTGCAAGGTCATTTTGATCTGACCCCATCACTAAAACATGTAACCTATTAATCTCCTGTTCTCAAATTCTTACTTCCATGTTGAATCCTCCTCCTTGTCCCGAGGGCAGTTGCCAGTGTCACAACAACCAAAATTCTAGTTCTGTTGCACCAGACTCTGCTCCTCCATGTTTAGCCTCCCATTTAAAGCATTAGATTAGATGCTGAATGGCTTACCTCTTGGGGAAGGGTTATACTTCTGATTTGCATATTTCTACATAAAGGAGAAAGATTCATAAATAAAATTAATAATATTTTGAAACTTTTTTATTCAAAATGCAATCTGCAAGCTTATTCTACCCCTAGAGACTCATTTGTAGATCTGTCTTGTGCATAGTTATTATTCACTGGTTATTTAGACTATCGGGGAATGAAAATTCAGTGTATAATTAGGTATGTACTTCATGCTCAGCAAATTTAAGCTTAACAAGGGAAGAGTTTATTGAAGTGATTTTTGCTCCTCTTTGTGTACTGGTTTCAAAATGCTTTTGCTTTCCTCCCCCATACACACTTACCAATGATTGTTGGATTAACAGTGGTAGGAAAGTTCTTAGGCTATAGTATGCAGGTCTCAGCTGACAGAGATTGTATTGTTAGCATAAAACCTACTTGCTTTTCAACCAGTAATACTCTAGCACAAGTATCTTTTATTGCTTTAATTGGAGGGATTAATGATAAAAGTGTTTCGGGCTTTAAGTCATAACTCTCTCTTATAATAACCATACTCTCTTTGTTCAGATCAAACCTGTTGCTCACAGTCGGATAATTGCATCCGCAAGATTTCGGAAGCTTACGCAAGAGCCGTGCACTATTTGGTGAGTACGGAACTAAGACAGCTTTGGGAATACAGATTAGTTTTCAGTAGTTTTGAATAAAATGTGTGAACAGTTTTTATTATGCTGTTATATACTGGGTTGGCACCAACACTAAATTTACCACAAGACAAAAATGTATTACATTTATTTACTGAGATCAGCTTTGAGTATCCAGATATTGTTTTATTTTACTCTCTTGTCTTATGGCCATCTTTCATTATGTGGGACTAGTTACCTATTTTATCTGGCAGTTTGATAACCTGTAGGTCGAATTTACCCAAACATCCTGCCACAACGTTATCCCGGTGATCATTTGTAATGGTACAGTGACATCAACCATATTCCGTCCTTTAGTGGAAAATGTGCGACTGTGATGGAAAACAAAATAGTTTCTGCTCCATATTCATTTTGGATTGGAAAAACATTAATTGGGGATGTATGAGCATGTGTTTAACTTTAGTGATGCACTTTATTTGAGGAAATGGAGGAAAGCAAACTGTGATTGAGTGGGTGTTGGGATGGGATAGTTTAGTTTCCAGTTGCTCCTCCCATTACAAAACCAATAGACTTTGTGCGATGAGAACCCGTTTTAATTCTTTAGGTGCTTGGGCCAGGAAAGAACACTTTGCCTTGTGACTTAAACTCACCTTAATACATGGATTGATTCAGAACAAAAATGCCTCCTTGCAGACAGCAAATCAGGCAGCATCTATGGAAAGAAACAAACAGTCGATGTTTCGGTTGAGACCCTTCATCAGGAAAGGAAAAGGGCAGAGCCCAAATAAAAAGATAGGGGGAGGGAGAGGAGCATGAGCTGGCAAGGGATAGGTGAATCCAGGTGAGGGGGGGAAGGCAGGAGGAAAAGGGAATAATTTGAGAATCTAGGAGGTGATAAATAGAAGAGCCAGAGCTAAAGAAGAAGGAATCTTATAGGAGAAAACAGTCGACCTGCTGAGTTCCTCCATCATTTTGTGTGTGTGTTGATCCAGGTTGCAGCATCACCAGTGTCTCTTGTACTTCCACAGGCTGCTCTGAACTTTTTATCATGACATATTTCTGAGATTTAAAAAAATTACATAGCTGCTGTTGGGATAGAATAAAAAAACATTGGAGTTAAATAAAACTATTCATTCTTTTTTGCAATTCTAAATTAATTAAAAACTTTTACATGTACCACTCATTAAGTTAGTGAGAATGTGCGTCATAGGTATTAATTTAGGTTGCAGAGTATTTAGTGTCTGTGCTACTGAGCTCCAATTCACTTACCAGGTCTCTGCTTCTTCTCAATGAGACTTGTTTTCTAACTCATTGACTATGTGGGTCTCAATTAAGAGTTTGTCAATGAACAGCATTATTGTTCCCACAACAGCTCCCTCACCCCCTCACAGCAGCATGTAATTTTGCACAGTACACTGGACAATATAGGTCAAGGCAGTATTTATGAAATTATTTCCTTCAGTTTGTAGACAGCAAAGTTTCACTAGAATGGTCTTTTGGTGGTGTAGAAGATTAATTCTCATGTGTAGATAATAGACATCTTTTGGGGGAAAAAAGAAACAAAAATGCCAATTGTAGGATGGCTGAGGGAGAGTGAAAGATTGTCATGTATTGGAACATAAATGCCTGCAACTTTTTCTTTTTGGGGACTGCCGAACAGCCATGGGTGCCCGTTATCTCTTGGCTAACTTGGCCAGCCTAAGGGGACCCAGCTGCAACAGTGAATTCCACACAAAGCTCAGCTCAGTGGAGCAGAGGTACCTCTTGGCTATGGTGTTGGTGGACAAATGGCGCTACCAGCAATCCAGGCCACACTGATGTGAAATGGTGAAGCCTGGTTAGCTTTTGCGTGGGAAGCTCACATGAGTAAAGGTTGGGTAATGATTGACCTCTGCATCTTTAGGCCTCTGATGCACATTGGCATATAAGATGCTTAATTTTATTTCTGTCATGACCCTACTGGGAAGCTTTTAATCCAGCTCTGAGAACCACAAATAAAATGTTGTACTTTACCCCAGCCTAACTGATCCAGCCTTCTCCAAGCATTATTAAGCAATTTTAATTCCCAATCCAGGGGTCAGGCCAACCAATGAGGAAAGTCATTGATGTTCTGGGGCTGAGATTGCGTTCAGTACGATGCTGGTGGAAAGTTACTCTCATTGGGGCATGACCAGAAGATCTGCCTCATTACTTAGCATAAAGGCAAGATCTGGTTTTGCTTAAGTTACATTAGAAGTTTATGTTCATTTTAAGTTTTCTGGTTGTAACTAGGTAAGGGAAAAACAGTTTATGTCTGTTTATTTGGACTTTAAGAAGTTACGACTCAAAAGGTTATTGAATAAAACTGAATTATACCATATTAGGGTAATAGTGCTTAATAGACAAAATATTATAGAATTATATTATAGAAGATTAAGATGACAGGGCAGCAAGCAAATAATGAGACAGTGGTGAGATAAACAGGATGGATTTTGCAGATGCTGGAAATCCAGGGTAACGTACAAAATTCTGGAGGAACTTAGCAGATCAGGCAGCATCAGTGGAAAGGAAGAATCAGGCTGAGACCTCATCAGGAAGAAGCCACAATAAGAAGGTGGGAAGAGGGGAAGGAATATAAACTAGAAGGTGATAGATGAAGCCAGTTGCGAGGGGGGGGCCTGAAATGAGAAGCAGGGAGGTGATAGGTGGAAAAAGTAAAGGGCTGGAGAAGAAAGAATCTGATAGGAGAGGAGAGTGGACAATGGGAGAAAGGGAAAGAGGAGGGACACTAGAAGGAGGTGACAGGAGGTGAGGAGAAGAGGTAGGAGGGAAGCCAGAGTGGGGAATGGAAGAAGGAAAGGTGAGGGGGGAAAATTACTGGGAGTTAGAGAAATTGATGTTCATACCATCAGGTTGGAGGCTGGCAAATGGAAAATGAGGTGTTGCTCCTCCAACCTGAGAGTGGCCTCAGCATGACTGTAGAGGAGGCCATGGACTGAGATGTTGGAATAGAAACGGGGATTGGAATTAAAATGGTTGGGCACTGAGAAATTCCGCTTCTTGCAGATGGAGCAAAGGTGCTTGACAACGAATCAGGATCAGGATTATTATCACTGGATATGTCACGAAATATTGTTTTGGGGCAATAGTACATTCAAATACATAATAAAAAAAATTACCAACTATTATGATATATAGATAAAATTAATCTGAGGAAGTAGTGCAAAAAGAGACCAAAAACAATAAAAAAAAGAATAGTGAGTTCGTGTTCATGGGTTCATTCAGAAATCTGATAGTGGAGAGGAAGAAGCTGTTGCTAAAACATCGGGCGTTTGTCTTCAGACTCCTGTACCACCTCATTGATGGTTGCAGTAAGAAGATGGCAGGCATTGGGAGATGGGTATCCTTAATGACAGATGCTGCCTCTTTGAGGTACCCTTTATTGAAGATGTCCTTGATGTTGAGGACAGTGCCCATGATGCAGCTGGCTGAGTTTGCAACTCTCTGCTGCTTTTTCTGATCCTGTGCAGTGGCCCCTCCATACCAGACGGTGATGCAACCGGTTAGAATGCTCTCTATGGTACATCTGTAGAAATTTGTAGATTCCAAGTCTCCTCACTCCTAATGAAGTATACCCGCTGTTGTGCCTTCTTTGTAATTGCATCATTATGTTGGGCCCAGGATAGATGTTGACACCCAGGAACTTGAACCAGCTCACCCTTTCCACTGCTGATCCTTCAATGAGGACTGGTGTGTGTTCCCTTGACTTCCCCTTCCTGAAGTCCTTGGTTTTACTGACGTTGAGTGCAAGGTCGTTGTTGTGACATCACTGGCAGCTGATCTATCTCACTCCTGTATGCCTCCTTGTCACCATCTGAAATTCTGCCAACAATAGGTGTGTTATTGGCAAGTTTATAGTTGGTGTTTAAGCTGTGCCTAGTCCCACCATTGTGGGTGTAGAGAGAGTAAAGCAGTGGGCTACACAGCAGTCCTGTGTGTGCTTCTCCACCTCTCTTGACCTTACCTTCTTGGTTCTCACCACTAGTGCTGGTGCTCAACAGTGGTCCCCCAATCTCCACCGAGTCTCATCAATTTAGAGGAGGCTGCATTGGGAGCACCAAATACAGTCAATAATCCCAACAGATCTGCAGGCGAAATGTTACCGCATCTGGATGGAATGTTTGGAGCTCTGAATGGAGATAAGTGAGGGTGAATAGGGAGTGTAGCACTTCCTCCACAGGCAGATAAATGGAGGGATGAATGGACAAGGGAATCAAGGGAGTGATCCCTGTGGAAAGCAGAGATTTGGTGAGGGGGGGGGGGTGAAAGGTAAAGACATGTTTGGTGGTAGGATCTCATTGAAGATGGTGGTAATTGAAGAGAATGATGTGCTGAATGCTGAGGCTCATGTGGTGATAGGTGAGGACAAGACGAACTCTATCCTTGTTAAGGTGGTGAGAAGATGGGGTAGAAAGAGGATTTGTGGGTGAGGGTGCATCAATGGTGGAGGAAGGGAAACTCAGTTTGTTGAAAAAGGAGGACATCTCTGATGTTCTGGAAAGGGAAGCCTCATTCAGGGAACAGGTGGAGCAGAGACAAAGGAACTGAGAAAAGGGAATTACATTTTTACAGTTGTCAGGATGGGAAGAGGTATAGCCAAGATAGCTGCAAGAGTCAGGTTATGAAAGATTTCAGTAAGTAGTTTGTCTCCGGAGATGGAGACAGACAGATTGAGAAAGGGAAGAGAGGTGTCAGAAATGGACCAAGTGAATTTAAGGGCATGGTGGAAGTTATAGGCAAAGTTGATGGAAATAGACAAGCTCAGCATGGGTGCATGAAGCAGCACCAATGTGGTCATCAGTGTAGTGTAGAAAGAGTTAGGGAGTATTACCAGTGAAGGCTTGGAACATGGACTGTTCTACATAGCCAATGAAAAGGTGGGCATAGCTGGGACCCATGTGGGTAAACATAACTACCTCTTGGATTTGGAGAAAGTGTGAGGAACCGGAAGAGAAATTGTTCAGTGTGAATGTGAGGAATGGTGTGTTAGTCTTGTTTGCAAGAGGATTGAATTAAGTGAGTGAAGATAACGCACAGCAATCACATAGGCCCTGTAGACAACAGTGCAATATTGTTTCTGGAAGGATATGAGATAGAGGGATTGTTAAAAAACAAGTTTGCAGGACAGTGAGAAGAAGAGATTTCTTCCCTTAGTGACTGGTCAACTTTTGAAATTCGCTCCGCAAGGGAGCTGCAAAGGTTCTGTGGCTGAATACATGCAGGCCAGAAATAAATAGATTTTTGGGTGTTAAGGGATTTAAAGGAAAATGGTTCGTGACCCTATTCTCTTTACTAACTATCATGATATAATTATGTATTGCACGATCTGTCTGGATAGCATGCAAAACATAAGCTTTCCACTACAATCTATCTTGGTATTGTGATAATAATGAACCATTACCAATAGGGCTGGAATGTATCACTCAGAGATGAACTTTCACCAAGATCATGATGGAGAGACATGAGGATCTGAATGACTTACTCCTGTTTTATTTCACGTTTTTTAAAGGTTATATATTCCACTTCTATTCACAGTGTGATTGCAAATGGAGACCTCCTAAATCCAGCAATCCGGCTGCTAATTCCAAAGAGGGTACTTGGCCAATGGGAACAAGTACTTGCCAGTATCACAGAAAAAGTGAACCTTAGAACCGGAGCTGTAAGAAAGTAAGTTCTAATGAAGACTGCCACTGGGGATGCTTTGAGTTTGAAGTATGTTGGAAGGTGGAATGCAGTTGTTTTGAGCATTGACATGACTTTGTATCATGCTGCCTGGTCAAGGATTTAGATTTAGAAATACTTTTGCATAGCACTTGTCGTCTAAGTTCTATGTGACTGAATTGTAGTGTAAAATCTTTGGTATTTTGTGTAATTCTCAACTTCTTCAACCCACCATTGGTGACCATGCGTTCTGCAGACTAGGCATACATTGTCCCAAACCTCTCTGCTTCTTCATCTCTCTTTTGTGTTAGAAAGGGTGAAACCTGTAAAAAAGTGTGCTTTCCTTTTGGTTGGACTTAAAAAATCTCGCTGGATTCCATTCGTACGGTTCTTGGCTACAAAGAACCTTCACCAAAGTAGCTGGTTATGTTTATCCAACAGCTAAGAAAGGATCTGTATGTGCAGTCGGAGAATTCTACTCAGTCCCCAGTTTTGGTAAAACACTCGTGTTGAGCCTCTTTTAATTTGATCAATATTGTGATGTTTAAAGGGCCCTGTTAATATAATTAACCAACAAGCAACTGAATCAAGTTAAAAGACAGCATCTAGATTCCCCTCCATTGACTGAGCTTACACTTCCCACTGCTTTTGGAAAGCAGCCAACGTCATCAAGGACAGCAGAATCGCACCCCACTTGTTCTATCTACTCCCCTCTCCCACCAGGCACTCTTCAGAGTACATGCCACCAGACTCAAAACAACTTCTCTCCAATTGTTATCAGATTCTTGAATGGGCCTCTCATATCCTAAAAGATGATCTGGGCCTCACAATCTACCTCATTGTCTTGCCCCCACTGCACTTTCTCTGTAACTGCAACACCATATTGCCCAGAGAAGATGCAGAGAGATTGCAGATGTTGGAAATCTGGAACAACACAGAAAGGAGCTGGAGGGAATGGACTCACCATTTCCTTCAATTATACAGTAAGCTGCTTGACCAGTGAGTTCCTCGAGTGCCTTTGTGTGTTGTACTGTATTCTGCATTCTTTTTTAATGCCAATGTAATGATCTATCTAACTGCCACTCAAAAAAAAACTTCTCTCTGAGTATGTGATAATAAAAAACAATACCAGGTCAATTGTCATGATTATCAAAATAATAAAGTCACCAATTCAATAACTGATACTTTAGTTGTTCATTTGACACTATACTCAGCAATCATGGAAGGAATAATCATGGAAAGAAGTTGGTTTCTGAAGTACTTGGAAAATTGTTGTTGGCAATTGTTCCTGTAACTTAACTTTTCTGAAACCATTGCTGCTTCAGTGAACTATCACAGGAAATGCAAATTATTGTCTGCGAAGAAGTAAAAAGGGATGAGCTGTTAGGACTGAACATTTGGTCCTAATGCTGGGATGCTGGAAAAGTATTAAAAGTAGTAGAGTTGATCAGAGACAGGAGGAAGTGTCCCAATGAAATGTAAAGTAAAAGTGTTTCTGATTATTTGTTTTGGAGACGGAAGTATATGAGAAACTTGCATGGTTACTGTGCACTAACATACTACTGTAGTGAAGATCAAACAATGGATGATACTGTAACCATTGCAGTTAATCATTCAGCAGTGATTTTGCCTATCTTATTGGAGAAACGAGATGAATGAGCAGATCTATTAATCGGCTTCAAGATTTCACAAACCATTAAAATGAAGCCTCAAATGATTCTTCAGTGCAGTTATTGATGGTTGTTTTTCTCAGAGTTCAGCAAAGAAAGTTCATTCTAACTTGAGTGAAATTTTACATACAAAGTGCTGGAGGAACTTGGGTCAGGCAGCATCCACGGAAAAGAGTATACGGTCGACGTTTTGGGCCGAGACCCTAAAGTTTTAAGAAAAAACTTAGTGCTGTGTGTCTTGGTTCTCAAATCTGGTAGCAACTTTTAAATTAATCTAGCCACTCAGAAATAGATAATGAATTTCTTTTGGAGTAGATGACGTTTTCAGGTGAGCAACTTACTGCGAATACTAGTAGATAACCAGTGGGCAAATGCTTCAGGCTCCCTTTGGAACCAGTGGGTAACCACTTAAAGCTCCTCTTTGGAGTCTAAGAGCTCACCAACATGTTGTTGATGATCAGTATGGAGAATTTCTCATTTATACTGTCTGGTGTTCAGGAAGCTTGCAAGACTCACTAATTTTTAGGTAATCTCTGAAGCCTAAAAATATTTTGGAGGCAGCATTGGATGTTGAATGCTGAGGGCTGTCCTTTCCTCCTTGGCTTTTAGTCATTTCAGTGTTCCAGCCTTTGTGCCTGTGTATCACTGCAGTGAAAACAATGCCCACACATTTCAATGGTTCTCCTCAGAATACATCTTCATTAGCACCTCCAGATTTGGTCAAAGAAAATTTCATGTTTTGAGGTAATCTTTTGTATACTGCACAACCTGACCAACATTCCTTGTCTGAGGACCTCCAGCTTAAAGAGGGAGAGGAACAAGATGAACATCTTACTCAGCAGGAGCCAAAAAATGAGGATTAAAGTGGAATATGATCTAGGCTCTTTGGATGTGGAGCAATTTAGTTGCTCTCAGATTCCCCTGAGGACAGAAAAGACAGGGTCCATGCTCAGTGTTGGTTCTTGAACAGTTTGAGGCTGAGTATTTTAAAAAATATTTGATTAATTACTCGATCTCCATTATGGAGTGTGGCATTATGTTTGCAGGTGATGTAGAGTTTGGCAGAGTCATGTTTCCATCCACTTTATCACAATGTGTATCATCCTGAAGTCTTCAAATTTAACTCCATCTACAAATTGTAGGTTTCAAGGTGATGCAGAGAGTGTGATAAAATGGGCAGCAACAGGCAAATGCAGTTCAATACAGGGAAATGATGATACAGCCAACATGGATTGATATGGACATAGTGTTAACATGTTCCACCACGTCCCCACTTGCTTACGATGCTTTACAAACTCACATTTGAAGCCATCTCACAATCTTGTTCTCCTTGGCTGTCTTGCTCATGAAGTTGGGGGGATACACCAGGGAGTCAGAGCCACTCTTGAAAAAGACATCACGCACATAGCTCACAGGGAAGGTCTCTACAGATTAATTGCATTGTGGCTACATTTGGGATACTGGGCATTGATCCATATTTTGTTCAGGTCATAAAACAACTGCAGATTAATGGTATGGAATCTCTTGGATCAGGGACACGAGGCATACCCAAAACAAATTAAGTACCCTGCGCTTTATTGTGAATGCTTTTTATTGAGCGCAAAACAGAGTAATTTGTACTTCTCTTTTAGTTTTGGTTTTCTATATTGAATGAGACATTTTAGGTCAACACATTTAGAATCATTCATCAATAGAATATTAGAAAAATAATCATCCAAGGAGAGTGACTAATGTTGACCTTAATAATCTTTATATTTTAACAATAACATTAAGAGTAAAAAACGCAAGCTTGCACACAAGAAAGCCAGCCTTCATTTTGAGAAAAAAGGTGAGTTTAGAAACCAAAGAGATTGAATGACAAGAATGTTGCCACATACACTGAGGTCCTAAAGTGATGTAAAACCCTTGTTTAAAGGGTGGCTCAATGACATGGCTGGTAGAGACAATGCTTCGCAACGCCAAAGACCTTAGTTCAATCCTGACCTTGGCTGCTGTCTAGGTGAAACTCGTACATCCTTCCTATTTCCCCCACATTGCAAAAATGTGTACATCATTAGGTTAACTGATCACTGAAAATTTCCCTAATTATCTAAGTGTGAATGGAAGACGCTGGGGAAAGTAATTGAGAATATGGGGAGAATTAAAAAAGCTGAGCTTAATGTAAGATTAGTATAAAGAGGTAGTGATTCTTGGCTGGATTTGGTGGGCTAAAGGACCTGTTTCCATGCTATATCTTCTATGACTTTATGACTAATATTGTCATGGCAATAAAAGCTGTGAGAAAATCTGAAAAAAGGCCATTGGTTCAAAATGCTCTGTTGAATACTAAAGCTTTAGTTTAAAAAAACCTTAAGTTTGTTTCTTAAGTAACCGTAATCATCTTATGTTCAGTAAATACCTTAACCTCCCTCAGCTTTACTATTATACAAAGAATCATTTGGATAGATCTACTGCTTGCTGAATAAGCTTGTTACCTTTTTAAATACCTAATTGATTTGTTTCATCTAAGTGCATTTTAATCAATTCCTGACTACAAACTTCCAGACGATCAACTTCCAGATTTCAGTGCCATCACAGCATGTGAACTGAATGAGCAGCAGCTGAATGATAAACTATTATTGCACAAACACGGTTCAATCCTCGATGCCAATGCTCTTGCTAACAAAATTGTCACTGAGCCACCCTTTAAACAAGGGTATTTCCTTGTACCTTAAGGCAAGCTTGAATTAAGATGTTGCACGTGGTTTATATTCTGATCCTCCTGAATTTTATTTCAATATGGTAATTTTCTGCTTTCATGTGAATTTCTTCCAGGCTTCACACATTGGATGGAAGGTCCATCAACGATGGCTCAGAACTTGAAAATGGAGGATATTATGTTGCTGTGGGCAGTGACAAATTTAAGAAGTTGCCCTACAATGAACTTATTTTTGATAAATCGTATCCAAGAAGAACTAATAGGTAAGGCTGAGGATAACCCTGCTTTAAACTATATTTAGGCAATCAGGTTTACTTATTTATTGAGATACAGCACGGAAAAGGACCTTCCACCTTTCAAGCTGTACCACCCAGGAACCCCCTGATTTAACCCTAGCCTAATCACATCGCAATTTACAACGACCAATTAACCTACCAACCGGCACGTCTTTGGACTGTCGGAGGAAACCAGAGCACTCAGAGGAAACACACGCAGTCACGGGAATTTCTGTAATTCACATCCACAGTCGGTAGTCCCATTTGATGGTTGCCCCATTACAGGATGGATGTGGAGGGTTTGGAAAGTGTTCTAGAAAATGTTTACTAGGATGCTGCCTGGATTAGAGCGCATGATCTGTAAGGAGTGGTTGGACAAACTTGGGTTGTTTTCTCTAGCATGTCGGAGACTGAGGACAGCCATGACAGAAATTTATAAAAAGAGACAGAGAGAGTAGATAGATCCTTTTTCCTACTGTAGAAAGTTAAAAACCAAGAAGAAAAGTATCTAAGGTGAGAGGGGCAAAATTTAAAGGAGATGTATAGGACTAAGTTTTTTTTACACAGAGTTATAAAAGCCTGGAGTGGGCTGTCAGGGTTGGAAGGAGATAGGATACTGGCTTTTAAGAAGCTCTTTGATAGACACGGGGTATGCAGGAAATGAAGGCACATGGATCATGTGAAGGCAGATGCAGTTTAATTTGGCATCATGTTTGGTGCAGACATTGTGTGCTGTACTCTCCTATCGTCTCTGTTAGCTGCATTAGTTTCTAGTAATGTATTTGTCAGCTGGATCAAAAAATTTGAAAGGAATTGACTGAAATATTTGGGACTGAATTCTGACCAGAATGGTGACAAAGGTAACTCAGAGGTAAAGTATTGTAAAAAGATGCTCTATGGAGGGGAGTTCCCTTACCATGGGTGGTTAGCCAGAGCAGTCTATTACTGAGAATGAGACAGAACAAGACAAATTCACTGTGTGTGACGTAGCAGTGTTGCACTCCTTGGCATGCACTGCAGGAGGATGAGCACAGTGTTCAGTCTCACGGGTCTGACAGTTTAAACAGGTGGACTTCTGGATACAAATTGAGCAGGGTCTGTTCTTCATGGCCCAGAGCTGGATACTTTCACTTTCAAAGCATCTGTTTTGGATTAGCCTTTTACACATGGAGTTAACAGCAAATTAGGTGAAGAGGATAAGAGGTTGGAGTACTAAGCCGAGGCACTGTTAGTCAATTGTACACCGGGGTGCTCTCTTCAGTTATCTGATAAGGTAACCGTAGCCTTTAGCCGGGGGCAGATGTTGTCAGATGGTGCCCAACCTTCATAGAATGTTTCGACTCTTAACCACTACACTCTCCAGTTGGCAGGTCAGTGCTGGTGCCCAAGTCACTGCCCATCTGTTCCTAACTTACAGCTCTCCTCTTCTCGCCAGCTCCATATCCAGCTTCCTCCCCCATCCTGAGAGCTGCTTGGTTCTTGCTCTTTTCATCAAGGCCCAGCGCAGGCAGCAGCGTTCATGCTGATCTGCGGGAAAGAGCCACATCTGCCATCCTTTGGCCCTGCTCTCCTGGACCAAGGACTGGTACTTCAGGGCCTTCCTCTTGTGAGCCTCCTTGCATCCTTCCTCCCATGGTACTGTGAGCTCCACCAGGGTGATTTTCTTGTCTTTGGTGGACCACAGTACGATGTCTGGTCAAAGTGGAGTTTGCATCACTTCTGAGAACTGCAGCTTCCTCCTCACATCGACCCCCATCTCCCACGATTTGGCAGTTTACAGCAGATTGGATTTAGTCCTCTTTGATGAAAATGACTGTCCTGTTTGCCTCTCCGCCAGCTGGTCTCTCTTTACACCACTCCCTCTCCAGTGTGTCAGCTAGGGACAGCAGGACACCGTTGTGGCACCATCTATACTGCCATTGTGTTAAAGCTGTTCTGCATCTTGACCGTATGTGCTAGTGAACCCCACTGACCATGTCATGCCTGCAGTTGAAGTCCTCTCTCAGTCCCCATGTGTGCAGCTGTGATGGTGTAGGGAGAGTATCGTACATTAACCACAGGAGGAAAGAAACTGTGGATAGGTTTCAGTCTCCAATGCTCTACCTAAGTGATCTTGTGCTTGGGAAGACCCATTTCGTCCAGGTGCCCTGTGACCCCTGCTCCACTGACTTTCATCCTCGCGGTTCCACCTCTCTGCCAGGATCGCGTCACGCCTCCCTCTTGCACCTGCACTCGTCCTTCGTTGGAAGTGTGCTGAGCCGAGGCCTTGCTGTCCCAGGCATGGGTTGCTGATGATGTCTCTCAGTCGCAGGGAGCTCACTGCCTGGTCTATGCAGCCCACCTTTGGCCCAATCTTGCCATGGGAACCCTTCGGTGTCAACACAACTCTACGTTTTGCCACCTTGAACTCCTCCACTACTGATGGACAACTGGTGTTGTAGCTGGCCTGACCCCCCTGAAGGAAAACTTGGGGGAATCCTCGGCCACCTTGGCTGGTTGACTTTCCTCTCGACACCTTCTAAAGTGGTCATGAGGAATTCAAACACGTGAAAAGCCGGAGCAACCTTGGTAGAAGACGGTGTTGGTACAGCCATGTCTTAGTGTTATCAGTCAGTCTTCAGCCACTCTTCAGTATTCAGTTGCTGGGATTCCAGGTTGGGGGACTATTGGATTGAATTCTTTTCCCTGATTCCTTCGGAGATCACAGTGTGATTCCTGCGGAAATTCTACCTCCTGCTTTGAGCTGGTTAGCTGCCAGATTTTTTGCTGGCTGAGAAGAGCCCTGGGGAACCTGCGTGAGTTTTTAACAAACTGCACTCTCCTTCTCCCTCCTTTGCTCTCACAGCTGCTCCACCTTCCTGAGCTTACGGGTTCCCGTAGTTTTCTGGTTAGATCTTTGACACCTTTTTTGTCAGGTGAACTGTTTTTGAATTGTTTGTTCAGGGTCTTTATCTCGCTTCTCAGGTGGTGAATCTTCCTTTCCCTCCTGTTTGATTGCCGTGATGGTTTAAGATCCCATTTAAATGTCCTGCAGATCAGGCAGTAGTTGTACAGAGAGAACAGATAATGTTACTGGTGGATGACCATTACAGAAGAACCAGTTAGTTCTGAGACAGAGAAGAATTGTGTTACCTGAAATTGTTGGATTCAATACTGAGTCACTGTCGCACTGTGTCCACTTAGAAAAAGAGGTACCGTCACTCAAGCTGATGTTGGGCCATGTTGGAATAGTGCTGGAGGCCACAGCCATACCGGTCAGAGTGGGATTGGGATGGAAATATTAAAGTGACAGGCCACTGGAAGATTAAGCTGTGGAATGAAATGGCAGGTTGTGTAAGTCAGTCACCCCCACCTGCATTTCGTTTCTGCACTTCACAGGAGAGCACATTGTGAGTATCTATGCAATACATAACACGTAGAAGGTGGAACAATGCAGTTGACGGATGAAGAAAAAAATGAAAAATTATTGAAGTAACCTTGGCAATACCTTGACAAAGAGGTAGGGGTATCTATCTTAGTTAATATGAATGTCTCAGTGAACATCACCAAAATGTGTGCACAGAAATCTGATTGCTGCGTCTAAATATTCACCACATATTATGTTGAATGTAGCATGTTTATATGATAGCCAAAGATCATGAAAAGAAAAGCTAAGTTCTTTCTTGCATAGTGGGATTCATTCTGCATTCAGTTGTCATTTTTCTTTATGACAATGCACTGATGTGATGAAATTACCTGAATGTATGGCATGCAAAACAAAGTTTTTCACTGTAGCACCATACATGTAACAATAACACACCAATTTACTAATGTACCAACACACACAAAGTACTGGAGGAACTCAGTGAGTCATGTAGTATCTTCGGAGGAAAATGAACAGTTGACATTTCAGGCTGAGACCCTGCATCAGGAGTCCTTCAGTGTCTGCAGTCTCCTTTGTGATTACTAATCTGCCAATTTATTTTGTTCTTTTCTACAAATGGATTGTAGTAATGAGACAGTTAGTATCACTAGTACCTTGACACACAACATTCGGTGTACAAAGTGGAAAACCAGAGGTGAGTTCCACAGGCACCTCAATCCCCTTGACTCACAGGCCTGATACCCCACTCGGTGCTGCCCTTATGCTTTAAAGATGGAAATACACCTTGCTATCCTAAATCAGGGGTTCCCAACCTGGGGTCCACAGACCCCTCGGTTAATGGTAAGGGACCATGGCATGAAAAAACTTGGGAACTCCTGCTCTAAATCTATAAATTGCCCAAGTATTCATGAACAGCATCTGGCAATTACATTTTCAGTCTGTTCAGACGTTCAATTGCATGATCTATGTCTTTACTCCAACAACTTGCCTTAGTTATGTAACCTTAAAGATTTTGAGTAACAAAGATAAATAAGTCTTAGGTTTAAAGCTTCCAATTGACCTCAACCAAATCATATTTTAGGAAATTTCTCCTGCATATGACTAACTTATGTGAAAAAGTACACACCATATCAATCCCAGTTCAGCTTGGTTCCAATTATTTAATGACTGCTCACTCTGTGCTCACTAATCAGGCATATAAAATGTTCTGCCATTTTACTGTAGCACCAAGAAATGCTTTGGCACTGTTGTACATGTATTTACAAAATTGGTCATGTCTGCCATCTCTCTTTCTAATATATTATTTCAACATCAAACCTGACTTTAGTTTGAGAGTGACCTTTTTAAAAATGGTTTGATAGCCAGGAACAAAAAATGACATTGGATTTACCGTGTTGCTTTCATACATCAATCTGTAAATAGACTTCAGACCTATAGACATTCACAACAGAAGAGTATTAGGAAGCACAGAGGATCAAGGGTGAATTGTAATGTGAATGGCTAACCATACTAACCCAATTTGAGCCTGATTCAGTGTCGGGATACTCTTTCAACATTAGGATGTTCTCCCGTCTCCATTATTGTTTCACATCTCTGTCACACATGCCTCAGCCTACTGAGGAGCTTGGTAGATCGTTGTGGGCCCTATTTATCACAGAACAAAAGGAGCTCAGTTACTAGTCCGTACAAGTGGGGTTGTATTACAGACATAATAACCAAGACTTGACTGTATGTAATGTTTATTTTACATGTGGTTGTTTGCTATTGCTGTTATAGTGGGGAAAAGGACAGGTGATTGACATCACTGAGAATCATATCAACCTTTTAATTTTTAGAAGAAAATATCTTAGCTTTCGTTTAGTTTGATGGTGTCAGCAAACTGATCACATTTATTCTTGCCCTGAATTTAAGTAGTAAGTTTATAAGTTTCCCCAGAAAAGTCTGCCACATGTGCCGGTTACACTGCTGGTGTTTGGGGCAACAGTGAAGGTCTGCCATCTCTGGTGGTGTCCATCGTGTCAGCAGCTTCCTCTCTACTGACAGTTATGCAAGTCCCGGGTGGAGATTCAGGAATATCATCACACTCAGATGGTGAAGGGTCCTTCATTGCTTTTTCCATCACAATTTTGTTTTACCAGTCAGGGTGTTAGCCCTGAGCTGAACCCCCGAATCTGGAGGACTGGTGGACCTCTACTCTTTGACCTGTTGGCATGGTGACGCTGCCAAAAGCCAAAGCAGAAAGCCCTGACTCTAGCCAACATAGCTCTCTGGGTCAGTGAGGCACGCAAGCCTCAAACCACGACAAGATTGTGGTTCTCTTGGAGGATAAAAGTCCGGAGTACTATATATATCATAGAAACTCTTTCTTACTGATGTGCACTACATAAGCAGTGAAATAGCTAAAGCAGAAAGCACCCTCCTTCAGATACTGGCTATCAAATGTGTGGTGCACTCTGCTATTGAAAGCTGTTTCTGAAAATCGCAAGTTTAACATACATTACTGAGGGAAAACCTGCCAGGTTACCATGTGACACACAAAATGCTGGAGAAACTCTGCAGGCCAGGCAGCATCTATGGAAAAGAGCATCATCAATATTTTGGGCTGACACCCTTCGGCAGGACTAGAGAAAAAAAGCTGAGGAGTAGATTTGGAAGTTGGGGGGAGGAGAGAGAGAAACACCAGGTGATAAGTGAAATTTGGAGGGGGAAGGATGAAGCAAAGAGCTAGGAAGTTGACTGGTGAAAGAGACAGAAGGCCATAGATAAAAGAAAATAATGGGGAGGGGGAGAGGACCAGAGGGAGGTGATGGGTGGTCAAGGAGATGACATAAGAGATGGACAAGTGGATGGGAAATGGTGAAATAGGGGGGAGGCAATACTGGAAGTTTGAGAAATCGATGTTTGTGCCATTAGGTTGGAGGCTACCCAAATCCCAAATGGAATACAAGATGTTGTTTCTCTAACTTAAGTGTGGCCCCTATCCCAACAGTGGAGGAGGCCGTGGATGGACATGTCGGAATGGGAATGGGAAGTGGAATTAAGATGGGTAGCTGCTGGGAGATCCCGCTTATTCTGGCGGATGGAGCATAGATGCTTGGTGAAGCAGTCTCCCAATCTACGTTGAGTCTCACCAAAGTACAAGAGGCCACTCCAGGAATCCCAAATGTGGTATATGACCCCAAAAGACTCAGAGGTGAAGTGTCTGGAAGGACTGTCTGGGGCCCTGAATGGTAGTGAGGGAGCAGGTGTAGCACTTGTTCCGCTTGCAAGAAGAAGCGCCAGGAGGGAGATCAGTGGGGAAGGACGAATGGACAAGGGAATCGCGCAGGTAGCGATCCCTGTGGAAAGCAGAAAGTGGGAGGGAGGGAAAGACGTGTTTGGTGGTGGGATTCCGTTGGAGGTGCCAGAAGTTTCGGAGAATTATGTGCTGGACACGGAGGCTGGTGGGATGGTAAGTGAGGACAAGAGGAACCCTATCCCGGGTAGCGTGGCAGGAGGATGGGGTAAGAATAGACATGTGTGAAATGGAAGAGATGTGGTTGAGGGCAGCGTTGATGGTGGAGGAAGGGAAGCCCCTTTTTTTGAAAAAAGTGGACATCTCCTTTGTTGTAGAATGAAAAGCCTCATCCCGAGAGCAGATGCAGTGGAGACGGAGGAATTGAGAGAACGGGATGGTGTTTTTACAAGTATCAGGGTGGGATAAGGTATAGTCCAGGTACCTGCGAGAATCTTTTAGTTTATAATAGACATCGGTGGATAACCTGTCTCCGGAGATAGAGACAGTGAGATCAAGGAAGAGAAGGGAAGTGTCGGAAATGGACCAGGTGAATTAGAGGGAGGGTGGATGCTGGAGGCAAAGTAAATGAAATCAACAAGTTCAGCACAGGTGCAGTTAGAAGCACCAATGCAGTTGTCAATGTAGCATGGGAAAAGTGCAGGATGGGCACCAGTGTAGGCTTGCAACACAGATTGTTCCACGTAGCCGACAAACAAGCAGGCACAGCTGAGACCCATGTGGATGCCCATGGCTACCCCTTTTGTTTGAAGAAAGTGGAAGGAGCCAAAGGAGAAATTATTTAGAGTGAGGACAAGTTCCGCTAGACTGAGGAGAGTGGTGATGAAAGGGAACTGTTTGGGTCTGGTGTCTAGAAAGAAACAGAGAGCTTTGAGGCCTTCCTGGTGAGGGATGGAGGTGTATAGGGACTGGACATCCAGGGTGAAAATAAGATGCTCAGGGCCAGGGAACCTGAAATCATTGAAAAGATCAGGAGTGTGTGTGAGGTGTGTGTGATGTAGGTAGGAAGGGACTGAACTGGGGGGATAAAAAAAAGAGTTGAGGTGTGCAGTTATCAGTTCAGTGGGGCAGGAACAAACTGAAATAATAGGTCTACTTGGATAAACAGGTTTGTTTTGGGTAGGAGGTAGAAACAGGAGGTGTGGGGTGCGGGAACTATGAGGTTGGTGACAGAGTCAATGAGGTTGGTGATGGTGTGGGAGACAATAGCCTGGTGCTTCTTAGTGGGGTACTGTTCAAGGGGTAAGTAAGAGGAGGTGTCTGAGAGTTGGCACTGGGCCTCAGCAAGGTGGAGGTCAGTTCGCTAGACTACCACAGCACCTCCCTTATCTGCGGGTTTGATTGTGAGGTTAGGATTAGGTGTGAGGGAGGGAAGAGCTGAGCATTCGGAAGGAGAGAGGTTGGAATTGGAGAGAGGAGTGTTAAAATCTGACAGTTAATGTCCCGATGGCAGTTGGCAATGAGAAGGTCCCGGGCAGGCAGAAGACCAGGGTGGGGTGTCCAGGAAGAGGAGGAGGGTTGAAGACGGGAGAAGGAGTCATGGTGCATGGCGGGGAGTCCTTGTCAAAGAAGTAGGTTTGGAGTCGGGGGCGGTGGAAGAAGAGCTGAGTGTCGTGGAGGGTGTGGACGCAGGGGGACAAAGGTGAGGCCCTTATGGAGGATAGAACATTCTGCCTCAGAGAGGGGAAGGTCGGAGGGGATGGTGAAAACCCGGTATGAATGAGTGCTGGGATCGGAGGGGGGAAGGGGTTGGTGGTGTGTGAGGAGAAGGGAGGTTTGGAGTGTTCAGGGATGGTGGGGAAGAGGAAGATGGAGTCTCTGAGGACCCAGGAGCTGGTGGTGGGACCTGAGAGAGACGGGATTGCGGAGTGGAGTGCAGACTGGTTCCAGCAGCAGTGGGTGAAGACCTGGCCTGGAGGTGAAGGCCGGAGTTGGGTTGGAGATTGCACAATTGGCACTTTGGCGACGTCCGAGGTCCCTGGAACCCGAACCAATAGCGATGGAGTCCAGGTTATGGGTCTGCTCTGGATTGTTAGAGACATTGAGATCAGTAGCAGACATCGCTGTCTGGAGGCATTCTCAAAGTACATATTTATCATCATTTACAGCTCTGGTTCATTTTCTTGTGGACATATTTAAGAAATCCATAATAGAATAATAACCATTACAGAATTAATGAAAGGCCACACCAACGTGAACCTTCAAACAGTGTGCAAAAGACAACAAACTGTACAAACACAAAAGAAAGAAATAATAATGTAAACAAATAAACAAATTAGAGAATTTGAGATGATGAGTCCTTGAAAGTGAGTCCGTATGGGCCGAGTGATTCAGCCTTCAACACTGGTGTGGTCAGCTAACTTGAAAATGGCTTTGGAGCTGTGCTTCACCACACAGTCTTAAGTGTAAAATGAGTAGAGCAGAGGGCTAAACATGCAGCCTTGTGGTGCACCTGTGTTGATGGAGATTGTGCAGGAGATGTTGTTACTGATCCAAACAAGTGTATTAGTAATAATTTATGGACTTAAATGTAGGGCAATTTTCCAATTTCTTGATATTCAAGATTACACCACTAATTAAAAGAATAAAAAGCTATTCAGCTTCAGCGTTGTATTGAAAGGGGCCTCACTAGAAACACTAGGATGGTCTTAAAATACAGCAGTAAGTGAAATGAACAACTGATGGTATTGTAACACAACTAAAGAAACAGTTCCAAAAGATATGTACTAGTATGATAAGAACTTGGTTTTATACAGCACTACTACAATGTCAGCAGTCCCAAGGTACTCCGTAGCCAATGAACTTAATGGTCAATTTTGGCACAGAAAGATCCCGGTCACATCAAAACAATAATGTTTAGAGGTGCTAATTAAGAGATAAATATTAACAAGGGCAAAATAATAGCAGAGTAGCAGTACTCTGCAGTATTTCCTTGTGAATTCCGGTTGGATCAACAGAACAACACAGGAGAAAGAATTGTTTGTGAGCTTGTTCCATTCTGATTTCTATCAACATTAATTGATGTAAAGAGGAATAAATGTACACCAACAAAATATCTTGCAGCCAACAAGACATGATCATAATTGCTTTATCTTTCTTTTCCAATATTTTTATTAGTTTCTACATAGAAGAATACAGAGTACAAGAAAATGTATATAAAAAGTCAAAAAAGATTTAAAAAACTACCAATTACATTATATATGTTCATAATAATAATCACATTACCCCATATTCATATAAGTTAATCAATAGTTATATTGAGCTCTACTAATTTATTACAAAAAAAATCTAACCCCTACCAAGACCGAAGCTGTTCATTAAGGAGAAAAGAAGGTAAAATACCTTCTCATATAATAAAAATTAATAATAGCCAACATCTGAGTTTAAACAATGAATTGGCTTTGAAAATAATTCAGAAAAGGTCTCCATAATGTTTGAAAGTCTTGATGAGATTCAGAAATTGAACAACAAATCTTCTCTAAATTTAAAAATGACATAACATCGCATAACCATTGAGCATGAGTAGGAGGAAAAACATCTTTCATTTTAAACAAAAGTGTCCTCCGAACTATAAGAGAGCTAAAGGCCAAAATATGTAAATCAGATGCCTTCAGCTTAATATCTTGTCCTGCACCAATACTGAACAGGGCTGTCAGAGGGTTAGGCTTAAAATTGATTTTAAAAGGTAAGGAAAAAGTATGAAAAACTTCCAATATTTTTCAAGACTGGACAAGTCCAAACCATATGAATTAATGAAGCTTCTCCATTATTACATCTGCCACAGTAAGGAGATGTATCCGAATAAAAATGAGATAGCTTATCATTAGTCATATGAGCTCTATTAGACAATAGACAAAAGGTGCGGAAGTAGACCATTCGGCCCTTTGAGCCTGCACCGCCATTTTGAGATCATGGCTGATCAATTACTATCAATACTCGGTTCCTGCCTTGTCCCCATATCCCTTGATTCCCCTATCAATAAGATACCTATCTAGCTCCTTCTTGAAAGCATCCAGAGAATTGGCCTCCACTACCTTCCGAGGCAGTGCATTCCAGACCCCCACAACTCTCTGGGAGAAGAAGTTTTTCCTTAACTCTGTCCTAAATGACCTACCCCTTATTCTCAAACCATGCCCTCTGGTACTGGACTCTCCCAGCATCTGGAATATATTTCCTGCCTCTATCTTGTCCAATCTCTTAATAATCTTATATGTTTCAATCAGATCCCCTCTCAATCTCCTTAATTCCAGCGTGTACAAGCCCAGTCTGTCTAACCTTTCTGCGTAAGACAGTCCAGACATCCCAGGAATTAACCTCATGAACTTACGCTGCACTTCTTCTACAGCCAGGATGTCCTTCCTTAACCCTGGAGACCAAAACTATACACAATACTCCAGGTATGGTCTCACCAGGGTTCTGTACAAATGCAAGAGGATTTCTTTGCTCTTGTACTCAATTCCCTTTGTAATAAAGGCCAACATTCCATTAGCCTTCTTCACTGCCTGCTGCACTTGCTCATTCACCTTCAGTGACTGATGAACAAGGACTCCCAGATCTCTTTGTATTTCTCCCTTACCCAACTCTACACTGTTCAGATAATAATCTGCCTTCCTGTTCTTACTCCCAAAGTGGATAACCTCACACTTATTCACATTAACCACCATCTGCCAAGTATCTGCCCACTCACCCAGCCTATCCAAGTCACCCTGAATTCTCCTAACATCCTCATCACATGTCACACTGCCACCCAGCTTAGTATCATCAGCAAATTTGCTGATGTTATTTTTTATGCCTTCATCCAAATCGTTAATGTAAATGGTAAACAGCTGTGGTCCCAATACCGAGCCCTGTGGCACCCCACTAGTCACCACCAGCCATTCTGAGAAACTCCCATTCACCGCTACCCTTTGCTTTCTATCTGCCAACCAGTTTTCTATCCATGTCAATGCCTTCCCCCCGATGCCCTGAGCTTTGATTTTACCCACCAATCTTCTATGTGGGACCTTATCAAATGCCTTCTGAAAATCGAGGTACACTACATCCACTGGATCTCCCCCATCTAACTTCCTGGTTACATCCTCGAAAAACTCCAATAGATTAGTCAAGCATGATTTACCCTTGGTAAATCCATGCTGGCTCGGCCCAATCCTATCACTGCTATCTAGATATGCCACTACTTCATCTTTAATGATGGACTCTAGCATCTTTCCCACCACCGATGTCAGGCTGACAGGTCGATCTCTGTTTTCTCCCTCCGTCCTTTTTTAAAAAGTGGGATAACATTAGCCATTCTCCAATCCTCAGGAACTGATCCTGAATCTAAGGAACATTGAAAAATGATTACCAATGCATCCGCAATTTCCAGGGCCACCTCCTTTAGTACCCTAGGGTGCAGACCATCTGGACCTGGGGATTTGTCAGCCTTCAGTCTCATCAGTCTTCTCATCACTGTTTCCTTCCGAATGTCAATCTGTTTCATTTCCTCTGTTACCCAATGTCCTTGGCCCATCCATACATCTGGGAGATTGCTTGTGTCTTCCTTAGTGAAAACAGATCTAAAGTACTCATTAAATTCTTATGCCATTTCTCTGTTTCCCATAATAATTTCACCCAATTCATTCTTCAAGGGTCCAACATTGTTCTTAACTATCTTCTTTCTCTTCACATACCTAAAAAAGCTTTTTCTATCTTCCTTTATATTCCTGGCTAGCTTGCGTTCGTACCTCATTTTTTCTTCCTGTATTGTCTTTTTAGTTAAGTTCTGTTGTTCCTTAAAAACTTCCCAATCATCTGTCCTCCCACTCATCTTAGCTCTATCATATTTCCTTTTTTTTAATGCTATGCAATCTCTGACTTCCTTTGTCAACCACTGTGGCCCCTTTCCCCCCTTTGAATCCTTCCTTCTCTGGGGGATGAACTGATTTTGCACCTTGTGCATTATTCCCAAGAATACCTGCCATTGCTGTTCCACTGTCTTTTCTGCTAGGCTATCCGTCCAGTCAACTTTGGCCAGCTCCTCCCTCATGGCTCCATAGTCTCCTTTGTTCAACTGCAACACTGACACCTCCGAGCTGCCCTTATCCTTCTCAAATTGCAGATAAAAGCTTATATTGTGATCACTACCTCCTAATGGCTCCTTTACTGCGAGATTGCTTATCAAATCCTGTTCATTACATAACACTACATCCAGAATAGTCTTGTCCCTGGTCGGCTCTCATACAAGCTGTTCCAAAAATGCATCCCGTAGGCACTCTACAATCTCCCTATCCTGTGGTCCAGCACCAACCTGATTCTCCCAGTTCACCTGCATGTTGAAATCCCCCATAACTACTGCGACATTACCTTTGCCACATGCCAATGTTAACTCCCTATTCAACTTGCACCCAATATCCATGCTACTGCTTGGTGGTCTGTAGACAACACCCATTTGGGTCCTTTTGCCCTTACTGTTCCTCAGTTCTATCCACACAGATTCTACTTCTCCTGACCCTATGTCCCCCCTTACAAAGGACTGAATCTCATTCCTCACCAACAGGGCCACCCCACCCCCTCTGCCCACATTTCTGTCCCTTCGATAGCACGTATACCCTTGTACATTCATTTCCCGTCTGATCTCCCTGCAGCCGTGTCTCCGTTATCCCAACAACATCATAGTTACCCATTCTCACCTGGGCTTCAAGCTCATCCGCCTTATTTCTGACACTCCGTGCATTCAGATATAGAATTTTTAACCCATTTCTCCTCTCTCTGTTTGAATTGCTGCCTATTGTGCTTAACCCAGCTCCCCGAACTCCCGTCAGGCTATACGCCCTAGAATTTTGTTGTCCTTCCTAAATTTACTTATTCTTTCAACACATTTAACTCCATGTTCCGTCAGACCACCCCTCTGTACATGAGTCCTCCTTATCACTTGTTCCGCCCCACCTTCCTCTACTACACACTTAATATTCCGGAACCGTGTAGTCCCTACCTGTCCTTTATTCTTCCTCTCGCTATCCTCCCTCACATTCTGGATCCCCGCCCCCTGCAAATTTAGTTTAAACCCCCCCAAGAAGCACTAGCAAACTTCCCTGCAAGAATGTTAGTACCACTCCAGTTCAGGTGTAAACCATCCCTTCGGAACAGATCCCACCTTCCCTGGAACAAAGCCCAATTATCTACAAACCTGAAGCCCTCCCTCCTGCACCATCCTCTCAGCCATGTATTAATCTTTATAATCTTTCTGTTCCTTGCCTCACTCGCACGTGGCACAGTTAGCAATCCTGAGATTGTTACCCTGGAGGTCCTGCTCTTCAGCTTCGCACCTAACTCCCTGAACTCCCTATGCAGGACCCCCTCACTCATCCTACCCATGTCATTGGTCCCGACATGGACCACAACATCTGGATTCTTGCCCTCCCTCTCGAGAATAACCTGCACCCGATCTGAGATGTCTCAGACCCCGGCACCAGGGAAGCAACATACCATCCGAGACTCCCGACCTTCCCCACAAAATCTCCTATCCGCCCCCATGACTATAGAATCCCCTATCAATACCGCTCTCTTCTCTTCCCTCCTCGCCTTCCTAGTCAAGGGTCCAACCTCAGTGCCAGAGACAGGATCCCGTAACGAACCCTGTAACTGGGTGACTTACCAGCAAAGATAGAGAGGTCCATTGAAGCTGATGGTACTATTTTTAACAGTATTTATTAGTAAAAATACACAAAAATAATATCAATGCAAATATACAGATAATATACGTCGTCAATACTAAATCTAAAAGTGTGGGTATAATAATAATAAGAAATACGCTCTATCGTTGTCAAGGGGATAATGTATTGTCCGATGGAAATATAAAGTTCACTCAGTTCATGCAGGCTGCAGCCTTTGGGGACCGCTGGGGTTGCAATGGTTGGAGAGAGAGAGGGATTTGGGAGAAAAACTTGCTGATTTTCCTTTTATGATTTTGATCCGTCGGAGTCTCATTGGGGTGGCCGTTCACTTGTGGCCTCTCCTTTAGCTAAAGCCGTTCTTCCATGGTGAGCCCGCCAACCCAGGCAAGGGAGGACGCACACGAGCCCCCACCGGCTGTCGCTATTAAACGCTGTCACGGGATTTCTAGAGTTTCTCCTGGTGCGTCCAAAGGAGTTGTTCCCCAGACTATGTACAACCTTAAACTGTAGGAGAGAATGACATAGCGATGAAGTATTAACCAGTTTAAAAATTTCATTCCAAGTTTCCTCAGATATTGATGTCTGCAGATCTTGTTCCCAGAAATTCTTAATTTTGTCTGAAGGAACATTCCTTGTCTCCAGTAACACACTATAAATGTTAGATTTTGAACCATTATGAAAAGGTGTCAAACTAAAAACTACATCTAGTAAGTTCTTACATAAACATAATTGCTTTATGAACAAATGTGATAGCCCACATTCATACAGCTAGGTCTCACAAACTGCACGTGATATAAAGGAGAAAACAGTGGTCACTAGACTAGGAGGAGACCCTGCTCGTGGAATTTTATTGCTGCCTCTGATTGGGTGAGTAAGCCAAAGGAACTTCAGTTACTGTATTATATTTGCCTTGCATCAAGTGGACAGGACATTTTATTGTTGGTATTGTTTTACTGGGTACACAACATCAAGACAATTGCCAGAACGTGGTCATTGGGGTTTCTGTACTTCGCTCCCACTCCGATGTTGTACACTCAGCAGAACCATTTTTACATGTAAGTGTTTTGTCTATGAAAGTAACAGAAACCTGGTTCAAATTCATACCCCTCCCCAAAGAGTGGGTGAGGCAAAAGGACTTTAATTGCCCATGTAATAATTGCCCTCCATCTTGTAGGCAAGACAAAGCTGGACAGTTTTCTTTCTTGGTTACGGGAAAAGGTTAGTAAGAGATGAAGCTACTTCTAAACACAGGTCATCGATGCTGCAGATGAGATGTTGTCAGCCTGGATAATGTGATCAGGTCTGTGGATTGAGGTTTGAACCAATGACCTTCTCACATGGGTAAGCACGAACACACTGAGGTTCAGATGGCTCTCGTAGGTCAGGAGTTTGGTGGTGTCGAGTCAGTGTGAAATCCTCAATGAATCTGCGTTCATTTGCTTTGACACTATCTTACCCAGTTAACGTAAAAAGGTTGAGACCTCCATTAAATTAAGTCACTGGATTTTCATCTGACACATCCGTATTTTACAGCTGCACCACTTGCTTTCAAGGCCACAGAGATGAACGGCTACTTGGAAAGGATTGCAAGTATTGTAATTTGAATTGAATCACGGTGTTCAGATGATCTATGTGTAAAATTGTAAATATCTCAACAATAATCTGGATAATTCATCTTATGCTATAAACACTATGAAGATATATTACTGCTTTGAAATCAGGTTAATTAGTTTTTGGATTATGTGGTTTTCTGGAGTTTTGTGGTTCATTTTAAGGAAGCAGTAACAGTCAGTGCTGTGCATGACATTTCTCTCATTTAGGAATTAACTGCTGCAGTATTATTCTCCAAGTGCATAAAGACATCAGCTATAGTTTACCATTAGGGCCATTCTGTGGCCTTAGCATATAACTGTAGTGTCTTCTGTGATTTACTATGAAATGGACTGTAGAAAATGTCAATGAAGTTAACTGTGGCTCTGTGATGGTTTTGTTAGAATGGAGAAGTGACCTATAACCATGCCAGGGGAGTGGGCAATATAAAATGAGTAGGCTAGTTATCACATTGAGGATGGGATTTTAGCACAATTTCTCAGTTTAACCTTGCAGTGCTTTCACCATTGTTTCCTCAGTTCAATAAGGCGAGAGAAGAGAAAATGTTTCCATTTTAGGGTAAGTAACAAGAACAGAGTATTGTTCATCAATAAGAGCAATAAGGAGCTCAGGACTCTTCTGGTAATATGGAGGCGCATTCGATTGCAGCAGCGACTATGGGGTCAACAGAGGATGCTGCTGTCCCTTCTAAACATATTATTATTGCAAGGTCCTGCTAAATATTAGCAATTTAAAGTACTGCAGGTCTGACCCATTAGCGAGTTGCTCACAGGTGGAGAAACTGAAGGAATTAGGCCTGGTGCAGGTTGTGCTGCTGCCTGCATCGGAGAGGCTTCAAGGGAGTCGGTGAGTGAAAGAGGAGTGCAGTCTAATAGAGAGCAATCATCTGAGTCACTTTTCTTGTGATCACAAGACTGCTTTGGATGTTGTTAATGTGGAATGCTGCAAGTCCGATTAATTGATTTATTGGTGGACAGGAGAGGTGGACGGCGGGGGAGCTGTGTGGCCTCGGTTGTAGCATGGAGTAGGCCTCAGGCCACGCTGTCACCTATTTACAGCTGCCAGGAGAGAGACGTCAAAGCCAGTGCACTCCACTGGGGATGGTACGGAGTTGCTGCTGCCTCCCAGAGTTTGCTTGGCAGAAGACAAACTGTATTGTGGTTGACTGCAAATTTCTGTGGCATGCATGGACTCATGGTCTGAACTTCTTTTTGCATATTTTACCGATGTCTTACATGTGCTTGCTATCTTGTATTTGCTATGATGCTTTGGTTTGTGTGTGACCCTTGGTACCGTGTTTTGCATCTTGGCCCGGGAGTAACGCTGCCTTGTTTGGCTGTATTCACAAGTACAGTATTCATGTATGATTGAATGGCAATTAAATTTGAATTGAATTACCTGAATAGATGCTAGAATGTGATTAGGATGGGTGGTATAGAGGTACCTGTGCAGTAACTGGGGATCACACTGGTGGGAGGGGGGAACGTAGAAGAAAATATTGATAGGATTAGAGGAAGAAGTGTTGGATCAGCCTCAGACATTCTGCATAAATGTCAGCTTAAGAACTAGAAGCAGCATTTCATATGGTCTCTTCAGCCTAAATCATCATTCAATAAGATCCGGGCAGATTCTTGCCTCAAATTTGATCCTAAACATTCTCTGATATCACCCCTGAACTTATTTTATGTCCATACGTCTAACGTTGCCAGATTCTGTCTGGACCAAATAGCCAGTGATATAACTTTTCCGTAGTTTGCAAAGACTGTATCAAACATAGCAGACTTTCCAGGCAATAAAAACATTTAATGGAAATCAGTTTTGAAGATGATGGGGGCTGAAGACTTTGATGAGCTGATGCCTTGAGGAGATTAGGGATGAGAAAGCGTGCAGGAGGAAACTGGAATAGGTCGCTAAAACCAAAAAGATTGCAGATGCTCTGACCTGAAACATTTACTCTGTTTCTCTTTCTGCAGATGCTGCCTGACTTTAAGAGAGTTCGTAGCATTTTCTGTATTTTATTACTCAAAATAAGCTCTTCTCATTTATTCTTTCCCTCTGAACTACTGTAGATATGTAATTCTTTTCAATAGTCTGATTTTGAACTGTAGTTGTATGATATGATGATACTGTACAAACACCCCTAGTAATATTGATAAATATCTCTGATACAAAGGGAAATTAGGGTTGTAGATAATTTTCATCATGGCCTTGACAGGGTAATCTACTTTGGCCAACAGCTGCATTCTTTTGTTTCAAGTGTAAGAAAGTCTGGTGGCTAATCACAGGAGGGAAGTTGTGATGATGGAAGAGTATTTATACTGCTTCTCGTAGCTGGGCATCTGGAGGATTGACTGCTGTGATAGGAGGTTTATAACTGTTATACGTAAGGCAGGTAAATTGAGAAGCTGTGACCCTTGGAAGTGTGATTCAGGTATATTTATTTACTGAAAAAAAAAAGTTGACTTGCATGGAATTTCTAGTGTAGAGACATGGCATTCAATCCCCTAAACAGGTGTCTTCCCACCCTAAATCAATCCACACCAGCAGCTCCTTTATCCCCCAAGAACTTACCTGGTTGCACCTTAAATCCATCCTTGATATTTGCTTCAGTTATCCAATGTGGTAACAATTGACACATTCCCTAGGCGGAAACTATTGAACGATTCCCTAGTACGATATGTGGATGCTTGGCCTGAAAATCTGTCTCATCATGGCCTTGCATCTTACTGCCTGTCGGCACTACAGTGTAACTGTAAATATGGTGTAACAGTAACACTATATTCTGCACCTGGTATTGCTCTTCTCCTGTACGACCTCAATAGATGAAATGACCTGTATGGGTAGTTTGCAAAACAAATCTGGGTATATGTGATAATAATAAACCAATTAACAATTAGCAAGAAAGTTGCAGTTAAACTGCTTGTTGGTGTTAAAAATGCAGCCATTAAATAAAACTGCATATACCCTGGTGAAATCTTCTACTTCAATCTTTCCAAAGACATAGGAACTTCTCGGTCCTTTATCAACCTTTCTGTACACTGTGTTGGGAAAAGAAGTGCCCGGAAGAAATACATTGAAGTCCAAGTAACTGAAAGCTGTGTCTGTGATCTCATGTTTAATGGTTGGATCTATGAAGCTGCTGGTTTTAAGTATAATAGAGTCATGTTTGGTTCTCCTCCAAGATGATGTCTCTGGGAGACTATGGCCAGGTTTAGTATTCTGTAAAATATCCAGCAAACTCTTTTATAATGCCAGTGGGAGCAGAGTCTTTGATCAACTCCATTGCTTCTCTCTGAGGCATCAAGCCAGGTTGAAGTTGACAAGGATGAGAGTGGAGGACAGGCAAGTGTTCAGTGCCATCTGCTTGTGGTTGACAGGTCTTCCTCCCTCTCATGAGGGAGAGGAAAGTACAGGGATCTTGGGTTTCATGTTCCAAGTATTGATCGGCGAGGCAGTGGACTTATTTTGGGGGACTTTGAGGTTCATGGTGCATGTATTTCCGGATTCCAGTTACTCATTTTTTTTTGATGTTTTTGAGCGGTTTGTTCGGGGCGATTGATATGGACTGGGGTGCTTCAGTGAAAAATGGCTCCCTGTGCAGCATGCAGTGGGCTATCAGTATGGCACTAAACTAAATACTACTGGACTTGCGGTTTGATGGTTGATACGCTTTGTGTTATTTGCTCGCTTTTCGCTGTTAGCGCAGTTTGTTCTTTTTTTTTGCGCGTTGGGTTTTTGAACAGGTTCCATGGTGTTTCTGTGTTTTGTGACTATCTGGAGAAGACGAATCTCAGAATTGTGTTCTGTGTACATATTTTGATAATAAATGTATTTTGAATCCTTTGACAGAGATACAAAGATTCTTGATAAGGAAGTTTATCTTGGAGGAGGCTGGAATGCGGAGTTGAAGTTGCAATCATATCAGCCATGTTTTCAGCGAATGCCAGAGCAGATATGAGGGGCAGAATGGCCTACTTATTGTTGATCATTTCAATGTAAAACTTGCACTGTATGGAATCTGGTTCAAACTTCAAAATACATTTAGTATCAAAGTATATATGCATTATACAACCATAAGATTTGTTTCCTAACAGGCAGCCACAAAACAAGGAAACAGAAAAACAAACCCCATATATGTATAAAAAAGATGGTATATATACAGAATAAAAAAGATCCAATATGCAGAGAATAAAAACCACATCAAGCCCCAGAAAAAGACCATTGAACACCCAATATGCAGTGACAAAAAACATCATGCAAACAATAACTGTAAGCAAATAGTGTTTCTGACCTGAGGCCCATAAAGAGAGTCCCATGGTTCAGAGCAGAGCCGAGTAAACGTATTGGAGCAACGATATGAACTGGCCTGTACCTCACCTCAGGCCCCGACACCCTGAGCACTTCAATCTGGCCCGGTGCTTAACTCTCCGTGCGAACAGCGGGTTCTGCCACTTCAAGCAATGATCTGAACTGGCCCATGACTCACCTCAGCTTGACATTCCTGACCTGGTGAGATTATTGGTTGTAAAGCTTAGGCGAGTGGACTTGATGTTAGCTTGTTGCAGAATCACGGCTGGCCCCATTACAAATCCTTTCAGAGTGCTTAACATTTTCATTTCCTTACCATGGCTACTTACCCCCCTGCCATACTGTGTATTCAAAAGCATTGTTAAATTTAATGTCGATTCACATGCAATCTTATGGTATATATTTTCAAATAGAGCAGTATAGCACTTGGAGTACAAAACCTGTCAGTCTTTCCAACAGATACATGCTGGTCTACCTGCATCACATTCCTGTTCCCAGCGTAATTAAGGTCAAGGGGTGGCAAGGGAGTGCAGTGGTTAGTGTGATGCTAGTACAGCCCCAGCAACTTGGGTTCAATTCCACCGCTATCTGTAAGAAGTTCATACGTTCTCCCTGTAACCACACAGATTTCCTCCAGGTGCTCTGGTTTCCTTCCACATTCCAAAGATGTACGGGTTAGTAGGTTAGTTGGTCACATGGGTGTAATTGGGCAGTGGGAGCTCTTTAGGCCTGAGGAGCCTGTAACTGTGCTGTATCTCTAAACAAATTAAATAAAATAATTTGATATTCTTTTCTTCCTCACATATTTGTTGTACTTATCCTCAAACACACTTTTTGCCATTTATCCCAATTTATACAAGTGATTAATACAGGTCAAAACAGGTCATACAGTGCACGCCCTCACAGTGCCCACCAAACTAGTCCCATTTGGCCCCTATCCCTCTTATTTCCTGCTATCCATGTACTTATCCTAATGCATGGGTCAGTTCCACATTCTCACCATTCTGATTCCACAACATAGCAACTCCTTTTTGAACCTATTAGTTATTACCTTGCATTTAATAACAGCTGGCTTGGGCTTTCTTCCCTCAGAAGAGGAGCCAGGGCTTCATATCTACACTATTAATTATCTTCCTAATTTTGAAGATCATTATTGAGACATTTTTAGCTTTCTGTTTCTTAAAGAAAATAAATCCTGTTCAGCCATTCCTGATAGTTGTGTGGTGACCCTTTTCCTGGCACATCCGAACCGACTCACAATTAGATAGCCTACGGGGGTTTGCGAGCACAGAGCTTTGGAGCCTCTGCGCCATGGGGGGCAGGTTGAGTGAGGCTTAAAAGTGAGGCTGAAGATTTCGAATAAAGTTTTTTCCTTCGACTGCAATTACCGACTCCGTGTCGTAATTTTAGCGCTGCGTGTAGCACACCGCTACAGTTGCACCCATTCTTGTATCTTGGAAAATGGATTTTTTCTTGCTTCTTCCATTGATTCCTTATCATTCAAAGTGATCTTACCCTATTGCAGATTGGGACTGAAGAATAGTCCAATGTTTTCATTTAATTTATATCTTATGAAAACATGGAATACTCATCTCAGGGGACTCTTGAGACAGGATTATTTGATATGTTTAGCTGGAATCTGACAAATACTGTTAAAAGGCAAAGTAAAGTCAGGGTAGGGCATACAATAGGCTAATTTGAACACTGTGAGCTGAATGGCCTTGTCTGACTGCGATTTTCATACTAAAATAGCACAAAATTCGAAGAGTTTATTTTTGTTTTTTCTGTCTTAGATCAAAGGCTGCATCGCTTCCTCCAATCCCAGGCTCAAAGAAGAATAAAGAAAATGTGAGTTACTCGTGTCGTATCTCAATTACTGTGCCCGTGGAGATTTACTTTTATTTTTATCAAGTGTTTTACTGAAAAAAATGGTGATTGTAATATTGCAATTGAATTGAGAAATATTTAGGAGTAACTAACTGCAAAGCTATAATGTTCAAACCTGTTGGATGTGGCTTTTAATTTCAGTGAGTGTGTGGGATTGGGAACAGGTTGAAAATTGAGGAGATACAACCAACAGTTGCTTCCACACGTGACCAATTTGCCAACTGGAAAGAAAGAAGATATGTTGAATTTGTATGGAAGATTGGTTAGACCATGGTGAAAGTGCTGTCAGCAATCTATTCCACAGTAATATACTGGATATGGAAAGAACAGTGAAGGGGCAAAACCAATTTACAAGGACATTGTTAAAACTAAGCATTTGTACTCATCAGGAAAGTTTGAAAAGTTTTACTCCATTTTTCTGTAAGAGAAAGCTGAAGGGTAAGTTGATAAAAATACTTGAATATTTGATTGGATAGTCATAAAGATGTCTGATGAAATTTAAGATGGTCACTGAAATCTCAGGTATGTTAGAGAAACTTAAACCTATGGACTAATTTGATTAGAATGTAGAGGACTATTGATTTGAACATTTTGGTTTAATTGATAGGTATAGATGAAGAGGGTGGTAGGACGTGCACACAGAGCATGAACATCAATGATCATTAATGCTGGCTAGGCGGATTTGCCTGTTTCCGCACAATTTCACCACATGCATTTAGTTTTCCTTTGAAATTTGTATTTGCATTGAAAGATACCACCCTTTCAGGCAGGGAATTCACAATCACAAATTTTCTTTTGCAGGGAGGAGAATTTTTGTATCTGTTTGTTTTATTGACATGTACTTGGCAGTCTGTTGTTTTCATCTCCTTGATCATTCTATGAAAATTCTTCAGGTACTTTGGAACATCTCAGTTAAGTTACCCTCAATCATCTTAACTCAGAGTACAATCTCGGCTTTACTGCTTTTTTCTCCCTTGAGTTGTATAAAAATATAATAAAATTAATCAAATGGCGGTATACATCTCAGGTGCATTGAATTAAAAATAGAAGGAGATTAATTTAATCTTGAACAAATACTCATGTATGTGAAGGATGTAAGAAATAAAGTCAATTCAATTCAGATGAAACCGTGATTGAAATATAATGCGTGGTTGTGGTTACTTTAGTTTAGAAAATACTTATAAGGATACAGCTCTAGGATTTAAAATGTGTGTGAGGAGGAAAGTTCTTTGAACTGAATTTCTAACTAAGGATAGGCTAGATATTCTTCAACGTAGGTAAAAGAATCTGAAGAAGCAGAGAGTCGTAGTGAATTACAATCTGTGCTAGTTTGCTGTGAGTCTATGAATCCTATCTCACAATAGTTTACAAAATCTTCAATACAGCAGTGACTTCT
This sequence comes from Hypanus sabinus, assembly GCF_030144855.1. Lineage (NCBI taxonomy): Eukaryota > Metazoa > Chordata > Chondrichthyes > Myliobatiformes > Dasyatidae > Hypanus > Hypanus sabinus. The sequence continues at coordinate 46,503,774 of NC_082725.1, forward strand.
GCCTTTTGGATGCTTTCAAGCTCCATGATCCCTCCTTCTTCAACACTAGATATCACTGAGTCCAGATAGAAAAGGGCTATTGAAGCCCTACCTGAAGGCAGCTGCAATATTTTTAAGCTTACAAGATTGTTTTTTTTCCTGTATTGATAATGTGCAGGTGTTTTGTTTCTAAAAACTGCCTGGCCTGCTGAGTTCTTTGCTTGAGATTCCACCTTCTGAAGTTTCTTGTGTCTCCAACAATACAACTCTGTTGTCCTCTAGTGTCCATTCTTTGTTATACAGTACATACAAGAAAATGGTACTGTCCTCGCTGAGCTCATTCAGCCTGTTTGCCCAGACTTTTTCCTTAGCTGTACTGATCAGTTATAAAAGATTGCACGGATTCTGTAAGGATCGTGTAACAGTAGCAGACATATAGGCGTGGAGGCACTGCATCCCAGCAAGAAAATTGCTGAAAGAAACGTGGGCTTTCAAAACATTAAGAATATTTCTGACATCCAATAAAATGCTCACATATTTTGCTTGGGTATAATTAATCTCTTATCTTTAGAGGCTCATTTGCTGATTATACTCAAGACAAAAAAAGAATAGGTTATTGTATATGGAAGGAATCAAGGGACTACCCACTCAGTGGCCACTTTATTAAGTACTCCTGTACAGCTGCTTGTTAATGCAAATATTTAATCAGACAATCATATGGCAGCAACTTAATTCATAAAAGCATGCAGATATGGTCAAGAGGTTCAGTTGTTGTTCATATCAAACATCAGACTGCAGAAGAAATGTTACTTTGACCATGGAATGATTGTTGGTGCCAGATGGTGTGGCTTGAGTATCTTATAACCTGCCGGCCTTTTGGGATTTTCACACATTACAGTCTCAAGAGTTTATAGCAAGTGGTGCAAAAAGTAAAAAAAAAACATGCAGTGAGTTACAGTTCTCTGGGCCTTGTTAATGAGAGAGATCAGAGGAGAATCGCTCGAGCTGACAGGAAAGCAACTAAAACTCAATTTACAACAGTAGTGTGCAGAATCTCTCTCATTAAGAAGGCATTCTCACCTAATGAACTGCAACTCACAGGATTTTTATTTTGCTTTTCGCTCCACTTTCTGTAAAGAGACTGTTGTGCATGAAAATCCCAGGAGATCAGCAGTTTCTAAGATACTCAAACAACCCTGCCTGGTACCAACAGTCATTCCATGGTCAAGGTCACTCAGATCACATTTCTTGCCCGGTTGAGGTTTGGTTTGAACAACAACCGAACCTCTTGGCCATCTCTGCATGCTACAGCAACAAAAGACCACTAACGTACACTTAGTGGTGACTTTATTGGGCTCAGGACGTACCTAATAAAGTAGCTGCCAAGTTTGGGGTTTGTGCAGAAAAGTAGCACTGAGGTGAAAGCCATAAATTTAATGAATGGTAAAATAGGAATGAGCGGCTGAATGATCAAATACTCCTATTTCAAAGGTCATGGAGCTGCGGAGCAAACACATTGCAAACTTGTTCAATAATTTCATCTCTTAGACTTAGACTGTGACCAACATTTAATTAACATTAAAAGAATCCAGAACAATAAATCTGAACCACTTCAAAGGTTTAAGGTAGAAATGGTGACAGGTTGTTTGTGTACACTGGGTGGTTCTGGGTCAACAAGCACAACCAATTAAATGACAAAAATCTCACAATTACTGTGCTTGTGATAGAAAGTTACAGCCAACCCATTCTTTCTTCTACCTGACTATGATTTTTAAAATAATGATTATTAGTTATTTCAGTGTGGTTTTTTACGTGTGGGAACTCAGTGCTCTTATGAAAGCCGATTTAGATTTTGACACAAAGTTAATAAGTTTCATGAATGTGTATTCTGTCAAAGTTCTCCTTTGGGATCTAGCTGAGTGAGGATTGGGAAAGCAATTCACGTAGTGCCTTTAACCCATAATGGCTAACAGAAAGGGAAAAATAAAATGGGATTGTGGAGGGAGGGTGAGGAATGACTGAGAGGGAAATTGATTACTAAAGATAAGGATTGCCTTTATTTCACAAACAAGATAAAATCTGCAGGTGCTGGAATTCTAAAGCAACACACACAAAATGCTGGACGAACTCAGCAGATCAGGCAGCATCTACGGAAAAGTTGATTTTTCAGGCCGAGGCCCTTCGCCAGGATGTGGTCTCGGTCTGAACGCCTTTATTTGTCACACGTACATCAAAACACTGAAATATGTAATGAAATATGTTGCTTGCATCGGAAGGCTTTTTAAACAGTTAGAAGAAAATGAAAAAATTTCAGGAAGGTTTTCCAGAGAATGAGCCCAGCAGTCCAAAGGCTTCAGTTACCTAACATCTTAGCCTGTTTTTATAACAGTTTTGTTTCTAGGAAGCCCACCATTGAATGACTTAAGGCATTGGATTGGGCCTTTGTGGAAAGGTTTGGATGGACTTGTGGGTTTTTCTCCTTGCATTATATCTGCATGTTTCTAGGTTTGGAAAACCTTTCGTGTCCACGTTCCAACACAGAGAATGGAAAATCCACTTATGTCTTTTGACATTGGTCAAAAAATTACCTATCCAGATTTAACCATAACACCCTGCCACCAAGTCCCCACCATACAAAACAAGTGAAGATGGACCAAAGACTTCATAAAACCTGACAAAACTACTCTGAATATTGTATTTGTTTCTTTGTTCAAATGCTAGCATATATCGTCCATCGCTAATTGTCTTTCAGGAGGGGGCTGTCCTTCTGGTGAAGGTACATGGCTGTTAGGCAAGGGAGGTCCACAATACAAACCCAGAGATGAAGGTCTGGAAATATATTTTTGAATCAGGTTGATAGGTTGAGGGCTTGGGAAGGGCGTGGGGGGAACGCAGTGGATGGTGTTCCTGGTGCCCTTGTCCTTTTGCAGGTAGTGTTTGTGGATCTGTGAAAGACTCTTGAAATAGACTAGGTACATAACTATAATAACACACAGGGTGATGGTGCAAACAGTGAGCTGCCTTGTCCCGGATGAGAAGGGAATGAATGATTAAAGTGGTTTTATACTGATGTACCAGAGTGTGGCACAGCATGGAAGGAAAGCAGTGGCTGCTCTGACCAACGTCCACCCATTTTTGCTGCAGAAAACCAAGACAAGAAGGACAAAGAACTCCCATCAATAGCATTGGAAAAGCAGTGGCTGGTTTTGCCATGAATAGGGACTGCCCATTGTTTCTAAGCTCATTGAACTGACAGCAAGGCTTGGGCACATTATCCATAGAAACATAGAAAATAGGTGCAGGAGTAGGCCATTCGGCCCTTTGAGCCTGCACCGCCATTCAGTATGATCATGGCTGATCATCCAACTCAGAACCCTGTACCTGCTTTCTCTCCATACCCCCTGATCCCTTTAGCCACAAGGGCCATATCTAACTCCCTCTTAAATATAGCCAATGAACCAGCCTCAACTGTTCCTGTGGCAGAGAATTCCACAGATTCACCACTCTCTGCGTGAAGAAGTTTTTCCTCATCTCGGTCCTAAAAGGCTTCCCCTTTATCCTTAAACTGTGACCCCTCATTCTGGACTTCCCCAACATCGGAAACTATCTTCCTACATCTAGCCTGTCCAATCCCTTTAGAATTTTATACGTTTCAATAAGATCCCCCCTCAATCTTCTAAATTCCAGTGAGTATAAGCCTAGTCGATCCAGCTTTTCTTCATATGAAAGCCCTGCCATCCCAGGAATCAATCTGGTGAATCTTCTTTGTACTGGCTCTATGACAAGAGTGTCTTTCCTCGGATTAGGGGACCAAAACTGCACACAATACTCTAGGTGCGGTCTCACCAAGGCCTTGTACAACTGCAGTAGAACCTCCCTGCTCCTGTATTCAAATCCTTTTGCTATGAATGCCAACATACCATTTGCCTTTTTCACCGTCTGTTGTACCTGCATACCCAGCTTCAATGACTGGTGTACAATGACACCCAGGTCTCGTTGCACCTCCCCTTTTCCTAATCGGCCACCGTTCAGATAATAATCTGTTTCCCTCTTCTTGCAACCAAAGTGGATAACCTCACATTTATCCACATTAAATTGCATCTGCCGTGAATTTGCCCACTCACCTAACCTATCCAAGTCACCCTGCATCCTCTTAGCATCCTCCTCACAGCTAACACCGCCGCCCAGCTTCATGTCATCCGCAAACTTGGAGATGCTGCATTTAATTCCCTTGTCTAAATCATTAATATATATTGTAAACAATTGGGGTCCCAGCACTGAGCCTTGTGGTACCCCACTAGTCACTGCCTGCCATTCTGAAAAGGTCCCATTTACTCCCACTCTTTGCTTCCTGCCTGCCAACCAATTCTCTGTTCACATCAATACCATACCCCCAATACCACGTTCTTTAAGTTTGCACACTAATCTCCTGTGTGGGACCTTGTCAAAAGCCTTTTGAAAATCTAAATATACCACATCCACTGGCTCTCCCCTATCCACTCTACTAGTTACATCTTCAAAAAATTTTATTAGATTCGTCAGACATGATTTTCCTTTCACAAATCCATGCTGAATTTGTCCGATGATTTCACCGCTTTCCAAATGTGCTGTTATCACATCTTTGATAACCAACTCTAGAATTTTCCCCACCACTGATGTCAGACTCACTGGTCTATAATTCCCTGGTTTTTCTCTCCCTCCTTTTTTTTTAAAAAGTGGGGTTACATTAGCCACCCTCCAATCCTCAGGAACTAATCCAGAATCTAAAGAGTTTTGAAAAATTATCACTAATGCATCCACTATTTCTTGGGCTACTTCCTTAAGCACTCCGGGATGCAGACCATCTGGCCCTGGGGATTTATCTGCCTTTAATCCCTTCAATTTACCTAACACCACTTCCCTATTAACATGTATTTCCCTCAGTTCCTCCATCTCACTAGACCCTCGGTCCCTTACTATTTCTGGAAGATTATTTATGTCCTCCTTAGTGAAGACAGAACCAAAGTAGTTATTCAATTGGTCTGCCATGTCTTTGTTACCTATGATCAATTCACCTGTTTCTGACTGTAAGGGACCTACATTTGTCTTGACCAATCTTTTTCTTTTCACATATCTATAAAAGCTTTTACAGTCAGTTTTTATGTTCCCTGCCAGCTTTCTCTCATAATCTTTTTCCCCTTTCCTAATTAAGCCCTTTGTCCTCCTCTGCTGGTGTCTGAATTTCTCCCAGTCCTCAGGTGTGCTGCTCTTTTTTTTTGCTAATTTATATGTTTCTTCTTTGGACTTGATACTATCTCTAATTTCCCTTGTCAGCCACGGGTGCACTACCTTCCCTGGTTTATTCTTTTGCCAAACTGGGATGAACAAATGTTGTAGTTCATCCATGCGATCTTTAAATGCTTGCCATTGCATATCAACTGTCAACTCTTTAAGTATCGTTTGCCAGTCTATCTTAGCTAATTCATGTCTCAGACCTTCAAAGTTACCCTTCTTTAAGTTCGGAACCTTTGTTTCTGAATTAACTATGTCACTCTCCATCTTAATGAAGAATTCCACCATATTGTAGTCACTCTTACCCAAGGGGCCTCGCATGACAAGATTGCTAACTAACCCTTCCTCATTGCTGAATACCCAGTCTAGAATGGCCTGCTCTCTAGTGCCATCCCGCGTACATTCCAAGAAATCCTCTTCTTCAGCACCCTTACCAATTTGGTTCACCCAATTTATATGTAGATTGAAGTCACCCATTATAACTACTGTTCCTTTATTGCACACATTTCTAATTTCCTGTTTAATGCCATCCCCAACCTCACTACTACTGTTAGGTGGCCTGTACACAACTCCCACCAGTGTTTTCTGCCCCTTAGTGTTATGCAGCTTTACCCATATCGATTCCACATCCTCCAGGCTAATGTCCTTCCTTTCTATTGTGTTAATCTCCTCTCTAACCAGCAATGCTACCGCACCTCCTTTTCTTTCCTGTCTATCCCTCCTGAATATTGAATATCCCTGGATGTTGAAGGATGTCCAACCTTCTTCACTTTTACTTTATTAATATAAACAGCCATTTCTCTCTCCTTACTGCCAGTCCTGTCTAACCTCCTCAGTACTGCTTTGCTCACACTGGCAGTCATCTTTCTCCACCTCCCTCGTCCCACTTGCATCAATAAACCAATTCACACTGACGTTCTGCTCTCCTTCGACAGCCCCCCCCCAAACCCCAACAAAGTTCCTATTGATTCTCATCTGTCTCTTGCTGATGGTACTGGCCCCAGCCAGCTTGGAGGACTTGAGCCAATCCATAGATGTAGATTAACTGCAGACATGTCTGATACAGGAGCTGGTGGTGAAGGGCAGACTTAAAAGTGGAGATGCCAGGACGTTTGCAATACAAACAGAGGAACAATATCAAAGGCATGTAAGGATTTGGATTCCACAAGCATTGGCAGGTTGTTGCAATTGTCCTGCATGGAATGGGTTAATAGGGCATTTGCACAAATTCTGAGGCTTTCTTGATTAATGGGTGAATTTTCTCGTTGGATATTGTTGGGCTTCCCTCATTAATCATTCTCAGCTCTCATTGTCACTCATCGCCATTCGCAGCCAGGGTTTCGTTTTATTTTTGTCAGACATGATAATAGAATCCGTAACCCCCCATTATATATTATCATGACTAATTAGTGGTTAATTAATGTTTTGCAGTAACTTGCAAAAATAGGGTTTGTAAGGATAGATTCTGATGAAATGAGTGAATAAAGAAATGCAATCTGCAGTCAGAAGATAAGAGGACTGCAATGCAATAAAGAAAGAACTTGCATTCAAATAGCAATTTTCACAGCCTCAGGAAGCCCCAAAGTACTTTTCTATTGCAGCACTGGCAAACTGGTAGACAATTAACGTACAATCAATGTGCAGTTCATGACCTATTTCAGAGATGATATTTCAGGGATAAACATTGACCAGAATACCAGGGAGAAACTCATTAAAACGGGGACATGAATTTTCTTTGCGCACTTTATAAGGATGGCAGATCATCCATTTAACTCCTCAGACAAAAGACACACTGTATTGGGACTTGAACGAATAAGCACGGCTGCTTTCTTAATGTACTGCAGGCTGTCAGAGATAGACTCACAAGGTGAACCTGGTCCTGAGAATGAATAGTAATCAAAGCTATGTTGAAATAATGCAGTGTTTGTGAAGGCAACTGGTACTGATAAAATTAATAATGAGACGAAAAGTGTTAATGCTGCAAAAAGGGACCATCCCAACTCCCTTTATGTAATCAAATTCAATAAGGTGGTGCTATTTATTCCTGAGCCACACTTCTGAAAAAGCACGTTTTTTGGAGTGAACTTTTTCTTTCAGGGTAACCATCTTTACCGTTTGAAGTGTAAAACATGATCTTCTTTCATATACCGGCATGTAACTGATTGCTGCGTGACTAAACAGCTGATTCACTAGGCACAGGGATAGCACAGTGGTGTAGTAGATCCTGATCTCGGATGCTGTCTATGTTGAGCTGCAACTTTCTTTGCAACTGTGTAGGTTTGCCCTGGACGTTCCGTCTCCTCACACATGCTAAAGACGTGCGGACAAGTTAATTGACGATTGTAGTTAGCCCACTGTGTAGCTGAATGGCAGGAACTACAGAAGTCTGGGGGTGGTGGGGGGAGTTGATGGCCACGTGTGTGAGAGTAGGTTATCAGGAAGGAAGTGGGGCAATAGGACTGGTGTGTGTGCTCTGAGAGCTGGCATAGCCAGCCAAGTACCTTTTTCATTGCAACTCTAACTCCAAGCCAGTTCACCTTTAGTCTTCTGGACTAGAATTCCATGCATGACCTTTCAAATTCCATATAGAAAGTGCCTTCTGCCCTGCCTTCATCACTATTTGTAATTAGCGACTGAAAAGTCTCAAAGTAATGAGTTAGGGTTCCCATCACAATCCTGACTATACCTGATCAGTCCTTGCCTTTCCAAATGGACTGCACATTAATCCAATCATCTATAATTTTGTCCAATAATTCCCCGACCATTGACATAAGGTTGATTGGCCTGTCTGAGACCTGGCATGTCTCTGCTGCCCTTCTTAAATGAAGTAATTACATTAGGTAACCTCATGTCTTTTGGTATCCTGCATCACCTTTAAATTAATTTACTTCCCTCCTTCTCATACTCCACATGCCCCATCAGTGGCAATTCCCACCCGCTCCTTAAAATTACAACCAACTTCCTCAGACTCTTAAAGCATACCTGCCTGTGAACTGATACCATAAAGGTTAGCGCCTTGCACATTCCATTTCTTTCTCCGCAGATATTGCTTGATCTGCAGAGTATCGTCAGTATTTTATGAATGTTTTGTTTCAGATTTCCAGCATTGGCAGTTCTATATATTTTCATTGCTTATCTCTGTTTGCATAGAACCCTTTGTTCCCTGGCTCGATTTGTATGCTCCATTGTTCAAGTGCAAGTGACTTCCAAATTTTTTTCAATGAATAGAACTGAGCAGTTATGGTGGAGAAGAGGTGGCCAGGCCCCTGTTCCACAGCATTCAAATGACTGCTGCGAAGTGGAATATGTGATAAGTAATTTAGCAACTCTCATCCAGTCTGAAAGGGCCTAGTTCATGTAAACGATCTAATTTATTTAGATGCAATAACAAAGGCCTAGCAAGTACAGATCGTCATCTCGAAGAGAATAGAGAAAGACATCTGCTGCAGAGAATCAAACCCATGATACTTTGGTGAGATGCATTTGGAATACAGGTGTCCCCCGCTTTACGAATGCTCACTTTATGCCACTTTGCCTTTACAAAAGACCCACATTAGTAACCTGTTTTCGCATTACAAAGAGGATTTTTGCTTTTACGAAAACTTTCCCCATATAAATGAATGGTTCTTCGCTTTACGCCATTTCGGCTTAAGAAAGGTTTCATAGGAACCTTTGTAAAGGGGGGGACTTGTATTGTGTTCAGTTTTGGGCACATTGCTATAGAAAGGATTCTACTAAGCTGAGTGGAGGGGAGGTTCACGAGGATTTTGCCAGGATGGGAAACAGCTTCTTCCCCCAGGCCGTTACACAACTGTACTCCCTGCTACACCCTGGTTTCATCACAAGTGAAACACCAGTAGTGTTACACTGCCACTTTTTAACTTGTGTTTTAAATGTAGCTTATTATTTGTTAATTTATTTCTGGCAGTATTACTTTGTGTTGTGTGTGAGTGAGTGAGTTATATGTACTATAATGCGCACCTTGGTCTGGAGCAGGGGCCAGCAACCTTTACCACTGAAAGAGCCATTTGGACCCGTTTCCCACAGAAAAGAAAACACTGGGAGCCACAAAACCCATTTGACATTTTAAATTAAATAACACTACATACAATGTTTTTTTTTGCCTTTATGCTATGTATAAACAAACTATAATGTGTTGCATTTATGAAATCGATGGACTCCTGCAGAGAAAACGAAATTACATTTCTGCATGCAACAAAAACATTTTGAACTCCGAAAAAAAATGTTGGGTTGAAGGTTACTTTTAAGTAAAATGCTCAATGTCTATTTGAGTCCTTCTTGTTTTTATGAAAAACGCCAAACTTAAATTGTCCGCCAGCAGCAAACCAAAAATAACGTCAGCCAGCTGTCAACCTGAAAGATAAAAGGACTATTCCACTGAACAATGAAAAATATGAATATACGTAAAATAATAGGCAATTAAAATATTTATCATAATTGGTTAATGGGATTTCTGCTCCTTGACCTCAGCGTACAGCGTCTGCACATCAGGTCTGTATGACGTCACCTTCATCTTTACACAGGATCGCAAGCTGTCATCTGTGTGGCGTGCGCGATGTTTGTTTTTAATAAAGTTCAGTTGGAGAACACCTGCTCACATACATATGTGGATCCAAAGATCGACAGGACTCCAAGCGCATACTTTTTAATGTTTACATAAGTGTCGTGGATAGCATTCCATGTTTCGAACACAAGGTTGACCGATTTGGGGAGGTTTTCAATATCACTCCATTTGTGATTCTGAGCAAGAACGGCCTTCTGATGGGCAACATCTTCAAGGTCTGCTGTCAAGCGTCTAAACTTGGACACCCATATGTCTTCGTTGGCTATGTCGGCCAGTTCCATCTCAAGATCAGGTTGACTCACACCTGCCAATGCAGTTGTATTCAGTAGGGATGTATCGATGCTTCGGGGAGTGACCGGGAAGGATAATGTGTTTTTTCCTCTCTGAACTCACAGAAGCGTTTCCCAAACGATGCTTGCATTGCGATGATTCCAGAATGTAATACTCCGAATTTATCATGTCGTGAGCTTGTTTGAACTCTCTCAAATTGGATAAGTGAGACAATGTGCCTTTCTGTAAATCTCTGGCAAGCACTGTCAACTTGCGCTCGAATGCCAAAACATCCTCCAACATGTGCAGGGCTGTGCGTCCTTTCCCCTGAAGAGCTGTGTTCAGCGTGTTCAGGTGCGCTGTCATGTCTACCATGAAGTGTAGCCTTTAAGGCACTCTGGCTGTTCCAGCTCAGGAAAGGTGAGCCCTTTGCTGCCCAGGAAAGTTTTCACTTCTTCCAGACACACGACAAAGCGTTTCAGCACCTCCCCTCTGGACAGCCACCGGACTTTGTTGTGCAGCAGGAGATCAGAATATGCGCTTTCCAGCTCGTCCAGTAACAAACGGAATTGACGGTGATTTGAACTTTTTGCCATTATTTTATTGACAATCTGAATGACAACATCCATTACTTCTGTGCATTCTGGAGGAAATGTTTGAGTGCACCGTGCCTCTTGGTGCAAGATGCAGTGAAAAGTCACCAGCTTTCTGTCCAGTGACTTCTGCAGTAAAGCCACAAATCCCTTGTGCGCTCTTGTCATACTTGGTGCCCCATCAGTAGCTACTGACACCAGGTGGGTGGTCTTTATTCCTTTGGCTCTTAAACAATTCAAGACAGCCTCACAGATGTCCTCCCCCCATGTTTGGCCTTTTAGAGGTATCAACTCAATCATTTCTTCCTGTGGCCTGGCAGAGTTTACATGCCGGCAGAACAGCGCTATTTGTTCAATATCACCTTTGTCTTTAGACTCGTCACAGGCAATCGAGTAGGCCACAGCTGAATTGATGTCTTTAATTTGCTGTCTTGGGATGTCTTCTGCCATTTTTATGGTTTGTCTTTGACAGTCTTTGCAGAGAGGGGCATATCCCTGATTTTCTGCACAACTTCAGTTTTGTTTTTAGAGTCCATGAATAGATGTTCTGAAATCTTAATGAAAGATTCTTTTATATATTTACCATCTGTAAACTGCTTCCCGTGCCTGACTATTTCCTGAGCGGCAACAAAACTAGCATATGCAGTTGATTTTCCAGACTTCATCCACTTCTTGAAATGATTTTTGCTCAGATCAATCTTCCGCATCAGTTCTGAAATGGGTTTTTTTCTCTCATCTCCATCCGGATATTTTTGAGCAAAGGCTGCCTGTTTATTCTGGAAATGTCTTGCGACATTTGACTTTTTGTTGTTTGCTAGTTTTTCATTGCATATTAGGCATACTGGTAAACCAGTCTCGTCAGCAGTGAAAGCTGCCCACGTATCATTAAACGTTCTGTTTTCTTCAGTCACTTTTCTTTTTTTAGAATTCTCCACAGTTAGCCTACCTTGGATTGAAAAATTAAAAAATTTGCACACTGGCGGGTGTCAGACATTGGCAGTGGTGATGTATGTAAATAGCGACAAAAAACACGTTTTATTTAGATTGTACAAGATCACCATAATCTTCAAATTTAGAATTACATTTCAAAAACTAACAAACTAACATAAAATACATTTTAATTAAATACTCATCATTTATCTTCCAAAGCCACAGGGAGCCGCAGCACAGAAATGAAAGAGTCGCATGCGGCTCTGGAGCCGCGGGTTGCCGGCCCCTGGTCTGGAGGAACATAATTTTATTTGGTGGTATATGTGGTTACTGTTAAAGGGCAATAAACTGAACTTGAACTCAAACTAACATAGAAAATTACAATCAAATAACAGGCTCTTTTGTCCAACATGTTGGAGCTGATTATAATGCCAAATTAAACAGATGTTCCACTTTGTTAATTATTTCTGGAGAATCATTTACATTGTGCAAGAAGTGAATAAAATTTTAAGATTTGAAGGGATATAATATTTGTAATATTTATGCCCAAAGTAGATTATGATTTAGATTACGTATAGCGGAACTTTACCACAAAATGTAGGTTGATATTCCAAGGCTCTATTATTGGAGTAGTTAGCACACAGTCAAGGTGCTTTTTTCACATTAAATGCTAAACTTTGAGCCCTGTTACCTCCCTTAAGTGGACATAAAATATCCTTGGCACTTGTGTGTGAACTGGACAAGCTCTGAAAAGCATTAGGTGAGTGTGTGCACGTGTGTAGGGAGGGAGATGGGGTCGATGTCACAGGGTTGTATTGTGATGATTGTGCCTGAATTTAATCTCAGTAATTCTTTATCTTACCCATTTTTCAACAGTTTTGTTTGGTGGAAGTACTTTTCCAGTTGAGTTACAGGGATGAATTACTGGGATGAGTTAGTCGTTAACAAATTCTTGCGAAGTACAATTATGATGATAAAAAGATAGTGGTATAGTTACAAAAATTGTTATTGGAATTGATTCCACAGTTCAAAATTCCAGATATATGCTGAATATAACAACTGCATATCAGTAAAAAGATCCAGTAGTGTAAGTTGACAACTGATCAAATATAATTTGTTTTTGTTTTTAGTTAGTGTTTCACCTTCCATCTGAATTTAAGGTTTCATTCTTAGGAGTGGAGAGACGAATGTACTTCTGTTGAATGTGAAGATGCTCAATGGTTGAAGAATTAATTCATGGCTTTCTGTATCTTACAGTTCCTTTTTAAAAATCCCTTTTTAATTCTTTGGGTCAGAGAATTTTCTAACAGGAGAATTATTCCAAATCGATTTAATAATTCATAAATTGATGCTGCAGGGCTTCATAAATCATTCTTCTCAAACTCCTAGGAGTTCAGATTTGCTTACGGTAATCAAAAGTGAACCTGACCAGCACGAGTCTGTAGGATTCCACTTAGTCCTTCTCTAATACAATTGTTTTTTTGTATGATGATGGGAATGTGAAAAAACAGAAATGTCTTTCTATACTCAACACTGAGTATATCTTAGAGTGAAGGTGGAGTTTGCTTGCTGTTTGCTCGGTTCAGGGCACAAGAATAAGGTAAAATTCTTACTTAAGGATTTGAAATAACTTTTAACTTTGAGACATTTTCTGTGTAAGACTTTTGGACATAGAGTCTGGCTGTACTAATGTACAAAACCTTCATACACCTGAGAATTAAGAAATGTAAACCAGTCGTTCCCTAAAGCTATTGAGACACTGAATCTTACACACAATTATAACAGTGGACCAGGTGGTATTCCAAGACTAAGAATTCATATTCTTCCATGATGGTCTGAGATTTGAATATATGGGAAAATACAGATGCATAAAATTGACATTAAAGGTGTTATTGTTCAAAATGGACTCATCCTTTTAGAGCAGGATACATGTTGTCCTTGCCCTGTCTGTTCTGTTGGTAACTTGCCTCCAATTCCAATGTGGCTGACTAAAAGATATGGCTTGAAGCAGTACAAACAAATGTCACAATTGTATCAAAACAAGTTTGCCAAGTTGGTAGAGGAATAACCACTAATCTTGCCAAAAAGACCCCATATTTGGGGTGTTAATTGAGAGAGATAAAGCATCCAAGTGCTAGATCTGTGGCTTTTTTTTTGCAAGTGTGTGTAGGTCAGCTTTTTATGGATACTTTTAAAGAGCCAAAGTTCATGGGATGCTTAGTTGACAGAGTCAAGAGAAAATCAATGGAGTCTACAGGAGGGATAGACACGGCATGAAGACCTGTCACAACTCTAGAGATCTTCAAAGTTACAAAATTAAACAGTTGGAAGGGGCTACACAGATATGATATTGGGGTGATTTAAGTCAAGGCCTTCAAATATGCAGGAGTCACTAAAAATTGAAGGGAAATTCAGGAACAACTTCCTAACCAAGGGAATGGTTATTGATGTGGAAAATGGTACCACAAGGAAATGTGCCAAGCAACACATGTATGCATTTATAAGAAGCTGGGAGAAGGCAGAGTATCAGGTGCTGTGATATTTTGTCCTTCAAGATCACTGAGAGACAATGATTGGAATTAGTCCATAAAGCTGGTGAATGAAGATACGGGGGTTCCTGGGAGTGCTCCATTTGCTTGTGCATTCACAAGCAAAGCTCTGGGAAAAAATTCTAACCAACATAGTTTATTTCCAGCACCTCACTCTGCATTTCCCTTCATCCTCCAGTTAAAGGTACTAGCCCTCTGGCAATATCATTCCCATTATTTTAGAAAGGCACTATTTTAAATTATGGATGGATAAAAGCTATTAAGTAAATTGGCAAATATCCTAATTTAAGTGCACGTTTGTATAAAAGAAATCTTTTGAATATTAACATTTTTGATTGTATTGACACACATAACAAGATAATTGTTTGAAAGTTTACTTTTGTGTAACTCTTGCTTCGGCTAGCGCCTTAATATAGGGGGTGATAGCCCCCGGCCCGGCCAAGCTTAAGAAATCTCATTTGTGTGGATGCTGCGTGATGTGTCCCCTGTTACAAATCAGTACCCTGAAATAACAAACAGTACACAATATGCAATTAATCGATTGAGCTTTATAATTCTTAATTTGACTACGTCTATGGTTAGTAAAGGAAACAAAAAAAAAGAAAAAGGGCCTATTCTCATGAAATAGTCTAATGTGCAAATGTGGAGCTCAGTGATAAGCGGTTCATCCGCCATTGACCTCCTCCAATTGTCGCTAACCTTCGGACCCTCGCTCCAAGTCCACTCTGTCTGGCTCTCTCCATTTGCATCTTCTCTCCTCATCTCTCCCCGGCAAAAGACCGTGAAGGAAGAGATCTCTCTTCCAGGTTCGCAAGAAAGAACAATATTTCTCTCATTGGATAGCCCCAGCATTCCAAACCCCGCTATCTCTAGTCATAACCCAAACATTGCTGCCACAGAGAAACCATTACATTAGCAGTGAAACCTTACAGCATGTTACACTTTAGACAGACAGACATACTTTATTGATCCCGAGGGAAATTGGGTAATGTTAATGACAATGTTAATGATAATGTTAATGTTAAGACAATGTTAAATAGAAGTAAAGGAATAAATCCAAGCAAAATGAAAGATTTATTTCCTTAACTGTAATCTATTAGTGCAGACGAGGTTTCAGCCAAGACTTTCTGAGCTGCTAGTTATTAACTGTAATAGTTTATCACGGCTCACTGCAAAATTTCCCTTAATGCTAATTAAAAAGTGAGTCCTTTCTAATTTTCTGTGATACTGGATATTCCAAGTATTTTTTTAAATATGTGCTGTGATTGCAAGTACATTAGACCATAAGATAAAGGAGCAGAATTAGGCCATTTGGCCCATTGAGTCTGTTCCACCATTTCATCATGCCTGATCCAATTTACCTCTCAGCCCCAATCTCCTGCCTTCCTCCCATATTCCTTCATGCCCTGGTTAATCAAGAATCTATCAACCTCTGCCTTAAACATACGTAAAAACTTGGCCTCCACAGCATCTTGTGGCAAGGAATTCCAATGATTCACCACTCTCTGGCTAAGGAAATTTCTCCTCATCTCCGTATTAAAAGGGCACTCCTCTATTCTGAGGCTGTGTCCTCAGGTCTTAGATTCTCCCACTTAGGAAATATCCCCTCCACATCTACTCTATCAAGGCCTTTTACCATTTGATAGGATTCAACAAGAGCATCCCTCATTCTTCTAAATTCTAGTGAATATAGGCCCAGAGCCATTAAACACTCTTCACATGACAAGCCATTGAATCTTGGAATCATTTTGGTGAACCTCCTTCGAACCCTCTCTGGTTTCAGCACATCCTTTCTAAGGTAAGGGGCCCAAAACTGCTCACAATCCTCCGTGAGGCCTCACCAGTGCTTTTTCAAGTTTCAACCTTGCATCCTTGCTTTTATATTCTAGTCCTCTTGAAATGAATGCTAGCATTGCATTTGTCTTCCTCACCACAAACTCAACCTGCAAATTAACCTTTAGAAAATCCTGCACAAGGTCCCTTTGTACCTCAGTTTTTTGTATTTTCTCTCCATTTAGAAAATATTCACCCCTTTCATTTCTTCTACTGAGGTGCATGATCATACACTTCCTGACACCATGTTTCACCTGCCTCTTCTTTACGCATTCTCCTAATCTGTCTAAGTTCTTCTGTAGCCTCTCTGCTTCCTCTAAACTACCTGCTGCTCCATCTATCTTCATATTGTCTGCAAACTTTGCGACAAAACCATCCATTTCATCATCCAAATCAGTCACCGCATAAACCACTGTGAAACGCCATTAATCACTAGCAAGCAGACAGAAAAGGCTCCCTTTATTCCCACTCTTTGCCTCCTGTCAATCAGCCACTGCTTTATCCATGCTAGAATCTTCCCTGTTATACCATGGGTGTGTAGCTTGTTAAACAGCCTCATGTGTGACACCTTGTCAAAAGCCTTCTGAAAATCCAAGCACACAACTTCAACTGATTCTCCTTTGTCTATCCTGCTTGTTACTTCTTCAAAGAATTCCAACAGATTTGTCAGTCAAGTTTTTCCCTTGAGGAAACCATGCTGACTACAGACTATTTTATCATGTGGCTCCAAGTATACTGAGACCTCATCCCTAATAATTGACTCCAACATCTTCCCAACCACTGAGGTCAGACTATAGTTTCCTTTCTTCTTCCTCTCTCCCTTCTTGACGAGTGTAGTGACATTTGCAATTATCTAGTAATTCCTGAAAGATCATTACAAATGCTTCTGAAATTTCTTCAGCCACCTCTTTCAGAACACTGTGGTGTACACCATCTGGAACTGGTGACTTAAGACCTTTCAGTTTCTCAAGAACATTCTCTCTAGTTAGGTAACTTTACACACTTCGTGACCCTTTTTCCTCCACACTGCTGGTGTCTTCCACAGTGAAGACTGATGCAAAATACTTAATCAGTTTGTTTGCTGTTTTGTTGTCTCCCATTACTACCTCTCCAGCATTGTATCCACTCTTACCTCTCTTTTGTACTTTATGTATCTGAAGAAACTTTTGGTATCCTCTTTAATATTATTGGCTAGCTTATTTTCTTATTCTACTACCTTAATGACTTTTCAATTGCCTTCTGTTGGTATTTAAAAGCGACCTAATCCCCTATCATCCCACTAATCTTTGCTCTATCACATGCCCTCTCTTTGGCTTTTGTGTTGCCTTTGACTTCTCTTGTTAGTAATGGCTGTGTCATCTTGCCTTTAGAATATTTCTCCCTCTTTAGGATGTATAGTTCCTGTGCCTTCCGAATTGCTTTCAGAAATTCGAGCTATTGCTCTCTGCCCTCTTCCCTGCCAGTGTTCTTTTCCAATCAATTCTGGCCAACTCCTCTCTCATGGCTCTGTAATTCATTTATTCCACTACAACACTGATACATCTGAGTTTAGCTTCTCAAATTTCAGGGTAAGTTATTTGTTTCATCCTCTTATGTTTTCCAAACAATCACGGAGACTGATGAACCAGACTATATGAGTACAACTGTGCTGGGAGATATGTTCTCACTAATGAAAAATACCACTGTTCCCAAATAAAAACAGGCAGCACTTCAGTAACTTGTCTGCAGAGAGGCAGCACCTTGCACAGTTTTTCTAACCAGATGTAAAGAACTTTAATAATGAACATCAAAATGGATAGGAATTCCATTTTAATAATTATTGCAGAGCCACAGATGAAATAATTACTCATCTAGATTTATTGAATTAACAGGGAGATCGGCAAATCCGTTCTACAGGGGCTGAGAGTGAAGTATATCCACTGACCCTGTCACAATCTCCAAAGAGGAAAGAAAAGAAGGAGCAAGTTTTAGCCAGAGAACAATCCACATTCCATGCAAAACCTGTCAAAGTGAAGCCCGACAAGAACGGCAGCGGAAGCCCAAAGCTCAGCCCTGAAAACGGTGAGTTCTGTTCTCTGGTGTTCACTGATAAGATGCTTGCAGTGTTTGAAGTGTGCCTCCTCTCTTAGAGACTATAAAGAATTTGACCTGTCCCAAGAGAACTCAAATATTAACATTTAGTATCACTGAGCAATCAATAAAGTGGAAACTATCAGAAGCAAATGCAGTCATATGCACAAGTATGCGTGTGCCCAAGGACAATGAAAGATTTAGTTGCAACAGCACAGGGACTTAGCATCAGATAACCAATGCTCACAAGAAAAACCTAACTTGTATATGTTATGCAAAAATAATATAAGAAATAAAACTGAACAAAGTCCATTGTAGTCCAGTTGTAGTTAATAACATTTGGGGGAAATTAAAGAGGATATAATTAATAGACCCTGACCTACAATCATTGTGCGTTCTTCTTGAGTATGCGGTCTCATCTTTTGTGTATCGATTACATTTTTTCTTCAAGTGGTTTTCATTTTATTGGAGCAATACCCACAAAATGCTGGAGGACCTCAGCAGGCTAGGTAGCATCTATGGAAAAGAGTGCAGTTGACGTTTTGGGCCAACACCCTTCATCAGGACTGAGCAAAAAATGATGAGTTGGAATAAGAAGGTGGGAAGGAGGGAGGGGTGAAGTACAGAGCTGGGAAGTTGATTGGTGTAAGAAATACAGGGCTGGAGAAGGGGGTATCTGATGCAAGACGACAGAAGGCCATGGAAGAAAGGAAGAGGGTGAGAAACACCAGAGGGATGTGCTGGACAGGCAAGGTGATAAGATGAGAAAGGGAAAAGGGGATGGAGGGGGGGGCATTATCAGAAGTTTGAAAAGTTGATGTTCATGCCATTAGGTTAGAGGCGTCTCAGACGGAATATATGGTGTTGCTCCTCCAACCTGAGTGTGGCCTCATCATGACAGTAGAGGAGGCCATGGATGGACATATCCAAATGGGAGTGGGAAGCAGAATTAAAATGGCTGGCCACTGGGAGATCCTGCTTTTTCTAGTGGACGAAGTGCAGATGTTTACCAATCAACTACTAGATCTTTACTTCACCCCTCCCGCCCTCCTGGTTTAACCGTATAACAATTACAGCACAGAAACAGGCCATCTTGGCCTATCTAGTCCGTGCTGAACGCTTACTCTCACCTAGTCCCACTGACCTGCACTCAGCCCATAACCCTCTGTTCCTTTCCTGTCCATATACCTATCCAATTTTTAAAAATGACAATATCGCTCCTGCCTCTACCACTTCTACTGGAAGCTCGTTCCACACAGCTATCACTCTCTGAGTAAAGAAGTTCTCCCTCATGTTACCCCTAAACTTTTGCCCCTGAACTCTCAACTCGTGTGCTCTTGTTTGAATCTCCCCTACTCTCAATGGAAAAAGCCTATCCATGTCAACTCTATCTATCCCCCTCATAATTTTAAATACCTCTATCAAGTCCCCCCTCAACCTTCTATGCTCCAAAGAATAAAGACCTAACTTGTTCAACCTTTCTCTGTAACTTAGGTGCTGAAACCCAGGTAACATCCTAGTAAATCTAGGCTTCATCTATCACCCTGTGGTTCTTCCTCCCCTCCACCCACCTTCTTACTTGGACTCCTCATCTTTCCCCCCCAGTCCTGGTGAAGGGCATTTTCTCTTGTTTATTTTATTGTTGTTGGTGTTGGCTCTGTTATCGGGCATATTATCTAAAGAGGCTCCACAAGTTCTAGAGTTGGGAATGAGAGACAACTTATCTTGCTTTCTCTGGATCCACTGCTCCCACTATTGGTGGAGTTCCCTTGCTCTGGAATTCCCTACCTAAAGATGAGAGCCAATGGACTCTTCCAGGGAGCCTCTGTGCCGTGACACTTCAGATCTTTGATGAACAACCCCCAATTTGTTCTAGTTCCTCAGTGTCTACACTTGAGGGACGCAGACATGTACAATGGCAGTGAAAAGGTCAGTTTTGAGCAGCTCATAAAAGCCGGAGGAATTCAGCATGCCAGGTAGCATCCATGGAAATGGAAAATTGGAGTTTTTGATTGACACCCCACATCAGGACTGGAATGAAAGAGGGGAGGTAGTCAGTATAAAAAGAGGGGGGAGGGGTGGAGTAAGTTCTGGTGGATGATATATCAAGGTGAGGGGGTTTATAGGCAGGTGAGTGGGGGGGGGTGGAGAGTGGAGTGGTGTAAAATGCCAAGAGGTGATAGTAGAAAAGTATAGTGCAGAAACAGGCCCTTCAGCCCATCTACTCTGTGCCGAACCATTTAAACTGCCCAGTCCTATCCTTAATACCCTGTAGGATTCCCTGAAGGCAAATGTGCAGGTTGAGTCAGTGGTAAGGAAGGCAAATGCAACATTAGCATTAATTTTGCAAGGACTAGAATGTAAGTGCAAGGATGTAATACTGAGGCTTTATGTGGCATTGGTCAGACAGCACAGAGTATTGTGAGCAGTCCTGGGCCCCTTATCAAAGAAAAGATGTGCTGGCATTGGAGAGAATCTGGAGGAGGTTCACAAGAATGATTCTAGGAATGAAAGGGTTAAAATATGAGGAGTGTTTGATGTCTTTGCGCCTTTACTTGCTGGAGTTTAGAAGAAACCTATCTTATATTGAAAGATCTAGGTAGGGTGGATGTGGATGCAGAGAGGATGTTTCCTGTAGTGAGTGAGTCCAAGACTGGAGGGCCCCGTCTCAGAATAGAGGGATGTCCATTTAGTTCGGGGATGAGGAGGTATTTCTTTAGCATGTGAATCTGTGGAATTCATCAACATGAATGGCTGTGGAGGCCAAGTCATTGAGTGTATTTAAAGCTGATGTTGATAAGTTCTTGATTAGTCAGGGTGTCAAAGGTTAGGGGGAGAAAGCAGGAGAATGGGGTTGAGGGAGATAATAAGTCAGCCATGATAGAATGGCAGAACAGATTTGATGGGCGGAGTGGCCTAATTCTGCTCCTATGTGTTCTTGTGTCTTGTGTGTAACTGACATTACTAAAACCAATTGAAGAAAAAGGATCATTGGATAATTGTGGAAGCTTGGCAGTCTCACTTTCAAAGCCTTTGGCCCCTTTGTGTCCTCTCCAAGAAGACAGAGTTTCTCTCAGACAACATCCCTTCCAGCTGAGGTCACTGATATTGAAGTGACATGTTCCTTTCCATTTCTTTACTGCCATTGTTGGTGTCAATAGTCACAAGCCGCCCAAAGATTTCCTGGAGTTGTTGAACTTGGGGGTCATCTTCCCTTTACTAGGTACAGACATTGCTATCGCTTAGTGTTGGTTAATGCCAGCATGTGGCCAGCATTATTAACACTTAGTGCGTGCTGATGGCAAACTACCCTAATCAGCTTCTCCTAATTTCTGGGTTCGCACGCAAAAGCTCTGTGTTATTGGACTAAGGCAGTGGGGTGAGTCCTCATTGCGTCCTATTTTTAGTGGCTGTTTCCAGGCACAAATAACTCTCCAACCCACAATGTTCTATCAAAACTACAGGAGTGGACTCCATAAAATGAAGGGGTGAAATAGCTAAGCCAAAAAAAACATTCTGAACATGTGGAGAAAGGACAGGGAAAAGTGTCTGAGTGTTGACAGTCATCATGGGCAGACTGATCTTCGGCAGTATAAAAATTTCATTATAGCCTCCTCACAGGTGCAATGTCAGGATATTGACTGAAGATGGCAGTAAGAAACTGTTGTATGTTGAGAAGACAACAGGCTTGTACCTCTGCAAGCTGTTGAGAATGTCAGACTGATAATGATTGCCCCAAAGCTAAAATGTCTAGGCTGATTTAAATAGCTCATTTTCCTCAAATGCTAAAAGATGAACTCTCTAGATCTTGCACTTTATTTATCTACCTGCACAGCATTTTTTTCCTGTAACATTAACACTATATTCTGCATTGATTTTCCTTTTACTCCCACAATATACTTATTTATGGAATAAACTGGATGGCATGCAAACAATATGTTTCAGTGTATCTAGGTATTTTGTCAACAAAAGAGTAATAGTAATACCAATATTTATTTATTTTTCTCTCTTTCCCTCTACTTACAAATCTGCGGAATTGTGGCGTCATTAATGTGGGCCAAGCAATTCTCACTGAATCACCGTCTCCTCATCTCGCAATTCATTTGCAGAGAAAGCCAGGGCCAGCGGCGGGTGTACTGCTTTGCTGCCCCTTGAAGGTGGCCTTTCCATTGGTAGTTGAGGTCATATGCACTTGTGTGCTGAAGTGAAAGTAGCTGGGGAGGTGAGCGGGGTGTCAGTGGGATGTCATTGTGACACTGGCTAGCAGGCTCTGGACCCGCTTTCATGTTTGATTCTTTGACTCTAAGAATATGCACGTGGATAGAGAGAAAGAAATCTGCTCTTAGTTGTCAGAGGAGAATAGTTTCTTTGTTCAATGAGTTAATTGCTGGGATCTAGATTTGTTTTACAGAACTGCCTCTGTGTTGATCCACAAACACTAGAGGGATATTTTGCCCACTGCCCGCATACTGGCATCCTAACCCTAATCCCAACACTAACCTTAATGTGAGGCCAGATTAAACTGGCTCCACTGCACTGCTCTATCCGCCATAGCACCTCATAGCTCACCACACAAATCTCCACAACCTTACCTCTCCCAGCCCCACACATACATCCGCCATTCCTACCCTCAAACCTACACCTAAAGCCCAAAGGGGCACACACCCCCACTCTCCCAACCCAACATATACAACCGCCAACCCTAGCCTCAAACCTAATCCTAAAGTCTAAAGCACTTGGACCCCCTAGGCACATCTGATTAACTCTGGCCACACCCCCACAAACCCTAGGCACACCTGATTAACCCTGGCCAAACCCCCAAAAACCCAATGACCTGTGTCAGGAGGGGAGTTGAATGCAAGTTTGCCTTGGCAGGATATAGGAAGGAGAATGGAGTGTGCTGCAGAATAGGTTACCTGTAGTTTTGGGAGCTCATGGACATCTCTTTGTCATGACAATTGCAATCTGCAGGGATCTTGCTACAGGGAACCCATTCAGACATTGTGCCTGCCAAAAGCACTTTCACTTCCTTTAAGGAAGATATGCTGGCCAATACTCGGTGATAGTGGTAACAAATAATAGATACTAAATGTAGTCCTGTAGCTCACAAAAGAAATGAGGCATCAATTAATGACTGTACGGTCATGGCTAATTCAGTCTATGTGAGTATAATTTACACAAAAATACTATTATTTACAATAAAATTAAGTTTGAAAGATGAATTGTATGTTTTTGCAAAAACTAAACTTACTAGTGAGGCGATTGACCAAATCCTTTGCAAAGGTATGAAGCTGTGCTAACCAGTTAGCTCCTTCATTTTCCTTCCCCATTCTTGCATTGCTTAAAGCATATATTCCCTGAAAGATAGCATGGAAGAAAGCACAAAAGTAAAGGTCTTCTCCCTGCTTTATCCATTTTGGTATAAACAAAGGAAGTTATTTCCCCAGTTAATGCGATTCACACTCCTTTACACTTGGGATGATTACCTTGTGTCAAAATTGAAAATCTCTTGGTAAGCGGTATTTTAGTAAGCAAAATTAATTTAACATTAGCAGAACTACCATCCTCTAACCCTCCGATAGTCTTGAACTCAAATAAAATAATTACAGGTCTGTAGTCACTTCCATAATGAAGCATGCTGTTAACCCAATTCACATGCATAAGCACATGCATTTATCTACATTAATACACCTCGTCCATAAGCAGGCAATTGTTCTTAGATCTGACTTTATCATCGCCTCTGCTTTATAGTACCAAATCCAGCTGGATTAATTTCCTGCTGATTTAAATAGTTTTTGTTTGCTTTAAAACCCCAATATATGGAACCTTTATTATATTAATTTTATGTATCATCTCTGGAAAGTGAAATCATTATGCAAATTGTGTAAGCCCTTGTTCAGCAATCTGCAAAAATTCTGGTTGGATAGCAAAACAGAATTTGTTTTTTAAAATGCATGATGAGCGTTGATGGGGTCCCACAAAGGTCAGCCTTCTCTTAATTACATTTGCTATCCTACACCCATTTATCCATATGTTCAAGGAGACCCTTTCAAACGTATTGGCCCATCGCTGAAGACATTTAAGGCTCTAACAAATACTGGCTTTGCAGTTAATCTGCTCAGTTTTCATTTTCTCCACGTTTAAAGGCACTCATACTTTAAGAAGAATATAAATTTCCTTATCCAGCCCTTGAGATTCTGCGATGCATCTGTGTCATTCAGCTGCTTTGTAAATATGTGAGGACAGATTTCATAAATTTGCATAACTTTAATGAGGCATAACTTTGTCAATCACTGCCAAGGTCATGGGAACTATTTGACTGAGAGACGCCATTTATTAATGGCCCATGCTGACTTGCACACTTGTCTCCAAGATGTACATGATAATATCCATGGTAACTGTTGTCATTTAGTCTGTCAGCATAGTGAATAGTACAGGGCAACAATGAGACTGAGATTTTTCATCGATCAGTGGTTTATTCAGTTACAATAACTACCTACATGTACTGTGTCTTCCATCTCTAATGCAACTGTGTTAGTTTGAAAGCTGTTTTTACCCTTAAATTATATTTTGTTCTGCTCCATTGGTATTTCTCTTTATTAAACATTATTCTTTAGACGCTGCTGCAAATAGTGATGGCTACAGCTGAACTTTTAATAAAAGCCCTCCTTTGAAGCGCAACAACACACACAAAATGCTGGTGGAACACAGCAGGCCTTTGAAATATGATTTGAAAGCATATATTCCCTGAAAGATAGCATGGAAGAAAGCACAAAAGTAATTTTGGCATTTCCCCTCCCCCCACTACTTTCAAATCTCTTACTATCTTTCCTTTCGGTTAGTCCTGATGAAGGGTTTCAGCCCGAAACGTCGACATCGCTTCTCCCTATAGATGCTGCCTGGCCTGCTGTGTTCCACCAGCATTTTGTGTGTGTTGTTGCTTGAATTTCCAGCATCTGCAGATTTCCTCGTGTTTGTCCTTTGAAGCGCACCCTGTTTGAGAAGGAGGATGGTGCAAATTGGGCCCCCTGTTGTCTGTCTGAGCACCAAAGCCCCTTGCTGAGAGATAGAACTTCTGCCCAGCGAATCAGGCTCCGTGTGAGTTGTACATACAGTATTCTCCCTCTGATTGCATGGGTTTCTGCCAGGTGCTCTGCTTTCCTCCCAAAATCAGTGACGTTGGAGGACCTGTTTGTGTGTGTGGTATCGCTCTATGACTCTGAGTGCTTTTCTTTTGTGTTTCCGAACCAACATACTGCCAACAAAAGTACACATATTTAGGCTTTCATAATAACTGGTTTAAAAAAGCTGGTCAGGTGGAGCAAAATTGATGTTTGCCTCATGGACTGCTCACAGTTCACTGATTTTGCCCCTCCTCCATGTAATTATTTAAATAATCTTGGGTCGAACTGAAAACTGGAATTAGTTGCGGTTGTGCCGCATCTGTGGGAGAGGAGCCAGATTAATTTTTCAGATCACAGTCCCTGAATCAAAGGAATTCTGATGAAGGAGTTACAAACTGAAATGGTTACCCTGTTACACTTTCCACAGAATAACGTGTGGGGTCTTTACAACATGTTCTGTTTATATTTCAGTTTTTGAGCATCTGCCGTTGTTTTTTTTTGCATTTACTTTCAATTTTGGATTTAAAATAATATGATCAAATTGGCTTAATTAAGGAGGACAATGCAGCCTGACATAACAATGGAGTAATTGTAAAAAGATTACACCACATTTGGGACTGTGTAGAATTATGAAAGGTAACTTTTAATATAATTGGTGGAAAGTTTCTTATTGCAAAGAAAAGGCTGGGGAATTTGTGTGATAGTTGCAGCTTATTTTAGGAAATGTCAGGATGAGTATAAAGTCAGTTTGCTCTGGTCAAGTTGCTCCTAGTCACTGAATCACAATCAGATCCTGGAAGGATGTAACAAAGAACTCACCCTTTATGTTATGAGAGTGATTTATGAAGGAAAATTGGCAATGCCATGGTCTTCTGCCTGTTAAGAATGTGGACTGGGCATGTTGAATCCTATGCTTTGTTGCCGAGAAACCAATGACTAAGGGACTCGAGAACACAGTGAAAGGTAAAGGTCAGAGCAAAAACAGGTTGAATAAATCAATATACTATTATGATTCCTTAACCTTGCTTTAAATATCAAATAGTTGATTTGGAGGCCTCTCTTTGCTTTTTATTGTATTTTTAATAGAATTACTTTGGTTGTGTAGTTACTTTATTTACTTTGTTCAGGAAAATGACATTTACAGTAGCCTTATATCCAGTCTGTAAATATTTTTTCTCCCCATTTCTGCTTACAGCTACATAAATAGACATTTATTATAAACAGAAAGGCCATTTGGCCCATCAAGTCCCTGCTAGCTCCCAGCAGACCAATCAGTTTTAATTCCCCATCTTCTTGTTTAGCCACCTGTATAAACTTTGGGGCAATTTACAACGTTAGTTATCCTATCAGCTTATTAACAACTGAAAGAATTTAAATGGATTAATTACATTTGTGCACAAAATAGAGGTTACACTTTTGTAAATAATTATGGAGTTGAGAACATAAATTGTGTTGATGGCAGGGGATTTGTAAAGCATAGATTTGTGTGATGGTGTTATAAATTTAACTGAAGTAAACGATGCTCTGTAGGCATGATGAACTTCAAAGGTATTTGAAAATAAGGTTATGGCTGTCAAAAGTGACTTATTTTAGTGATTAATGGAGGGTACAGTGAGGTTGTAGTTGCTGAAATGCACCATAATTTCTTTTGATTTTTGCGAGACTGCTCGATGTAACTCATCTTTAATTCCTCCACCTTCCCCACCCCCACAAAGATTTCATGCTCCGAGAGGCATTCACGCAAAACATTGGTCATAGTCAGAGCTGTGAGGATCGATGTGGATTTTGTGTCCTTGTAACAGGGGTCTGTGTTCACCATAAGACGGAGCCACAGTAATATAATTCAGTGAACGGCTGCTCAGCTGGAAAGGTGAAGCATCAAATGGGATGCGTGTATCAATCTGCAGGCAGTGTTACACAGTGCTGCACAATGTGTTAATGCAAAGCTTTCCCTCTGTTCCTATTCCTCTGCTGTGCTCATAACTTTTGATATGGTTGATTTAAGCAATGTGTCTTGATGATGAGAATTCTCGCTTCTACCTTCAAGGACCATAAGTGAATGACCTCACAGGTTATAACATGGAACAGAAGCCTTTCTGATCCTGCACACTGATTAGGAGGCCAAGTATCCAGTTTTGTGCTGTATGTCCCGCTGTGATTATATGTATATATTAAAAAATAAAAAATGCAGAAAATGCTGGATCACCCAAAAGGGCAGGCAGTATCTATGGAAAAAGACAGAGTTAACATTTGAGTCCTTTCATCTGAACTAGAGAAGAAAGAAAACATGTTGATTTTAAATTGGGGAAAGAGTCGCTAGGATATGAGGAATATACTGTATCTGAAAGTGTGCGAGTGTTGAAACCATCTGGCTGACAGATTAAGGAAGCTAGTTTCAGGGAAGTTAGAGGTGGTATCCCTCAGTTTACATTGGGCTTTGTTGGAAGAATGCAATAAGCCAGAATGGAAATGGGTTGGGGAACTAAACTGACCGACAGCAGGAAGTTCAAGGCCGGCTTGCAGACTGAACAAAGATGCTCTGTAAAGCAGTCAGTCCGTCTGCATTGCAGAGGGGACCACATTATGAGCACTAGGTATGATGCATTTGACTGGAAGAGGTGCAAGTGATTTGCTGTTTATCTGAAAGGACTCATTAGATCCCTGGATGGTGTGAAGAGATGAGGTAGAAGGACAGCTACATCTTCTGTGGTTGCATGGGTACGTTTCATGAGAAGGACAAAGGTCATTAGAGATGAGGAACCAAAATGGAGTGTTGCAGAGGGATGCTGAAAGAGAAGAGGGGGGAGAACATAACTAATCTGAAGGTAGCAGAAATTCTGAAGGGCGGCCCACTGAGTGTGAGGTTGGTGAGATAGAAGATGACAACCAGGGTGGCTTTATCTTGTTCTATGTGGGAAATGGAGAAGGATCCTGTCAGCAATAGCAGATGGGAAGCCACAGTCAAGGAAAAGAGAAACATCTGGTGTGGGAAGACTCACCAATGGAGCAGGTACAACAGATACAGAGGAACTGGGAGAATGGAATGGAGGCAAGGTAGGAGGAAGCACAGTTAAGATAGAAGAGTGGATTAGTTTATCTGTTGTGAATATTTGTTGCCAACTTTGAAACAAATGCAGAAAAGTAAGGGAGGGGTCAGATACAGACTACGTAAAGGTGAGAACAGGCAGGACAGGCAGGATTTCACAGCTTTCACATATCCTTTTGTTTATATTTTCTCTCTTTCCATCTTATTAATTTATCAACCAAACAGCTTCATCGATATCTTCTTACCAGAGCAATCCTGAATGGAGCCGATCGGAGATCTTCCCTTTGTCCTATCCATTTCTCCTCTAGCCACTCTCTATCTTGTAACATTCTTCCCTTCTCTCTTCACCAGTTCAGTTGAAATGTTTATGCCTCTTTCTACTCGCTGATAGGCCGAGGGTTTCCAGCATTTTCTGTTTTAATTTCAGTTTCGTGGCATCACTGATTTTCATTTTCACCTGGTTCCCTGAATGCCACTCAGTCAGCACAAAGGAACAGAAATTTTCTGAATTTATGTTAGCCAAGTGGTTCCTGATCAATATAGGCAACTGTGGCCACCAGGAGGGAAAATAATATGAAGTATAAATGGACTGAGGTTGCATTTCTTTTACCATTTTTTTTAGCATTGCTTAGCTTGTGTTTCATACAACATCCTTTAAGCATGGTCAATAAAAGGATAGCATGCACATGCTAAAATTAGATTTTATGTTTACGTCAGAATTGCTGGCCGTTGCCTCTCCGTATACAGCTCGGGTCATTGAATCCATTTAAGTATCGATTGTAGAAAACTAACGTCTGTATATGCTCTACTGGGGAATTGCAAATGCACTGATTGATCTGAATGATGATCTCTCATGAAATCTAATGCACATTGCTTGAACCATCCTGCTTTGCTCAGTTCTCGGATATCAACAACAGCTATAGCCTGTATTTATATTGTGTGCTTAATGTAGTAAGATATCCCAAGGCCTTTCATAAGAATTAATCAAACAAAAACCTGACACCGAATCCTCAGGGAGATATAAAGTTACTGAAAACTTGGTCAAAGATGGTAGCTTTTAAGGAGCATCATGAAGGAGGAAGGCGAGATGTCAAGACAAAGGTATGGAGGAAATTCTAGAATTCGGAGCTGTGGCAATCATGGAGATGACTATCGGATTTGATGGTGAGATAGAACTGAAGGGAAGGAAGCTGTTCAAAATGATGATAGGGAAAAAGAAGTGCAAGGTCAAAGAAGTAATTAGTAATAGGAGCATTAATTGTTGTAGCTGTGGCGTATCTGCACGGTTGCATGGGTAGCAGTGCTGTGCTCCCTCACAACTCTGGTGTCCTGTGCTTAGTACTGAAAAGGGGTGCTAACTGGGTGGAGATTGCATGCTCTTCCAGTGATTTCTGCCACCTCTTCAGTTTCTTCCCACATCTAAACGACACATGGGTTGGCAAATGAATTAGAAGATAACACACAGAAGAACATTGGACAGGAGCAGCCCTTTTGATCCCACAGTGTTAGGCTGAACAAATTAAGCTAATGACAACTAATCCCTTCTGCTTTTACATGGTCCATATTCTTACATTCTCTGCATATTCACATGTCTCCTAAGTGCCTCGATAGGTGTCTGCCACCATCACCACCCTTGGTAGCACATTCCAGGCACCCACCACTAAGCATATAGGAAAACTTGCCCCACACTCTCCTCTGAACTTTCCGCTTTTCACCTTAAAAGATTAGACATTAGACATTTGGACCCTTGGAAAAAGATAGCAGCAGTTTATTCTGTCTGTGCCTCTCATCATTCTATCAAACTCCTTTGCTCCCTTCAGGCTCCACTGCTCCAGGGAAAGCAATTCTAGTTTGTCCAATTTATAGCACATATCCTCTAATCCAAGCAGTATCCTGGTAAACCTCTTCCGCATCCTTTCTGTAACCCCCAACTTCTCATTGTAAATTGTCCCTGTTGTGTAGATGAGCAATAGAATTATGGGGGAGTTGAAGAGAATGTGGAAAGAATACAGTGAGATTAGTGTGAACAGATGCCCGAGGCCAGTGGACCAAAGACCCTGTATCCACACTGTGTGCTTCTATTTTAAACACGTGCTGGTGTAAAACCAATTGTCATTATAGGTCAACAAGCACATGGGTAATGGGTCATCTAAACTTGCAGCAAAGGTTTGGGTGTCCCCATATTTGTAGAAGAGAGAATGGGAAGGCCAGCATGTTCTTATTGGAATAATCACATTGACGGATAACAATATGAAGGAGTTTGAGCAGTGGGTGAGCAGAGTTATCAGTGTAACATTGCAGAGCTAGACAAAGTGGTCTTATGGTACAGAAATGTGTTTGGAAACTCATCTCAAAGTTGAACATGAAATATAGACCTGAAAACAAACAGTCCCGTACAAGGGGTTGGTCAACAAGGTCACAATAGTTAGAATCCGGGTAATGAATTGGCATGGGTTAACAGAGAGAGAGCAATTTTTCTCTTTTGGCAGAATGTGGAAAAGTGAGGAGTTTAGGGGTTGGTACTTGAGCCCCAGTTTGGCTTCAATAATCTGGCTGAGGGCCTAAACATCATGTTTCCAAGTTTGTTCAATATACTCAAATCAGCTAGGAATGTAACTGGAGAGGAGGATGTAAAGAGATATAGATAACGCTAAGTAAGTGGGCAGATGAAAAAATGTGCAGTCATCCACTTGGGTACACAAACCATAAAAGCAGAGTGTTTTGTTAATAGTGAGAAATTCAGATTGATGGTATTCTAAGGGATTTGGGTATCCTTGTCATTAAAAGATAATAGAGTCTATGGCAAGCAGTTTGGAAAACATACATGCATTTTGACCTTTATTGTGAAAGAATTTGATTACTGGACCAAAAGTATCATGTTGCATTTATTTTAGGCCTTGGTGAGACTGTGCTTTGGCCATAGCATACAGCTTTGGTCTTCTAACTACAAAACAAGCCATTACTTGTCCCTGGGATATCAGGTTTGCTTTATGAGGGAAGGCTGAGTAGACTAGGCCTGTATTTTTTAAAGCAGAGTGAGGGGGGGGAACTAAAAATTTTCCTAGGGTCCATTAAGCAGAATGCAGGGAGGATGTTTCCTTTGACAAAGCGGGGTGTCACATCAAGGACCAGAGTATCAGAGTAAGGAAAAATCCATTTAGGATTGAAATACAGAGAACTATCTTCACTGAAGGGTTGCTGAAACTTTGGAATTCTCTGACCTAGAGAGCTGTGCAGGCTCACTCACTGAGTTAATTCAAAACGGAGAAGGATAGATTTCTCGATATTACAGGAATGAGGGATTACGTAGATGGTGCAGGAAAATGACGCTGAGTCAATCAGCCTTGAGCTTGATGAATTGCAGATCAGAGGCACGAAGGGCCAGATGGTCTTCTACTACTAACTTTTCCATTTTTAAGCTCCAGGACCCACTGATAAAAGGTGCATCACATGTATCCACAGGTCACCTAGCTTTGTGTAATTATTGCAGAGTACCTGTAAGGTACAGCAGATTTTAAAGGGTTGATATTCTTACTCATGAACTCATTTGTATGGTTTGAAGCTGAGCTGTAATGGCGTGGATCTGGTACCTCATATGTCTGAATTACATAGTGCCAGCCAGAGGCAGAGGAAAGCTATTTTTGCTGAGTGCAGAAGGAGATGATGACTGAAAGAAAATCCAGGCAAATATATATAAATTGGACTCAAGTGATAGCAGCAAGGGTTATTAACTACGGAGCTAGGCTACGAGTGTTTCTCAGACCTCCAAATGCAGTGAATGGTGGGGGTGGGGAAGACAGGGTAAACTACAAGGAAACCAAGGGGGGGGGGTGGAATCTCTGCCTGTCATTTTTCTTTGGTCCTCATGAGAAATAAGGCTGGAAAATTTTATTGCAGATTTAGGCTGAGCATCTCCAATCCTGATCAGGGTGTGTTATTATTCATGCAAAGATTTCAGCTGAGTATTCTAAGTAAAATTTTAACCAAGTGTATCATTTCTTTCACACAAAAAAGTAGGGCATCACACGTGCTCCATATGGTTAGATTGGAAACCTAATCTTGTTTGTGCTTTAAAGGGTAACTTGATGAAAGCACAGAAGAGTTGCTTCTCTGTGTTGCTGAGATAACGGTCTTAAGAGATTTATACTGTATTACAGATGCCATGGAAATTGGCATTGATGGATTTTTCACAGTGCTTTATTTATAATTCTTCCTAGTAGATATGTTTGTGCAATGCTATAATATTGAGACGGCTTCCTTTGTAGACACATTTTTAATAAGGTTTTCTGTTGTATTTTACTCAGCATTTAAATTTCAATAATTGACTTTGTTAAATTCAATTTCTTGTCTTGTAAATGTAGAACAATTATAAATTAAATTTCTGCAGTTGTTTTCCTCATTAGTAACTTATTAAGCAAAAGCAGAAAGGGGTCAGGAAGCTTCATCCATTAGTAGGAATGATTCGGTGTCCGTCATTCTTTTGAATGCACAACCTGTGTAAGAGCAGTGACATAACCCATTTGTCATAGCTCGGTATTGACTAGACAGAGACTACCCTATTCAGTATATAAGCAAATCCCAGAGGACCCCACTGTCACAGCCCAGGGCTGCCTGAACCCAGAGTGAGGCCTGGCAGGGAAGGTAAAAGTACAGAGCTCCTAATTAGCCAATGACTGCAGAGACCAGTCACTGTTGAGATCTAAGGGAAGCAAGTCTGATTTGCTTCCCTGCTGTGTCATGGTGGCAATTTAGGGATTTAATAATGAATGCTTGCCTTAAGAAATTACTTTCTGCTGCCTGGTCTTTTTGTCAGTAGTGTATTCTCCTCCTGAAAGCCCCAAAGGCATTACTATTCTGTTTTCTTATCAGTAATACCACACTACTCCCCCCAAAAACACCTTAATGAAATGTAATTAATTTCTGTCAGTGGTAATAAATTGCACTTTTTACACTGGCTGATACCTCCACAATTGCTGCTTGACTGTGTGTCATAATTATGCACAGTTCTATATCATTTGACCTTCTGCCTCAGTGCAGTTTTATGGACACAGCTGTACTTGCGTGTTACATCTCCACAAATAGAGAATTCCTTTTATGCCCAAACCAATTAACATAATCCCGAAGCTGAATGATGCTGATGAAGTCCTGGCTTTAAGTGCTTGTAATGCAAGTCACTTCAGGTAGCGATTTGAGTTTCTCATATTTGAAGGAACAGCAAGCAGTTCTTGTGCAACAGAAAGCAAAGCATGTTTTAAAAATTCACTTTATTAGCATATCTTATTGTGCATTTTAATACTCAGAATATCTTGCAGTACATTTTCTGAGAATCAAAAGTAGTTGGAGATTAACCAACAAATTACTGATAGCTAATTTGAAATCGGCTTTTCTCTGATAGTGGCTTTCTTGATGCTCATACCACGAGGACATGGAATTGATAATGAACCACTTTGCAGGGTGCTTTATAATAAGAACCTGAATTGCTGAAGCTTAACGGGGAGGAAATACAAGGTAATGCATTTTGGTCGGAAGATCGAGGAAAGCCAATATAAAGGAAGCTATGCTCAAAGGGTAGGTGCACAAATCATTGAACTTTAAAGGGCAGGCTTAGAAAGACTAATAAAGGAAACTAAATTCTAGGCCTTATCAAAAGAGGCAAAGAGTGCAACAGCAACACTGGTCTGGCCACAACTGGGGTATTGTGTCTGATTCTGGCTGTCAGACTACAGGAAGGACATGAAATCTTTAGGAAGAGTTCAGAATAGATGTATGGGAATGCTACATGGGTTGAGGGTCTACAGTTACAAGGATAGATTGGAGGCCAGATCTTTCCTTTAGAAAAGGCCTTGAGGAAATTTGATAGAAGCATATAAGACTGTGCTCAACAGGATGGATAGGAGGAGGCCGTGTTCGTTGATGGAACAATTGAAAATTAAAGCCTCAGGTGCAAAATGAAGGAGGGAAAATAAGGAAGACGTGTGGGGAAAATAAATATTGCAGCATGTATAATAAATAACACTGAATTATTGTAATATTTATTATAGGTTTGTTGACTGAGCTACATTTTTTGGTCAAATGGTAATATTTTATCTGTGTGAAAGTAAAATTCTCCTTATTGCAAGTGAAAATTGTATCTGGTTTGGACATACTTCGTGCTTGATGTACCTGTTGAGGTGGGTAGTAATGTTCTAACAACATCTGGATTGCTTGGAGCACTCTGCAGTCTAGTGTGTACGTAGTTAAATAACGGTAATTTTTAATAAATTCTTACAATATCGCTGACCCAACGGGAGAGTCTTTCAGTTGACAGTCTGCCCAGGAGGATGCTCAGAAATGTGCAATCAGCCAGAGAACTCTTAACGCCATCTGACTGATTTGGATTGACAGAATAACACAGGCAAAGCACTTCCCATTACGAGTTCATCATTTAACTAGTTCAAATCTCACAGTTTTAGATTGCAGGAAGGATCATTTGAAGGAATTGTCACAGTTGAGGTAATTGCCTGGAGCATTTGTACAATACTGTGGAGAACTAATCTAAACTATTTGCATTCTTGGTCTGGTTAAACATGATTTTAATGATTGGTGAGCAACGATGTAGAAATCACAATGCTCTTTAGTCATTGAGTTGTAGAATACATCAGCACAGAAACAGGCTGTTCGACTCATCCAGTCCGGGCAGAACTATTAATTTGCCTAGTCCCACTGACCTGCACCCAGACCATCCCCCTCCCATCCACATACCTATCCAAATTCATCTTAAATGTTGAAATCGACCCACATCCACTCTACACCACTTGGCTGGCAGCTTGTTCCACACTCTCACCACCTTCTGAGTGAAGAAATTCCTCCTTGTGAAGTTCCCCCTGATTTCACCTTTCACCCTTAACACATGACCTCTAGTCTCACCCAAACTCAGTGGAAAAA
Source organism: Hypanus sabinus (assembly GCF_030144855.1). Taxonomy (NCBI): domain Eukaryota; kingdom Metazoa; phylum Chordata; class Chondrichthyes; order Myliobatiformes; family Dasyatidae; genus Hypanus; species Hypanus sabinus. The sequence goes on from NC_082725.1 coordinate 46,538,948, forward strand.
GCTTGCTTGCATATGCTCTATCTATACCCTTCATAATTTTGTCTCTATCAAATCTCCCCTCATTTTCCTACATTCTAGGGAATAAAGTCCTAACCTATTCAACCTTTCCCTATAACTTGTCCTCAAGTTCTGGCAAGAGCCCTGTAAATTTCCTCTGTGCTCTTTCAATCTTATTTACATCTTTCCTGTAAGTAGATGACCAAAATTGGACACATACTCCAAACTCTGTATACCCAGATCCCTCTGTTCAACTTCAGTCCTCAGTACTCTACCGCTCACTGTGTAAGACCTGGCCTATTTGGTCCTTCCAGAGTGCCACACTTGTTTGCATGAAATTACATCTACCATTTTTTTCAGCCATATTTCACCAGCTGGTCCAGATCCTGCTACAAGCTTTGATAGTCTTCCTCACTGTCCACTACATCACAAACTTGGTGTCATCCTCAGATTTGCAGATCCAGTTTACCACATTATCATCCAGATCGTTGATTATAGATGACAAACAACAATGGACCCACCACCGATCCTATGACATATCTCCAGTCAGAGAGACATCTAATAACACGGATTCTCTTTCTTCTTCAGTGAAGCCAAAATCTAATCCAATTTACTACCTCATCTGGATCGCCAAGTGATTGATAAACTTCCCATATAGGACCTAGTCAAAGGCCTTGCTAAAGTCCATGTAGGCAACATCCATTGCCTTGTCTTTATCAACTTCCTTGAAAAATCCTATAATATTGGTTAGACATGACTTACCACACACAAAGTCATGTTGACTGTCCCTGTTTATCCAAAAACTTGTATACCTGGTCCCTTAGAATGCCTTCCAATAACTTTCCCACAACTGAGGACAGGCTCACTGGTCTATAATTCCCTGGTTTATCCATAGAGCCTTTCCTAAACACCAGAACAGCATTAGCTATCCTCCAATCTTCTGGCAGTTCACCTGTGGCTAAAGATGTTTTAAATATTTCTGCTAGGACCCTGGCATTTTCTGCACCAGCCTTCCGCAGGATCTGAAGGAGCACATTGTCAGGCACTGGGGATTTATCCACTCCACTTTGCCCCAAGACAGCAAACACGTCCTCTGTAATCTGCACAGGGTCCAGGACCTCGGTGCTGCATTGCCTCACATCAATAGACTCTGTGTCCATCTCCCAAGTAAATATAGATACAAAAAATCCATTTAAGATCTCCTCCATCTCTTTCAGCTTCACACAGAGATTACCACCCTGACCTTCCAGATGACCAGTTTTATCCCTTGCTATCCTTTTGCTCTTAATAAAGATATCTAGAAGCCCTTAGGATTCTCCTTCTCCTTGTCTGCTAGAACAAACTCATTTCTTCTTTTAGCTCTCCTGATTTTCTTCTTCAGTGTTCTCTTGCATTTCTCATACTCTTCAAGTTCCCATTTGTTCCTGCCTGACTGCACCTGCTATCCACCTCCTTGTTTTTCTTAACCATGGCCTCAATATCTCTCGAAAACTAAGGTTCCCTAAACCTGCTATCCTTGCCTTTTATTCTGACAGGAACATACAAACTCAGTACTCTCAAAATTTCACTTTTGAAGGCTTCCCACTTACCAAGTACACCTTTGCCAGAAGACAACCTGTCCCGATCAACATTTCATGATGCCATCCAGTCTAGAATCTCAACCTGAGGACCAAACGTATCCTTCACCATAATTACTTTGAAACTAACGGCATTATGATGACCAGATGCTTCTGTCACCTGCCCTGTCTCATTCCCTAATGGGAGATCTAGCGTCACAATCTCTCTAGGTGGGTCTTCAACCTGCTGATATGAAAACTCTCCTGAACACATTTGACAAACTCTTTCCCAAACAGCCCTTTTACAGTATGAGAATTTCAGTCAATATATGGAAAGTTAAAATCACCTACTATCATAACCTTATGTTTCTTGTGACAGCCTGTGATCTCTCTACAAATTTGCTCTTATAAATCTTGTGGACTATTGGGTGGTCTATAATATAATCCGATTAACGTGGTCATACCTTTCCTATTAATCAGTTCTACCCATAAGGCCTCACTAGACGAGCTGTCTTGATTGAATACTGCTGTGATGTTTTCCCTGACTGGTAAGGCCACCCCTTCCCCTTTAATCTCTCCCACTCCATCACTTTTAAAACAACGGAACCCCAGAATAGTGAGCAGCCAGTCCTGCCCCTCGTGACCAAGCATCGCTAATGTGTGCAATGTCATAATCCCTTGAGCTGATCTGTGCCCTAAACTCATTTGCCTTTCCTGCAATACATCTTGCATTGAAACATACCCAGCTCAGAACATTATTTCCACCATGCTCGATGCTTGACTTTATACAATATGTAAGCTTAAAAACTTCTTTCTCCATCACCTATGGTGGTGCTTTGATTCCCACCCCCCCCCTGCAAATCTGTAGTTTTAAACCCCTGTGCAGCACTAGTACACCTTCCAGCTATATTTATTAGGATTAAATATATGAATGCATGATGGTATTTTTCACTATTGCAACAAAGCTGGCAAAGCATTTATCTTAAATTGAGAATGTTCTGCTCCCAGTTCCCTTATTGCAGTGAAATCTCGAGCCAGTTTATCTGCCTTTCTTGATGACAACTTCATCAGCTGACCCATGATTTTACAGAGGCATTTATGGAGCATTTATTGGCATATAAAACTGGAAATGGGTTATTTAGACCTAGTGAACATGTGGAAGAGTTTTCTTTGCGTTGTACTCATGGGAATTCCTGGTACTTTAATAGTCTTCTCCCAAACTCCCCCCTCCCCACCAAATGTGAGGCTTCTTGTAGTTGCTGTAATTTTGCAGTGTGTGAATGGCCCTGTGAATCACTTACCAAGCACAGTCCTTGAAACACCATAAATGTTAGCTGGTAAAACAAAAACATATTAATTACCCTCATCAAATGACATGTTAGTCACCATGTTTAAAAAAAACAACTTAGATGAAGGTCCAAAATGTTGGAGGTAAATGCAAAATACAAATATAATGAAACTTGACTTTTAAGTACTTTTGCACGACATTTTTGTTTGCCTCTGAGTGGCATGCTGTGGAGTTATGCATTCCACTTAACTACTTAATTATGTCTCTGATTTCCTAAAAAAAAAATTGATAAATCACTTGGTAGCACTCATGTGAATTAATTCTCTGAGCTCATCATGTTGCTTTATTTCCTGTGAGCAATTGAATTACTGTTGTTCTGACCATATTGTAGAATTGTTTTTCTGGTTTCTGTTCAATGAGTAATAACATTACTGGCTTTTCTCTGAGAGAGTTTAATGACATTGTTTTTCTGCCCATTTCTGTATCTGGTTTTCTAATCAATGTATTCAGATTCATGTCTATTCCTGAATTTTATTTTGCAATGATTTTTCAATGAAACAGGATTTTGTTGAAAAATACACAACCATAGTTCTTCTTAGGCTATTACCATTTGCAGAATTTCAACTTTGAACTTTTAAAGAGTATATTTTAAAAATGGGAATGATCAATTTCAACAAGGCATCTTGCTTCCTTGTGGTAGAAGCTGTAATACAGAAAATAAAAACTAACTTCACATGATTCTTAAACTAAAGATTAATATTGATCCTCATGGGTTATTAGAGCGGATGACCCTAAAGCATGCTCAACAAACTAGGCTTAAAGGAATCAGACAAAAAAGAGAGGTGGGTGCCGGAATAAAGTGCTACCTTTACCACTTTCCTTTCTTACCCTAGACTGATGAACCAGATTTATATTCCTAACCCTAGTCACAAAATTGCATACTTCTCTAATCCTCCTCTTAGTTTCCCTTATGTCAGTGCCATGATGAAAATTTTATCATAAAGGGCAAAGATTTAAGGTTAGAAGGTAAAAGCTTAAAGGGGATGTGCAAGACAAGCTTCGTACACAGAGTTGTAGGTGCGTGGAATACACTGCCAAAGGGAGGTATTAGAATCAGATAGAAGAGCAACACTTAAGAGGTATTTAGACTGATGCATGAGCAGGCAGCAAACAGGGAGGTATGGACCTTGTGCGGGTGGATAGGGTTAGTTAGATTGGCACAGACTGGTGAGCAGAAGGGGCTGTTTCTTTGCTGAATTGTTCTGTGTGCCATATTCTGAAAGATCCTATGGGAAGCTTTTACTGAGTTTTGTACATTTTTCACACTAGTAAAGTTGTGACCACTTGCTCCAGTTTCCTCCCACATTCCAAGGATGTGGATTGGTAGATCAATTAGACACTGTAAACAGTTCTTGTACGTAGGTGAGTGTTAGAATATGGCAGGAACACATGGGGATTAATGTAGGATCAGTGTAAGTGGGAGCTTGATGATCGGCACAGACAGTGGATAGAAGGGCTTGTTTATCTGTTGTAGCACTCTTATGAGTCTGTAACTCTTTGGTAATGTATGATGAATACAGTACAGGAAGAGGAGATGAAGATGATAAGATGGACTCTTCACTCAGCATTTACCTCAGTATGATCGTACATCTTACTGTTTAACTGTACTGCACTTTCTCAGTTGCTGTTCCTCTGCATTCTGTTATTGTTTTGCCTTGTACTACCTCAATGCGCCGTGTATTGATATGATCTATATGAAATGTATGCTTATTCCACTGTACATGTGGTAATAATAAATCAGCTTCAATTCATAAGGAGATTAGCCATCTGATGAATACAATTTAGTGGCTATAAAATCTGATGCATAGCACTGACTTCCTTTACCGCTTTCAGAACTAGCGTTACTAGCGTTACCTAGCGTCAGTACGGTAAGATGCAGTGAAGATACCCATTCTATGAACTTAAACTGGCTGTGAAGGAGACACAGTATTATGCATCTGTGTCAGATGGTGTGATACAGCTGGGATATTGCTCATGTCCCACCTCTCTTATTGTCCTTGCCCCTCGATTTTTCTTACCCCTCACCGCCTGGTCCTAATCCTCTGATGTCAACAAACCTTCTGCCTGTTAACACACCGACCTGAAACAAGCATACATAATCCCTTCCCTCTTTCTGGTTCATAGTCACAGAAGTTGAGCTTTGTGGGAGCAGCTTTGCCAGACTGTCATGCACCTTCAAAGTAACGGGTAGAGGGCAATAAAGGGAGCAAAAATCTGCAGATGCCAGGAGTGCCAAACAGATTAGAAAGTGCGAGAAGACCTCAGCAAGTCCAAGAGGATAGAAACCAAATCAAATAATTCAGATCATTGACCCTTCATTTATCAAATTATATTTTCAATATGATAGAGAGTGGTGTGTGTGTGGAATACACTGCCAGCGAAGGTGGTAGAGGCGGATACAATAGGGTTGTTTAGGAGATTCTTAGAGAGGTACATGAAGCTTAGAAAAATAGAGGGCTATGCGGTAGGGAAATGCGAGGCAGTTTCTAAAGTAGGTTACATGGTCAGCACAACATTAGGTGCTGTAGGTTTCTATTTTTCTATGCTTGCAGTTATAATGGATGATAATTGCTGGGTTTTGTTAATGATGCTCTCTATATGACGATATTGACAATTCATTCTATATAATTTTTAACACAGCAAAATGCCCTCGATTTGGACCTCTTAGCCCTCCAATTCCCATCATCTCTCTGGCCTCTGCCTACCCAACTCCTCTGTCCCTTGAGACCCGTATCAACTGATGGAGAGGGTCCACATCTACTCCCACCTTACTCCCTTCACCCCCGTGTAAGAGTTGGGGAGAACAAATCAGCTGAGAGTATTTCTATAATTTCTTTCCTCCTTTCTGTCTTCTGTGAGATTTAGTCAAAAAAAGGCTTATTAACAAATGATTTGAGAATAAGAATCATAAGCTTGGTTCTTATCACTGTCTTGAATAATGTGAAATTTATTGCTTTGTGGCAATAGTACAGCGTAAAGACACAAAATTTACTATAAATAACAAAGTAAATGAATAGTGCAAAAAGCATAATTAAGTTGTGCTCATGGGTTCATAGATGTCCAGAAATCTGATTACAGAGTGGAAGAGGTTGTTCCTGGGTCATGAGTCTCGGTCTGCAAGCTCCAGTACCACCTCTTTGCTGGTAATAATGAAAGGTGGGATGTTGTGGGTAGTGGGGATCCTTAATGATGAATGCTGCCTTCTTGGGGCATAGCCTCTTGAAGAGGTCTTTAGTGGTGGGAAGGGTTGTGCTTGTGATGGAGCTGACAGTGTATATAACCTTCTACAGCTTCTTGCAATCCAATGCATTGGAGCCTCTGTATCAGCTGTGATGCAACCAGTCACGAAGTTCTCCCACATGCATCTGTAGAAATGAGCTAGAGTCTTTGGTGACATTCCCTATATTCTCAAACCCTTAATGAAACAGAGATGCTGGCGAGCCTCCATGTGTTGGGCCCTAGACAGACCCTGGGAGACGTTGACACCCAAGGAACTTAAAGTTGCTCACCTATACCATTGCTGATTCCTCAAGGAGGATTGGTGCATATCCTGTCTTCCTTTCCTGAAGTCCACAATCAGCTCCTTGTTCTTGCTGACATTGATTGCACCACCACTCAAACAGCCAATCTAACTAACTCGTGTATCCAGCCTCATTGCCACCTGAGCTTTTACTGATAATAGTAGTGATATCTGCAAATTTAACTGTTGTTTTTGCTAGAAACCTGCATTATGACACGTGCTGGGTGTTGATAGTTACCGTTGAGGTATCCATTGCATTTGCCACACCAGCTAATACATGCAATTGGCTTTCATTAAATATCAGCAGCAGAGCATTATTACATGATGTTTCTTTGCATGGATTATTTGATGAGCTTTAATAGATGAGTTCAATTTTATTCACTGAAAATGAACATCATGTTATAATGATAAAAATTTTGCAGTTGAAGTTGTTCTTAAAAGGAAACATTTGTTAACCATGAAATGTTCACTTTGTTATTTAGAAGTTCCACTTACTATTTATATGTAAATATGTACATACAGTGGCATGCAAAAGTTTGGGCACCCCGGTCAAAACTTCTGTTACCGTGAATAGCTAAGCGAGTAAAAGATGACCTGATTTCCAAAAGTAATAGAGTTAAAGATGACACATTTCTTTAATATTTTAAGCAAGATTACTTTTTTATCTCCACCTTTTACAGTTTCAAAATAACAAAAAAGGAAAAGGGCCCGAAGCAAAAGTTTAGGCCCCCTTTATGGTCAGTACTTAGTAACACCCCTTTGGCAAGCATCACAGCTTGTAAACGCTTTTTGTAGCCAACTAAGAGTCTTTCAATTCTTGTTTGGGGGATAGACCTCAAAAGAGCAGTGCATGCAAGACAGCCCAAGAATCTCACAGAACTAGAAGCCTTTTGCAAGGAAGAATGGGTAAAAATCTCCCAACTTTTGCTTCGGGCCCTTTTCCTTTTTTGTTATTTTGAAACTGTACAAGATGGAAATAAAAAAAGTTATCTTGCTTAAAATATGTGTCATCTTTAACTTTATGCCTTTTGGAAATCAGGTCATCTTTTACTCGCTTAGCTATTCACAGTAACAGAAATTTTGACCAGGGGTGCCCAAACTTTTGCATGCCACTGTATTCCTTCTTAGAAAGTATGTTGAAAATCAACTGATGTAGAGAGCAGTTGAGAAAGCTCCTTGGACTTTTGAAAGCAGGAATCTTTTGAAGTCATAATGAAAAAATTTTTCAGCATCTTTTCAAGTCATAATGTAAATAGTTTTGATGTGAAATTTAATGCAGAAAGCCAGAATAAAGGATCAATGGCAAAGTATTCTCTTGCCTAATCTGTCTAAAATTGATAAAAACACATCAACATCTGGATGTGGCCAATTATTTGTGGGCAAGGTTGTGGGCAAAGTATTTGGTGAGCAGACATAAAGTGAGAAAGTCAATGAGGAATTAGAGGGGCAGTTACAGAGAATTTATGACTGTGATACTGTATTCCAGAATAACCAAGTTATTAATGTTGGCTGTATTCATCAGAAGGTAAAAGTCATTGCTAACTTGAATTCCTGCTGGGTGCCCTGTGGATTCAATAAGAACACAGTTTTAACTGAAGTATTAGCCACTCTATTGGTTGGTTTGCTGCAATGAAAGAGCACTTGTCTACTGGAGCAAAAAAAAATCCATTGATGCTCTGAAGGACTATTTAGAATTCTAGTCTTACTCCATAGAAACAGATCTTTCAGCCCATTATACCATTTTTGCATGCAAACAAGTAGTTTTGTTGTCAGCTAGAGGTATTAGATTTGCTGGATTAGCTGTGTTAATTAGCTCACAATTGGATTTACCTCACAGCTGTAAAATGGCCATTGAAATTAATCAGCCTGCTCATCCAGCTTTGGGCCTAGTCAGGTTCAGGAGGTATAAGCAGATTCCCAAACAATCCTGATGCAGGGTTTTGACCTGAAATAGTGACAATTCCATCCCGACACCACCACTCCTCTCCCAACAAAGATACTGCTTGACTTACTGAGCATCCCCAGCAGATTGTGTGCTGCTTCAGATTCTAGCATCTGTAGTCACTTGTCTCTCCTAAACATCACTGCCAGGGAATCTCAGCAAGTTTATGCCCCAGTTTTAAATTCCTTGGGTTCACCTACAAGATGCCTTCTTGAACGCTGACTTTCTCAAATGGAGTTTTATCGATCTCTCCCCACTGAATCAACTGGCAGAGAAGAAAAAAAGATTTCTGCCTTGGTACAAGTGAAGGACTTATTTCACTGTGATGTTAAACACAAGAGATTCTCCAAATGCTGGAAATCACACAAAATGCTGGAGAAACTCAGCAGGTCAGGCAGCATCTATAGAGAGGAATAAGCAGTTGACAAAACTGAAAACGAAGGGGGAAGAAGCCAGGAAAGATGTGGGGGGGGGGGTAGAAGTACAAGTTCGCAGGTGATAGGTGAAGCCAGGTGAGGGGAAAGGTAGATAGGTGGGGGAGTGGTATGTAGTGAGAATCTGGGAGGAGATAGGAGGTGACAGGTGGAAAAGCTAAAGAGGACTGAAGAAGGAATCTGTTAGGTGAGGAGAGTGGACCATGGGAGAAAGGGAAAGAGGAGGGGTACTAAAGGGAGGTGATAGGCAGGTGAGGAAAAGGGATAAGAGGGGAGACAGAATAGGAAATGGAAAAGAGAGAAAGAGTAAGAGAGAGAACTGACCAGAAATGAGAGAAATCAATGTTCATGCCATCAGGTTGGAGGCTACCCAGGTGGAATGTGATATGTTGCTCCTTCAACCTGAGTGGACTCATCACGGCAGTATAGGAGGCTATGGGCTGACATATTGGAATGGGAATGGGGAGTAGAATTGAAATGGTTGACCCCTGGGAAACCCTACCTGGTGCAGATGGAGCAAAGGAGCTCAGTGAAGCAGTCCCCCAATCTACGTCAGGTCTCATTGACATAGAAGCTGCACTGGGAGCATCAAGTACAGTCGGTGACCTGGCAGGCTCACGGGTGAAGTGTTGCCTCACCTGCAAGGACTATTGGAGCCCTGAACTTACTCTTCCCTCACCACCCTACACCTCCCATCCACCTCATTTCTCACCACTATTCAGGGCCAAGAAACACACCAGTATGCAAATAGTTAAATTAGTACAGGGCTTTATTGTGATCTTGTGCAGTTTTTCCTTTTAGTAGCACAGTATGTCACTGAAGTGTCACTACAGTTTTTGAGTGCAGTTATTCTTATATTGTAGCCATTATCATAAACTTGGCCAGAACATTTCACATGTAAGTAAAAAGAGAAAATGGTGGAGATTCTCAACAGGTCTGGCAGCAAGTGAAACAGAATTACGCTAAAGATGAATTCTTGGTCTCCCAATTCACCTCATCACGTCCCTTGCATTTATTTATTTATTGAAATACAGCACAGAACAAGGCCCTTCCAGCCCTTTGAACCATGCCACCCAACAATCCCCAATTTAACCCTAGCCTAATCACAAGACAATTTACAATGACCAATTAACCTACCAGCCGGTGTGTCTTTGAACTGTGGGAGGAAACCGGAGCACCTGGAGGAAACCCATGCATTCACAGGGAGAACATGCAAACTCCCTCCAGACAGCGGTGGGAATTGAACCCGGGTTGCTGGTACTGTAAAGCGCTGTGCTAGCTAATATGCTACTGTGCTGTCCCAATTTCTCTAACTGCAACGTTACGTTCTGCATTCAGAATCACTTTAACTATGACTGAAATGTTATTTGTTGTTTATGAAAGCGGTACAGTGGAAGTCCACAAATTTTCTGTGTCACAAATAAATAACGCAAAAGAAGATTAGTGAGTAAGTGTTAATGGGATCACAGACTGTTCAGAAATCTGGTGGCAGAGGGGAGGAAGCTGTCCCTACACATTGAGTGTGTGTTTTCACGCTCCTGTACCTCCTCCCTGATGATAGTAATGGGAAGCGGATGTCCTGGATGGTGAGGGTTCTTAATGATGGATGGCACCTTCTAGAGGCACTGTCTCTTCAAGAAGTCTTCAGTGGTGGGAAGAGCTGTGCCCATTTGGATCTGGCTGAATCTACAACCTCTTTCAATCCTACACATTGGAATCTCCATACCAGGTGGTGATGCAACCATTCAGCATGCTCTCCATGATTCTTGCGAGAGCTCTAGCTGTTGGAGTCGTTCTAAATCTCCCCAAGCTCCTAATGAAGTATAGCTGCTGCTGTGTCCTCCTTTGTGGTTGCATCACTGTGTTGTGCAGGAGATGTTGACACCCAGGAATTTGAAGCTGATCACTCTTTCCACTGCTGACTCCTCAACGTGGACTGGTATCTGTCCTTCTGCCTTCCTCTTTCTGAAGTTCACCATCACTTCCTTGGTCTTGCTGACATTGAGTGCAGGGTTGTTATTGTGAACCATTCAGCCAGCTGAATTGTCTCACTCTTGTACTTCTGCTTGACACCATTTGAGATTCTGCCAACAGCAGTGAAGTCATTGGAGAGTTTATAGATGCCATTGAGCTGTGCCGAACCCCACAGTCACGAGGGAGTGTGTCTACTGCATGATGTGTGTATTTATGTCAAGATCTGCAGGGCTGCCACACAAACAAAGCTTTTCACTGCATCTAGTTCACATGACAATACTAAACAAATAGTTTTACATTTCAATGACTAATTATCAGAGCTTGGAAGAGTTAGAAATTTAACTTGTGGGGGGGTGCGGTTTAGACAGAACAAAAGGAATGACTGTGGTAGGTGTAGAGACTCTGAATGATGTGCTTAGAGCTGGCTGAGAGAGAGGTGAAAGTTTGCTTGCTAATCACAGTTGAAAGAGATGAATGAGAGAGAAGAGTAAGCAAGTTGGTCAAGTTTTTGGTTCATTCAAATACCATTAATATGTTAATTAATTCCTAGGATTCTGTGACACCTTTCTTTGTGATTTTCCCACATGACATTCACTTTTTCTTTTTTAACCTGCATGACAATGATGTTACTATTTAGTTTGTAAATGTTATCTGTAGTGTGCCGAACTGGACATTTCATTACTCAGTGTTGCCTTGACTCTAGTGTAAGTGGCTGTGTGCTTGAACTCCTGATCCATGTAATTTGCTGTGACACTCTAGTGTAATAACCACAGAAGGCTTCACCGCCAAAGCTGCTGCCTTTCAGATGAGACATTAAACCAAAGCTCGAGCTATTGGATGTAAAAGGAAGGTCCCAGGACATTATTTGAATAAGGGCAGAGGAGTCCTCCTTGTGGCCCCAATCTACACTCAGTGGCCATTTTTTTAAGGTACATCTGCAAACCTGCTTATTAAATCAAATATCTAATCAGCTAATTATGTGGCAGCAACTCAATGCATAAAAGTATGCAGACATGCCAAGGCTGTTTCTTTAGACCAAACATCAGGATGCGACCTAAGTGACTTTGACTGTGGAATGATTATTGTGCTGCCAGATGGGGTGGTTTGAGTATCTCAGAAACGGCCAAACTCTTGAGATTCTCGTGCACAAGAGTCTCTAGCGTTTAGAGAATGGGGTGGAAAACAAAATCATCCCGTGAGCGGCAGCTCTGTGTGCAATAGCACCTCGTTAATGAGAGAGGTCAGAGGAGAATGGGCAGACTGGTTCAAGTTGACAGGATGGCAACAGTATCTCAGTTGGGGGCACCATGGCAGCATAGCAGTCAGAGCAGGCTGTCAGAGTTCAGAGTTCAATTCCGGTGTCTTCTGTATGAAAGTTTGTGCATTCCTTCCTGTGTGCGCATGAGTTCTTTTGGGTAGTCCAGTTTCCTCCCACATTCCACAGAGGTACCAGTTAGCAGGTTAATTGGTCTTTGTAAGTTGTCCCGTGATCAGGTTATTCCATACCATATCTCTAAATAAGAAAGACACTTGCATCATTGGTGTGCAAAAGAGAATCTCTGAATGCACAACACGTCAAACCTTGAAGTGGATGGGCAACAGCAGCAACAATAAAGCTCTTTCATGTTTCCTGAACTGACATTACTGTTGGTGGCATGGTAGTGGTTAGCACAATGTTTTATAGTACCAGTGACCCAGGTTCAATTCCTGCCGCTGCCCGTAAGGAGTTTGCACACTCTCCCCATGACCACGAGGGTTTCCTCCTGTAGTCCAAGGACATACTGGTTGGTAGGTAAATTTGTAACTGTAAATCGTCCCATGATTAGCTTGGGATTAAATTAGGTGGATTGGCTCGAAGGGCCGGAAGGGCCTATTTTGCACTGTATCTCAATAAATTAAAAAATTCAGAAAGACCACAAACATACATTCAGTGACCACTTTATTAGGTGCAGGAAGTGCCTAATAACATGGCCACTGGGTGTATATTTATCCAGAAGGCAACACAGAAATAGTTTAACTGGTGAATTAACCCACTGCTATTTGTGGGAATTCAAACAACAACACACACAAAATGCTGGTGGAACACAGCAGGCCAGGCAGCATCTATAGGGAGAAGCGCTGTCGACGTTTCGGGCCGAGACCCTTCGTCAGGACTAACTGAAAGGAGAGATAGTAAGAAATTTGAAAGTAGTGGGGGGGAGGGGGAAATGCGAAATGATAGGAGAAGACCGGAGGGGGTGAGATGAAGCTAAGAGCTGGAAAGGTGATTGGCAAAAGTGATACAGAGCTGGAGAAGGGAAAGGATCATGGGACGGGAGGCCTCAGGAGAAAGAAAGGGGGAGGGGAAGCACCAGAGGAAGATGGAGATCAGGCAAACAACTAAATATGTCAGGGATGGGGTAAGAAGGGGAGGGAGGGGCATTAATGGAGTTAGAGAAGTCAATGTTCATGTCATCAGGTTGGAGGCTACCCAGCCGGTATATAAGGTGTTGTTCCTCCAACCTGAGTTTAGATTCATCTTGACAGTAGAGAAGGCCATGGATAGACATATCAGAATGGGAATGGGACGTGGAATTAAAATGTGTGGCCACTGGGAGATCCTGCTTTTTCTGGCGGATCAAGCGTAGGTGTTCAGCGAAACGGTCTCCTAGTCTGCGTCGGGTCTCACCAATATATAAAAGGCCACACCGGGAGCACCGGACACAGTATACCACACCAGCCGACTCACAGGTGAAGTGTCGCCTCACCTGGAAGGACTGTCTGGGGCCCTGAATGGTGGTGAGGGAGGAAGTGTAAGGGCAGGTGTAGCACTTGTTCCGTTACAAGGATAAGTGCCAGGAGGGAGATTGGTGGGAAGAGATAGGGCGGACGAGTGGACAAGGGAGTCGCGTAGGGAGCAGTCCCTGCGGAAAGCAGAAAGGGGGGGGGGGAGGGAAAAATGTGTTTGGTATTGGGATCCCGTTGGAGGTGGCGGAAGTTACGGAGAATTATACGTTGGACCTGGAGGCTGGTGGAGTGGTAGGTAAGGACAAGGGGAACCCTATCCCGAGTGAGGTGGTGGGTGGATGGGGTGAGAGCAGATGTGCAGGAAATGGGAGAGATACGTTTGAGAGCAGAGTTGATGGTGGACGAAGGGAAGCCCCTTTGTTTAAAAAAGGAAGACATCTCCTTTGTCCTGGAATGAAAAGCCTCATCCTGAGAGCAGATGCGGCGGAGATGGAGGAATTGTGAGAAGGGGATAGCCTTTTTGCAAGAGACAGGGTTGGAAGAGGAAGAGTCCAGGTAGCTGTGAGAGTCTGTAGGCTTATAGTAGATATCAGTAGATAGGCCGTCTCCAGAGATGGAGACAGAAAGATCAAGAAAGTGGAGGGTGAAAGTTGGAGGCAAAGTTAATGAAGTCGACGAGCTCAGCATGCGTGCAGGAGGCAGCACCAACGCAGTCGTCGAGGTAGCAAAGGAAAAGAGGGAGATGGATACCTGTATAGACTTGGAACATGGACTGTTCCACAAAACCAACAAAAAGGCAGGCATAACTGGGACCCATACAGGTGCCCATGGCTACACCCTTGGTGTGGAGGAAGTGGGAGGAGCCAAAGGAGAAATTATTGAGAGTAAGAACTAATTCCGCTGGATGGAGGAGAGTGGTGGTAGAGGGGAATTGGTTAGGTCTGGAATCCAAAAAAAAGCGAAGGGCTTCGAGACCATCTCAGTGGGGGATGGAAGTATATAGGGACTGGATGTCCATGGTGAAAATAAGACGGTGGGGGTCAGGGAACTTAAAATCATTGAAAAAATTCAAAGCATGAGAAGTGTCACGAACATAGGTGGGAAGGGATTGAACAAGGGGGGGATAAAACAGTGTCAAGGTACGCAGAAATGAGTTCGGTGGGGCAGGAACAAGCTGAGACAATAGGTCTACCTGGACAGGCAGGTTTGTGGATCTAGGGTAGGAGGTAGAAACGGGAATTGCAGGGTGTGGGAACTATGAGGTTGGTGGCAGTGGATGGGAGATCCCCAGAGCTGATAAGGTTGGTGATGGTATAGGAGACGATGGCCTGGTGCTCCTTAGTGGGGTATTTGTGGGACTTTGCTTTCTGCCTCTCTTGCTGTGTAAGTACCTCATTGTTTATGATACACCTTGAAGTGTCATTGAGCGGTGCACTTACAGAGGTATGTAAAACCACTGGGGGTATTGATAAGTCAACCTGCTTCCCCGGGCAGGAGAATAGATTTAAGGTGAAAAGGGAAAAATTTAAAGATGGTCTAAGGGGTAACTCTTTCATACAGATGGTGGTGGGTATGTGAAATGAGCTGCCAGAGGGAGTGGTAGAGGCAAGGATAATTACAATTTTTTAAAAGACGTTTAGACAGGCACATGCGAGGAGAGGTTTAGAGCAGGAGTTCCCGACCTTTTTTATGCCATGAACCAATACCATTAAGCAAGGTTAAGCACGTTGGGAATGCCTAGTATAGAGGGATATGGGCCAAACAAGCGAAGGGGACTTTCTCAGTTTAGTAACTTGCTTGTTACGGAGTTGTGCTGGATAATAATGTGAATCTATGCTCCTGACCAGCAGATATACACTTAGCACTGGTAGCAGTCTGCTAGAGGTCAGGGGCAGCTGTCATCTGCCTCAGCCAGTGGCCGTCAGCTGGAGTGGAGCAGCTGGCAGTTTGAAGCAGGCACTTGCCTGTTCCTGGCCATCTGCAGCCTGAAGCAGCAGTCTGTCAGTTCTCTGTAGCGCAGGGGAGGTGGATCACCTTCACTTGCTCTGCAGCACTATCCACCCTGCCCCATGCCTTATCTGCTCCCTCCAAGATAGGCTGTTAACCATGTGCCCACTGGTTAGCAAAGAGCCCCGTGATAAAGTGAGATCAATCTAACCCCATGCTTCTTGACAACTCTTGTAGACTTTCTGGAAGGTTTGACAATGAATCCCGCATCTCCAGGAGCAGCTGCACCAACTTTGTTTTACAGGCATCCTCTGAAGAGTAAGTGAGATGTGGTACTGCACACTGGGGATCTTGCATTTGACCTGCCCTTATCTCTCATCTGGGCTGCAATCAGATGTTGCTCGGTGCCTCACACACATGAAGTTTGTCTCTCTTCAATGGCTTTACTCTCCTCTCTCCATATTGCCGAGCGTGCAGGAAATTTCTTCTTCTTTCATGTTGGAGTTGGGTTCCTCGGATAGAAGGGGCTGCAGGACATGGTGGGCTTCTGCTGCTGGGATTTCTTCTGGCTCAAAGATCAAGGCACAAATGTGAAGTTACAGTGAGAAGGGAAGGAGAGGTAAGGTGGGATATACGAGTGATTAAAAGCAAGGTTGTTTTGGGATGAGTGGAAGAAGAAATGTATAAAGTATCACCTGGAACAATGTCCAAACCACCAGAGGTAACTGGTCACAGGACAACAAAGCTCGTATTGGAGAGTGCTTCTCCATTGAAAAGATATGAAAGAGTGACTCTTGTGTGTGTGCAAGGTGGGTTGAGTGGTTGCTATGATGGCTACCATGGATGAATAGTTGTAGGAGCATGTGAGTAAGCCCTGACACAATGTGAAATGTACAACAGTAACTGTAGCTGAGTTGTTAGAAGGGACTCATGGCTGACTCTCATGACTTCCAGCACAGAAACAGCAGATCTTTCTGCTCAAATCTCTGGCATGGAGCTCGAATCTGCAAGCTTTAGGGGCAAGACTGATCATTCAGCGTTCCTACAGAATCACTTACTGCATGACAAACTGAAAAAACTCTGCAGCACCCTTGATAAACTCCCCTGACTTCAAGTACCACTGGATGCATTCCATCTGCTCTTCGTGCCTGAGGAAGATTGATACTCTGCTATATTTTAGTACTGTTTACACACATCCCCTCAATGACTGAGATAGTTTATTCAATAAGTACTTGACATATACAGATAACAAAAGATGTCAGCTTTAACCCAAATGTTAGTTTTTATTTATTTATAAATATTTTCTTCTGGCTCAGTTCACATCAATGCAGTTCATTTTGTCCTTGAATTTTCCCCATTCTCAGTGTCCTGTTTATTAGGCTTGGCGTTTGTCTGAGCCATGCTACGAGGTTCTTCAGAAAGTTGTATGTATTACACCAGCAGTCCTGAACTACCATTGGGTCTCTAATTGATGAAAGTCCCTTGGCCACAGAGAACATGCAGTTTGTGGTTCTGACAACAGAATTTGTTTTAGTTTAGTAAATATAGACTCAATTACTCATAAAAAGAAAATGCATTGGCTATTTGTATTTGCTCTTGAAGACACTAACTTTCATCTGCTCAGTACCAGACTTCAGAAAAGCAACGGCACTTAGGTGTGATGAAAATTATTACTTTTGTTATATGGTTGTAGAGATGCTCGCTAAATTTAATACTGATATACTGTATAAAGTGGACTGCAGTGAAATCGATGCAATGGAAGCTGAGATTTAGGAAAATCTATATGCATTTTGCATATCTGATGTGATAGGACAAGATAATTTTAGATTATCAGAGCAACTTAAATAAATGAACCCCGAGTCAGAAACATGCTCTGTTGTTTAATTCAGTATTCAGTGAATGAAAATAAAGTTTGGCCCAAGTGGAATGTGAGTAGGGCCATTTCTGGGTGATTTATTTGGCAGGGGTCTGAATGTGTTGGGATTGAAATTCAGACACAGCCGCCTCACCAGAGACTCATTAAGTGATGCTGTTCCTCAGGCAACATTTGTCTCAGGAGCAGCAATCCTAGACCAGACTGGGAAAGTCATGGTTTTATAGAGCATTATCACAATAGCAACTCCACTACACTTCAGAGCCCAACACTTCTAACCTATTCCAGCAATGATTCTTCTCTCTTCTGCCTACCTCCCAAACCACAATGAAATGCCTAACTCCTGATTTTCTCTGAGGCTGTTAGAACATAGGACATAAGACATAGAACAGACCCTTCGACCTGCTGTAAGTCCACACCAAACACAATTCCAAATTAAACTAAATCTCTTCTGCCTACACATGATCAAGATCTTTCCATTCCCTGCATATTCATGCATTCATCTAACAGCTTCTCAAACCACCATCATGTCTATATCCACCACTACCCCGGCAGCACATTCCAGGCACCTACAACTCTATTTGATTAAGACTTGGTCTGCACATCTCCTTTAAATTTTTCCTCTCTTACTATAATGCATGTTCTCTAACACCTGGCATATCTACCTCAGAAAAAGATTCTGACTATCTATCCTATCTGTGTTATCTTCAGATCCTACCTCCATGGTTGTTGACAAAGGCTCCGCTTCTTCCAGTAACACTACCCTCCACTGACCTGCATTCTCCCCAATCAGATACTCACCAGACCAGCAGTCTCTATCAATTCAGATTCATGCAGTTGTGAGATCTTTGTATCTTTATTGCAAAAGAGTGTAGAAGCTATGCACTTTTTCTTTATCTGCATTGTATTCTGTTTTGCGCCTTTATTATGTTTATGACGGTAGCCAGTCATGTGGTGGGCGTGTGGTAAAGCGAAGGGTTTAGTTACGTATTCATGCTTTGCTCTGGCTAGTTTTAGAGCTGGGGACCATTGGGTTTCATATCTTTTGTTGACTGCTTGACTTTGCCTAATTACATTTGAAATCCCTTAAATCTACTTAATTTCACTTACAGTGCCTATAAAAAGTATTCACCATTGGAAGGTTTCATGTTTTATTGTTTTACAACACTGAATCACAGTGGATTTAATTTGGTTTTTTTTGACTCTGATCAACAGAAAAAGACCCTTTCATGTCAAAGTGAAAACAGATCTCTACAAAATAATCTAAATAAATTACAAATATAAAACAAACAAATTAATTGCATAAGTTTTCATTCCCTTTAATATCACACACCAAATCATCATTGGTGCAGTCAATTGTTTTTAGAAGTTAGGTGATCTCCATTTAACTAATTGCCTACATGCAGTCAAGGGGTTTCAATTGATTGTAGTAAAAATCCACTTGTATCTGGAAGGTCCAACTGCTGCTTAGTCAATATCCTGGCACCATTTAAAAAAAACATTGAGCAACTTTGCAAAAAGGTTATTGAAAAACACAAGTCAGGAGATGGTTACAAGGAAATTTCCTAGTCACTGATTATCCCTCATTGTGCAATTAAGTCAATCATCAAGAAATGGAAAGAACGTGGCACAGCTGTAAATCTACCTCTGAGCCTCCCACCATCCCCTCTGGCACAGCCTCTCTGAGCACCAATCTCTGCCGAGCACACTACGACGCCCCCGCCACAGGCCACTGGCAACGCGATCCCGAGGACTGGGGGCCTGTTTTTCCCAGCAGAGACCCGGACCTCACAACAGCAGCAGCAACGAAGAAGGCCTTCCTGGAGATTTCCAGATGTTCCTCCGTGCTCTCACGTCCGTTTTTCATCAGATTAGGATTGTGCACGGCACCCCACTTGACAAATAACAGATATCAACTCCGGAGAGGCTGCTGCAAACTGCGTCACACCGCCATCTTGGATTTACTTCAATACAAGATAACTGCAGGAAAGCAGGTGAAAAATAGGTGGCCAAGAGTATTTCTGGGCAGATTGGTAGTGATGGGTCAGAGTCCAATGGGTCCTTTTGTGAGTGCAAGGAAGAAGTTAAAGTACGTACATTACCTATTGGGCATCCACATGTGTCAGATTACCGGTGTGTGGTCTGGGATCTGCTCAGTCTGTGCTGTTTTCAGTAATGCTGATACAGGCATCAGAAGCGCAATGAGTGCTTGCTTCCACGTGCGAAATTTACCGGCCATTCTTGTGTGGGCAAAAAAATGGGAAGTGGTGCAAGTTGCAAGAGTTGGGTGCCGTTGCAGATGTCAGGTTCCTGCTGTGTATCACACAACTCGTATAAAGATCAGCCTTTCCGTCAGCGGTATCAATTCCTTTCTTCCGAACCCAACAAAAGCGTTTGATAAAGAGGTTTAATATTGACGCTTTTCAGGCTTCTGGGGGAGCATGCTGAAGAGCCGACAGTGCGGGTAAAAATGGAGGCATCTTGCTTAGAGATCAATTTGTAGTCATTTGCTTAGAGGTTGAATTACGTCAACATTACTCCAAAAAAACCCTCGATGGTGGAGGTATGTGATGGTATTTGGTTTGCTGCCTGGGAGATTCTGAGCTCAAATGAAGATCTTATCTGATATCGACAGCTACAGGTTGCCTCCCTGGTTATACTGTAGCCACCTACTCTTCAAAGAATAGATCTAGCTCCCTGTTTATCCTCCATTGTGAGTTTAGCTGTCAATGCGCACTATTTGAGTGGTGGGGGTTCCCACCACCCCCACCAAGGTGGAGACACTTCCAGCTAATGAAGTATTTCAAACACAGTTTATTTACTTTTTGTGATAAATGTTTAAATTTGGATAATATTCTTAAAAGACATTTAAAACTCACGGAGGATTTCTATCTTATAAAAAGGCTTGTAAATGGCAATAGATTTCTAAAACACAAAGGATTTTCAAAAAACAAGTGCAATTCCAAGAAGCCAAAATGGCATACCAACAAGTTGCAAATGAATGAGTCATGCATCACAGAAATCAAAGACAGAGGAATGGATTCTAGCCACCTTCTCCTTTTGTTGTTTCTCTTGTCATTCCTTGACTATTCCTAATTAGCCTGACTCCTTTCTAACATCTATACTGTTTTTCAGCTACTTGGTAACTTCACACACGTGAAATTTTTTTTCTCATACCCATGTGAGGAAATTCACACAGGTGGCCTAAAAGCTTCTAGGAACAGTTCCCAGACAAAATTATTGACCTCAAGATTCTGCAGGTGCTGGAAATCTATAGCAGCACACACAAAAAGCTGAAGAAACTCTGTACGTCAGGCAGCATATATGGAAATGAATTAACAGTCAACATTTCCAGCCGAAAACTCTTTACAGGGCACAAAATTAATGCTGTGACAACTGACTCTCTGCGAACACAAATATCCCAACTATTGATATCAGCTATTTGATGTGCTAAGTGATAGTATCAGTCTGGTCTGCAAGCTTCATTAACTAAATAACTTAGCCAGTGTTGTCTAGTTTAATACAATTTACATGTCCCAGTGTCTTACACTGCATCTCTTGAACAGTCAATCATGTGCTGTGGGCTAACAGCCTGTGCTTTATAGACGGCGCTGTTTGTCAAAGCTGTCCTTTTAACTTCAAACTGATTATTGCTTGCAACTTACATTAAGAACAGAAGACTGGTTTTTGTTTATGAAAAGAAACCGAGCAGGGAGTTTAACTTACTCAAATACAATTCTTTGAAACCTGAAAGAGTCAGTTGCTGTTTTAGAAAGCTGAGCTTGGCCAAAAGTCCCCTTCTCCCAGGCCCTGGACAGTGAATATCCATCACAGGTAGTGGACAAGAAACTCATTTAGAATGGACTCTGAGCAATCATTCTTAGCCTCACCATTTTGTTTCAAACATTCTAAGAGATCACTGTTTCATTTATTGGCCTTGTTAAACAGTCAAAACAATCTGTGTTGTTCATTGTTTAAGTCTGGGAGCTATTTCAAATGGAAATTTCTGCTTGCTGTTGTGATCACTGGACAAGCCTGAAAGTAGATTTCCAGTTAAGCGCCTCCTCCCCATCACAGACTTGCCACATAGAGTCTCCTATTATTACAGGACAATATGGAAGAGTGTCTGCAAAGCAAATGCGTAAGTCAAACATCTACAAAATTTATGGTTTTGTTCATACTTTAAGTACCTTAAACAAATCATTTCTCTACTGGCTTCAAATATCAACAAACTGGCTAATTGATGTGAACTATTGTTTTGATTTCTTGAGCATGCTGATATGATGCAGTTCTTGCTGTACGCCACTGGTAGCCACTGTTGTATCATTGTCTTCTCTTCAACACTGTTTTAATATCATTATCACTACTTTCCCCAGAAAGCTGCGTGTTTAAAGCTTATGAGGAGAGGAGAGAGACCATGGGTGCAATGGAAGTTGAAGAAGATAACCAAATACAAGTGGAGCTGCCTATTGATCAGGTTAGCACATACACAAAACTGTAGAATATTACTTAAGAGATAAATACTGTGAAATAAAAATAAAATCTTGCATTTTTTCACACCTTTCACAACCTCAGGATATCTCCAGGTACTTATACCCAGTTAGGTATCTTTTGAAGTCCAGTGTCTGTTGCAATGTACAAAAAAAATCTTGTAACCTACTTGTACAAGGTGAGGTCCAATTCATGAGAAGAGGAGCCCTTTTAGGCATTGTAGGTGTAGGATAATTATTGATCACCATACCGTACCAGAGTAAATTTAATTTTAATATTTTCTGAGATGGCAAAAGTTTAACATCTCTTTTGAAACGTGGCACTTACAATAGTGAAATACCTACATATACCATCAAATTAGTTATTGTGCTCAGATCTCTTGAATCGAACTTGAATTCTTTCTGAAAGAAATCAATCCTCCAACCAGCTAAACCACTACTTCACTATTCAAAATATCTTTAGTTTGAGTGCATGATATCATTCGCTTTTAGTACTGGACAAAGCGACCATCACAAATGTACTTTTTTATTTCAAGCTCTTAACAGGTTATAACAGGGGTTCCCAACCTTTTTATGACTTGGACCAATATCATTAAGCAAGGGATTTGTGGACCCCAGGTTGGGAACCACTGGCTTAGAACTGCTCCCCACCCTTCTTCCTTCTTTTATTTCAGAACTGTATTGAGGGAAATCCACATATTCCACATATTCAAGTTCTTGTCTCTTACTAAGTTGGTGAGAATCTCAGTTTCAAGAGGCAGGATCTTGGCTTCACATTTGGGGGCGTTATTCCTTCACAGGAGAGAAAGTTGTGCACCCACTTTCACATTCCGGAGCCAATGGAAAATCATCCGAAACAAAATCATTGATGGCCTCTAAGGAACTATGCTCCCTCCACCTTTGTATTCTGGTGTCCTTCCTCTTCCTTCTCAGGCCTGAAGAAGGGTCTGGGACTGATACATTGACTGTTTACTCATTTCCAAAAGTGCTACCTGACCTGCTGAACTCCTGTAGAAATTTGTGTGTGTTGTTAAGGAACTATGCTACTGCCTCACCATGCAGAGGGATAGAAAGCATTGTGAAGCTGGGTTCTTAAGCTGAAGCTGGGTTCTTAAGGAAAATCTTTTTCCTTGAACTCCCATTAATATCTTGGATCTGTAATTTAAGATGAATCAATCTGTTTGTGTGTGTGTGTGTGTATATACGCGTGTGTGTGATACTGTATATATATGATACTATATTATATGTGTACACACACATATATATTTTGCTTTGTTTATAAATAAATATTCTTCATTTTACTAGTGCCAGCATTAAAACACTGGAGTTGCTTGGTCAGTTTGATAAATAGGACTGGATGTTGCAATAATAAACAGATAAACAGTTGTTTTAAATAGTTGGACATTCAAGAGGGGGAGGCATGTAAATCATTGAGTAATATGCTGCAGCTCTGTGCTTGGAACACTAAGGAATAAGAAATCTGATTACTCGTATTTCATTTGGTCTCAGCTACCTTGTTCATATTATTGGGCTCTGTGACTTTTATTGCCATTTAAACAATAACGGAGTTATAGCATTGCCAGTTGAAAACCGAGTTTTACTTATCAAATAAAGGTTTAACCCAAGGGGGAAAACAGAGATGTGAGTAGTTGTTCAAATGATGTAGCAGAAATATAGTTCACATTTATTATATCTGCACAAACTTTTAAAAATATAAAATCACTTGATTTCTTCAATGATATACAGGAACACATGGGAGTAAAATTACATCATCAACTTACCTGGCCAATTATGCTACTTAGGAAACATTAACAGCGTAATGCTTCTTAAAATCTGTTTATCAAATTTTGTACTGGATACTTACCCAATGCGTCCTTGGATTTGCTGATGCTTTCAGCACCTATTATCTCCCTTGGGAGGCCATCTGCTGTATTCATATTATCATCTGCTTGTGATATGGAATGCCAATATTCAATTTGTTTGCCATCCATCCTACAGAATATTAAATGCCACATAGGTAACTGATCTAAGGTGAAATTGAACTCACTATTCTTTGTATAAAATATTAACACTTTTTCATGAATAAGTGCACCATCTTTTGAGAAACTACTGAAAAGACACCATATGATAAATGGAAAAAACAAAACCAGCTCATTTGCATGCTAAAGATGTAATTTCGTGGTTTTGAGGGCAGCTGCAAGATAAATAATTAATCATTTCATTTCTTGACTGGTTTTGGGAAGTGCTTTCTCTTCAGTATCATAGTCTTCATCTTCAAACTCCTGCAAAACCAGAAATAAACTGGTTGATGTAAATATTGCCATTGCTTGCCAATGAACTGTTGCAGCATCAACCAATGTCCTTGCAGTCATTTTACTGGTTCTGCTCATATCAGTAAAAATACTGCAAAGTTGAAGCACTTTCTAGAAGCAGTTTGAGAGCAACTTGGCTCGTGTTTTCATTTTTCACTTACATGACTGGAAATAGGCATCTCAAAGTGAACAGTTATATCAAGTTGACATTAAACAAAAACAAGTCTCCAGGGCAGTGGGTAACATGCTGTTAGAGTACTATTCACCCACCTCTGGAATCTGGCTTTAAATCAAGCCAAGACAGATGGACTTAAAATCTCCTGCTCTCTAATGGCTGTTAAACATACTAAGTGAAATAAGTTCTGGCAGTCTAATTCTGGTTCCCAGTGGGCACGAGTTCACATTGGAAAACTGCCTTCACAATCCCAGTTGGATGTAAAAAGAAACAAAGGAAAACCAACAGTCTTAAAAACATTAATTATATCCTTACTGACATGAGATATAGCTGCCCCGAGAGCTTCAAAGGGTACAATAAAGCTTTATTTCTACATTTCCATTTACACATAATTTAATGTTGCACTTGTGATCATCTGGTTATATTGATGATGTTATGAACTGCTGTGGATTTAATGGAGTGTACCCAAGATTTGTTTGTAATAGGAGGATTGTTGAGTGGAATCAAATTCCAAGAGTTGACTGGGTCACTAAGTGAAGTGCCACAATCTGCAACCCTCCCCCACCCCCGTCAAGATATTGTCTTGAAGATGTAATTTCTTCAGGTTATCTTGTGGGTATCTGATCCCATATAACTGCTTTCAGCTGTTTGGTACACAGCCTGAGCACTAATGCTGCAATTGACCTTTGAAACAATAAACAGGAGCAAAATCCTAGTTCCTATTAATCCATTAGCTCCCAACGTGAGACTTAAATAGCAGATTCTAATGCTGTAGCAATACACTTCCAGCTCTATTTCACATATACATGAAGTCCCTGTCAGCATTTTATGGAGAAATTTTATTTTGTTAAAGCATTTAAACTCACCCCCCCTAGAATAATGATCACAGCCTTGTCCTAAGTATAAATATAACTAGGCCTTAATGCTTTGCCAAGCCACTTTTAGCAAAAGGATGATGTTTTAAAACTGCAAACTATGACAAATTCCAAATAAATGCTCAGTATTTCAGTTTTTTTTATCGTCACATCATTTACTCCTGCATTCAGATTGGGCTTGAACTGAGTGCAAGATCAATCTGTGTATGATTTTTCATGCTGCTAATTGAAGGTGAAGCTTTGGTTTGAATTTTGGCCCAATTCCAGAAATGAATGTGCCACAAATCCTTCTATTCTTCTTGTGCTGAATGTACTAAACGGTGAAGCAAGATGTATACTTATTTCACAGGCATCTATTTGCTGCTTTATTTGGAGAGACCAACAAAGATTTTTACCAGATAGCTCAGACAAGTTTTATTTATTTTCTTAACTAACTCATTCTGTAATTAATGGTAGTATTATATATGTCTACGTACAATGAAAACAGCATGTGTAATTGATATAATTGCTTTAACTAGCTCAGTCAGTAAATGGTTTATTGCAGCTTCCTCAACACTGTTGGATTCATGCAAAATTGATCCTTTCTCTGTTCACAAAATTATTTTATCAGATCTAGAATATGTGATACAGACACCACTTTTTAGTCACGTAATTCATGAAAGGGGAGAGGTGATTGTCTCTGTAAAGTAAGAAAATGTCATTATTTCTATTTGCAAAATTTAATCTTATTGTGTATTGTGTAACCTTTGTGTTTACGGTCAATAATGGGATGAGTAACTCTGAAGAGGAATGGTAATGGAATTTTTGTCTATTATTACTGCTAAACTATATTTTCCTCATAGATTGTTATGACAGAGAGGGGAAGATGACAATGAGCTTGCTAGAATTAGTAAAGGTCTTGCAATTAGTTTGCATTTCAGAGATGCACTGGACTCTCAGTGGGACACTGGTCAGCTTGCTTGAAGGAAAGCCAAAATCAATAAGAAATACTTGCTGCTGAAAAGTAATTAGGATCAGAATTACAGGAATGAGTTTGCTGGTAGTCCCAGTGGTCACTAGCCAGTTATACAAATCCATTCCTTAATCGCTTAATGCGAACATATTTAGAAAAAGAAAATAGTTGAATATTAATAACTCATTCAATAAAAGCATTTTAGAATCCAATATAAATATAAGTAATTTCAATGAAAACTATAATAAATCACTTTGCACAAAGTTATTGAACAACAAATTAAGTATGATAAATTATTTGTAATTGCCTTTAATTTCAACAGGAACTGCTTTTAAAGGAGAAGTTCGGTGTGGGAAATTCAGAGGTCTGGGAAATTTTCAATGTGGTCTTTCTTTTCCCCACAGAATTCTTGTTTAGAAGTCCATCTATTGATCTACTTGGCTTCTAGTTGACTGGTGATAATGTCTGGGACGGTGGCAGTGGTGGTGGAGAATGCAGTCGTTAATCATGTTGGAAGTCTGTGGAGTGTGGCAGAAATGAAGTTCATTGGCATGTTGTGTGGGAAAATGCAGATAACTTTTTATGAGCTTGTCTTTACACGAGTACCAGTAGGCTGTGGCGGCCAGAGGAAGCCAGCTGCCAAGGATTAATAAGGTTAATTCCAGGGATGGACAGATTAGACAAGGATTTAAAATCTGCAAATTGTTATCAGTTATCCAATCAAATGCACCTGAATTAAGTATTGCACTGTTCCTGGGAATAGTAATAAAGCATTTATGTTAGCAGAGCCGTGAACTGAAGGCATGAATCCAATCTGCCACAGTTGCTGAAGAATTCTGTAAAAATAGATTCAGTTAATTAATATGAAGTTAAAAAAAGTCAGAAATGATAGCCATATAATTAGCAATGATTGTGAAACTCATCTGGTTCACTCAAATCTTTGAGGAAGGACATCTGTTGGCATTCCCCTGCTGGGAGATGCATTGCTCATGATCAATAGGAATGTGGTTGACTTTTAGCTACTATCTGAATGGCCTCATAAACAACCTGATTGTGTCAAACCAATTCTTTAATGCAGAAAAAAACTAGACTGAACACAAGGGGTGCGCAGGTAGCGTAGCAGCTAATGTGACGCTGTTACATTTCGAGGTGTTGGAGTTCAGAGATCAATTCTACATGTTGCAGAAACATCTGTCAGTGTCTATTGGTAGGAGGCATCCCTTATTGGCATTGTCCATTTAGTTGCATACCCACTGTATTGCTGAATCTGGTTTGCGGGTCTGGCAAATGAAACAGAAAACACTGACTGTGAATGTATATTAATCATTTATTTACAAACAGTAAAAATTTTGACCAAACATTTGTGTTCCCCAAGTTACAGAAACTACAAGGTTAAATATTCAACAAGCATATTTGGTTAAAGTCGCCCACAGGAGCATACCTTCCCGATTGTCTTGTGCACTGCTTGCGTTAAACAAAAAAAGAGAGAGCAACCCCTTCCATGTGTTATTTTTTTTTATCCAGGATATTTGAAACTGGACACTAGGCAGATAATCAATGGAGAAAGCAGCTTAAGTTTCTAAACTAACCAATCATGAAAAAAGGGACTTTTGACAGACAGAATAAGCCACATCCCCCACAGGACACTCCACCCCTCAAAAGTTGCGAACATGATGATGAAACCCTCAGACTAGTATAACTCTCATGAACTCCCGAAGTTAAATGTAAAACACAGGAGTACAATACCCAATACTGTAAACTGAATAGTCAACTCCAGTACACTACAGTAGTCCACTGGCTTCCCTGTGCCTCAAGAGGCCACCAACCCCACCCTGGAATGTAATAGCCAATGAGCTGGCTCCCCACTTAATTTTATGCACTGACTCTCAGATGTGATCAACCAAATGAGAGATGTTACCTGATCCATTGGGAATGTAGGTGCAGCATTCTTGATGGATAACAGTACGTGTTAGCTTCCTTTGTGAGCAGGTAATCCAAGGTCATTGAATCAGTTCCCTGGACAGTCTGGGAATATCATGCTGAGAAAGACTTGTAATAGCCCTCCTACTGACCAGTATGGGCAAGGCACTCATCCAGGGCACTGGGGTGGCATACATACCACCTCCACCAACTCTCTGTCAGGTGGGAAACTCACTTTAAGAGCCAAGTTATTCCAATTAAACAAATGGCACGAAGAGAAATACCAGTCCTTACTCTGCCAGGGCAAAAATTCAACGAAACCTTCATGTTCCCCGCGTTACAGAAGCTGCAAAGCTGAATATTCAACAAACATACTTAGTTCAAAGTGCATGCAGAGCCTATCTTCCCAATTGTCATGTGCACCGCTGGCCTTAAACAAAGAATGAGAGAGCAAGCCCCTTCCATGTGCCATTTTATATCTGGGATATTTGAAACTGGACACCAGGCAGCTAACCAATGGGAAAAGCAGCCTCAGTTTCGAAACTAACCAATCACGACCAAGCAACTTTTGACAGACAGAATAAACCATGCCCCCCCATAGGACAAACACTACCACTGTGATGGATAGGATAGATTCAATTGCTTAAATTTTGGTTTTTGAGAATTGATCTATACATTAGCATGTACCCTCCGTGAGGAATACAACCTTGATGTAGGGTTTAGAGGATTGTGTGCCTCAATGACCTGGAGAGCTATGTTGGCTGGAATCAGGGCCTTGTGCTTTGGCTCTTGGTAGAGTCACCCATGCCAAACAGGTCAAAGGGTAGAGGCCAGACTAAGAGTGGTCCACCAGTCCTCCGGGTTTAGGGTTTAGCTCAGGGTTAACAACCCTGACTGGTCAAAAAATATTGCTATGGAAACAGCAATGAAGAATCATTTCACATCTGTATGTGACTGAGGACCCTGAACCACACCTGGGGCACAATAGACAAGATGGTCAAGGACAGACATAGAGCCAGCGGTGTAACAGGCAGTAAAAAAAAAATGAGCATGTATGGTAAAACTGCATACAGCATGGAAAGGCATGTGACTCCACAAACAGCTCCACAATGTGGAAGATAGTGAACACTTAAGCAACTCTTCCAACTTGTCCTTCATCATCTGCATTTCAATCTTCATACCATCCTTTGGATTTTTGACTTACTTTTCTTCCTCACCTATTGTCTCTCTCACAAACAAACGTCATGCATTTTCATTTCACATTTTACAGTATTATGTCGCAATTCTCTATATTGCTTATCGCTCTCCATACCATGTTTCTCAATTTTCCTGACTGCTCCTATTAATAACATTTTCTATTTGTTGTATATTCTCTCTGTTTAAATCTGTCCTTTGAATGTCCTTGGATCCTGCCACTTCTGGACCCCGAGAATTCTTAACATTGCCTGATTGATCCCAATGTCAACTGATTTTTCAGAATTTGAGATTAAGTTTGTATTGCTCCATTTGTTAGTTTGATCATCCATCCAGGGCTGGATCTATACAACAGACATTAGGGACCCCTGGGGCATGGTACGCCATGGCTTCAGTGGAATTCTGAGCTTTGCAGCCACTTTTGAACTGATGTTCTCTCAAAAGAAGTTTATAATGACCCAAAGCTACCGGTTTAAATAGAATCTTGAAAACAAACTGCTGGGGGGGTGGCATTATTCAGACATGGATTTTCTGCTTCAGGAGAAATGAAAAATATATATATAAATACACAAGCCTCCTTCTCTGTCTGTTATTATTATGTCAGGTGCTTTACACTTAGCAATGGTAGCAAGTCTCATTACAACATCGAACTTGAATTCCATTGCATGACATACTACAGAGGGTTTCTCACAGTTAAATATATTGTTTTTTAATAATTCAAATATATGTTTAAAAACCTGTATGTGGGAACTTAGTGATATATACTAACAGCATCAAAAGTGATACTTAAGCAATTCTTAATTGTGCATATGTTAATTATGGAATTTGAGAACAAATGAATGAATTGCAATTATTTATGAATCTGAACCAGAAATGGAACTTGAATCAGATTTATTATCACTGACATATATCATGAAATTTGTTGTTTTTGTGGCAGCAGCACAGTGTAAGACAGAAAAATATTACTATGTTACAATAAATAGTGCGAAAGAGGAATGGAAAGGTAGCATCTGTAGTTTCATGGGCTGTTCAGAAATCTGACAACGGAGGGGAAGGAGCTGTTCCTAAAACATTGGGTGTGAGTCTTCACGCTCCTGTACATTCTTCCTGATGATGATAAGGTATGTCGCAGATGGCGAGGGTCCATAATGAATAGAATGTATATTTAAGGTTGTAAAAGGTATTTCACAGAAACAATATTCAAATAACATGTTTCTAAGTTTAAAGTCAGACTGTCAACGGTGTAAATGAAAGTGGGCAGATGAAGGCAGAGGTTTATTGGTTTATAGAAGATTAGAGCTGGTGATTTTGAGGAAAAAGAAATTAAGCGCTAAGACTTTAAGAGATGGGCTTGTTCATTAAATTTAGTTCAGGAAGAGATAGATAGCAGAGTTTTAAATGGCTAATTCAGGGATGGTGGAAGAGAAGTGCTGGTTTTAGAATAATTGAAGATGGAGATTGAAAAGGCACAAATGAACTTTTCATCAGCAGATGGGATGATCTTGGGAAGAAGTAGTCAGAGTTATGGAGGTGAAAGTTACCAGTTTGTAGAACTGAGAATTCAGGCCACCAGGGTTTGGGTAAGTGTGGTTCAACTGGAAACATTGAAAATGGTGGTTGGACTGGAGAAGCATGAAATCTGTGGTGTAGCCTACACTGTTCCTACATTTTACCAGAGGAAATTAAGGCAACACTGGATGTTACCAGGCATTTTAAAAACACAGAGGAGGTGACTTTTTGAAAAAGTTAGTGGAGTGACAAAGGTAGTGTGATTGCCAGCAAACTAAAGGAAACTAACAATGCATTTCCTTGTAGTTATAAGGTGGGCAGTGGGGATGGATGCTGTTGGTAGTGAGACAGTGGAAGAACACATTCAGTGGTGATAAAAAGTTTGTGAACCCTATAAAATTTTCTCTATGTTTGCAGAAATATGGCCAAAATATGATCAGATCTTTGTGCAAGTCCTAAAACTAGATAAAGAGAGCCCAATTAAATAAATAACACAAAGCATTATACTTGTTCATTTATTTATTGAGAAAAATTGATCCAATATTGCATGTATTTGTTGGAATAAGTATGTGAACCTCTGGGGTAATGCCTTCTACAAAAGCTATTTGGAGTCAGGTTTTCCAATTAAAGAGATGAGGTTGGAGGTGTGGGTTGTAGAGGTGCCTGGCCTATAATAAGACATACAAAGTCAGGTTACTGACAGAACCTGCTCTTCTCAAGTAAGATCAAAATAACTTTTAGAGGAACCTAGAAGAAGAATTGTAGAGATATGTGAAACTGGAAAAGGCTACAAAAACATTCCTAAACTCCTGAGTGTTCATCAGTCCACAGTAAGAGACATTGTCTACAAATGGATACAATTCAGTACTGTTGCTACTGTCCTTAGGCATCCTGCAAAGACCACACCACGAGCACAAGATGCAATGCTGAAGGAGGTGAAAAAGTACTTGAGGGTAACAGCAAAAGTCCTGTAGAAATCTCAAGTACTTGCTAGATTCTCTGTTCACGTGTCCACTATAAGAAAAGCACTGAACAAGAATAGTGTTCATGGAAGGACACCACCGAAGAAACCACTGCTCTCCAAAAAAAAACAATGCTGCATGTTTCAAGTTTGCAAAAGACTACTTGTATGTTCTACAATGCTTCAGGAACAATGTTCTGTGGACAGATAAGACAAAAGTTGAACTTCTTGGCAGAAACGTACATTGCTATGCTTGGAGGGAAAAGGGCACTGCACACCAACACCAAAACCTCATCCCAACTGTGAAGGATGGTAGAAGGAGCATCATGGTTTGGGGCTGTTTTGCTGCCTCAGCGCCTGGACAGCTTGCAATCATTGAGGGAACAATGAACTCAGATTGCATCAAGACATTTTACAGGAGAATGTCAGGGTAGCAATGCATCACCTGAAGCTTAACGAAAGTTGGATAATGCAACAAGACAATGATCCAAAAGGCAAGAGTAAATCAACAACAGTTGGTTTAAAAAGAAGAAATTTTGTGTTTTGGAATGGTCGAGTCATAGTCCTGACCTTAATCCTATAGAAATGTTTTGAAAGGACTTGAAGCAAGTAGTTCGTGTAAGGACTCCCACCGACAACCCAGAGTTGAAGCGGTTTTCTAAGGTGGAATGGCCTAAAATTCCTCCAAGCTGATGTGCAGGACTGATCACAGTTACCAGAAACATTTGGCTGATGTCGTTGCTATACAAGGGTGCCACACCAGCTATTACTTTTTCCAACAGATACATATAATATTGGATATTTCTCCCAATAAATAAATTAACAAGTATAATGTTTTCATGTTATTTATTTAATTGGGTTCTCTTTATCTAGTTTTAGGGCTTGCATAAAGTTCTGATCACATTTTAGGTCATATTTATGCAAAAAAGACAATTCTACAGGGTTCACAAACTTTCTCGCACCATTGTATCACTTCTGGACTTGAAGTGATGATGTATGAGTGAGAGGAGAAACTCTCCGTATAGATGCTTTGATAAAGTTTGTATATGCAAATTAGGTCAGTTATGGGCAACTGGAGAATTGAAGCGGAAGAAAGTGCATTGAACCACATTGAAAGAAGTGAGCAGTTGAAGATGGCAATGTGGGTTTTGGTCTTGTGCTCATGGTCCAAAAAAAGTTGTTAAGATCGTTTTGGTTTAATGCAGAAGTTCACACCAATATTGAGGGGTAAGCATGGACCTAAAAGGGTATAATGCATTTCACAACTGCCTTCACCTATTTGATTTTAAATAATCTTGTTTGTGGGGGTGAGTAAAGATTAATTATGATTAAAAAACATGTAGTAAGCTTCTCTGTTCATCTGCTTAATGAGTTAAAATCTGGAAACTGATCACAAGTATATGTGTAGAGGAAGTTCTGGCATGTGATTGCATTTCAATGCTCTCTGTTGGGAAGTTTTTTTGTGCTTGATTTGGAATGATCAGTGTAAATCTCTTCAGCAATATTGGCAAAAGTCAAATAGATTGCTTCCATTTGCTCTCTCTCTATGTATAGTCCTAAACAATTGACTCTTGGGAAAGTGAGCAGCATCTTTTGTTAACAGTTTCTTCATAATACCTGTGTTGGATATCATGCTGTAACTTTCTGGAGATAAATACTTCCTAATGGTGCGCCCGGTAACACAGGCTTTAGATACTATATTTACAAGCAATTTCTTCTTTGTTCATTTATAATTCCTTTGTAGCTATGTTTCAACACAGTATTTCTGCTGGAGTCAATATCTATAGATACGGTCTCTGAGGGGAAACTATTCCCTGCGGCAAGTCTTCATGGGGAGATGATGAATATAACATTTGAGTTATCTAACCTTCACTCTCCTTACTGCTCTCTCAGAAGACAGATGGGGCCAGGGCATTTTGGCCACCTTGTCAAGCATTTGTCAGGGGAATAAATGGACTAATTATGTCCTCACATCTTGACACGTCCAGTTTTTTCTTTCTTCAGGTCAAGGCTCCAAGGTCATTTAGTTAATTTTGTCAGTGAAATCCATGGATTTAATAGTCACAAGTTGGAAGCTATTATATTTTATAACTATGCCCACCAGAACAAGTAATAAGGATGTAACACAAGGGTTCAAATGCAAAACATTTGGAAAGAGTATTGACCCTCAACATCTGGAGCTTACTGCACGCTAATGATGTGTAAGATGGAGCTTTTAAAAGTGCTCCCATGGCAGTTCGGGGTTGCTGTGTTCTGCGGCCACAGGTGATTGTGGTTTCTTGTCAGCATGAACACTTTCCTTCATGTAAAAAAAAACACTTAGCTTTTCCAATCTCTTTGTGTTATCAACAGAATCTTTGTCCTTTATGTATCAGAGTCATTCAGTGACTGATATAAATAAACTTTAAGTCAGGCTCCATTCACTGAAATAAAATCCGCTTAAACTAAATTTTGCACTTTCTAGCTGAGCCAAGTAGATATGGAAGAAAGTAATGGATTTGAAGGCAGTTATCTCTCAGTTCTGCTTCCAAACAGTACAACCATTTCCCTGCTTTCCCTTTCTGCATCTGAACCTCCTCCATTGTTTTCCTGAACTTCCAGGGATTACACCAATGTAAATTGTATATAAATAAAAATACACAGAAGAGATAACTCCAAAAAAACCCCTGCATTCCTTATCTCCAGATGCTTTTGATTCAGGATCAGAATCAGAACATTCTGATCTTAGCTTTTGAGCCTAAGGAAATAATGTCAAGAAAGGGCTTTTGCCTGGGTGTTCATCAGCACTCTTTGATATTCTGTTAACTGCAGCAAGGCACACTGTAGTTGTTTTGGTAATGGATCAGCTGCATGGGAAAAGGATGTCAGATAATAGTAATGAAAGTGATATTAATTTATTTATCGAGTCACTTTTCATACAGACCATATAGTTCAAAGTGCTTTACAATGGGATAAAGTGCAAACTTGAAAATAAAAGACAAAAAGATCTTTGCTTAAAGCAAGGTTGAATAAATGGGGTTTGAGCTGGTGCTTAAAAGTGTCAATTGAGTTTGCATCCCTTATAGTTTTAGGTATTGAATTCCATGGCTTAGGAGCGGAGTTCAAAAAAGATGATCTGCCACTTATCGTTTGAGGGAGACTGTTTAAATTTAAGAGCGCGGCAGAAGGAGACCTGAGACCTCGAGCAGGATTATAAAGCTAAAATGATTCTGTGACGTACTCCAGTCCCAGCTCATTAAGAGTGTTAAAAATAAGTAAGAGAACTTTAAAATCAATTCTAAAAGATAATGGAAGCCAATATAGGGTACCTAGGATGGAAGTGATAAGCTCCCTCATCCTGGTTTTAGTTGAAAGTCTAGCAGCTGTACGTTCTGAATGAGTTGAAGTCTGTCAATAGATTCCTTTGGAAGGCCAGTAAAAAGTGCATCTGGTCTATTCAATATAAAGGCAAGAATTGGTTTTTCAGCATCATTGTGTGACGGAAGCAGGCATACTGTACCTTTGCAATATTTCTCAAGTGTAGAAATGCAGCTCTGGTCACATCATTTATGTGGGACTTTATCTGGGATTTTCTTTATGTACAGATGCCACTGAGTGAAGGCTTTTCCTTCATACACTGCATCAGAGCAAGAGATGGTTAGTAATGGAGTGTGCAGAGACAGGGGAGTGATTTGTGGAAGGAATTGTGAATCCAGTATGGGAATGCTAAGGCAAAGATGGGATGCTGATAAATAGTGTGTTAGTTACTTCTGACTGGCAGCCGTGAGTGAGGATTTGGTTGGGTGACTGGTGTCAGAGGAGTTGAGACTGGGTTCTGGTTGCATGGAGGGGCACAAAGCTGGAGAAGTAGGAAAGTGAGTGTCATTGGGGGCAATTGGATGATGGGAAAGCTGGGCAATGAATGCCTGTATGTTGAAACTTGGTAATGTGCAAAGAGGGTGGGTGGGGTTCTGTGGGGAAGGTTGGGTAAAGGAAAAATATTGAAAGAAGTCATAAGAAGTTACTTAATAATGAATAGTAATGACATAGCGATGGAAGAGGCCAAGGATCAACATGCTCACATCCAGTCACTTATAAAGGTGGAATTAACAAGGCTAAACGAATACCGAACACTATTGCCAAATCAACAAACTCCATGTCGGAGGCCACTTTCCTGTACATATGAAGTGGTTCATTTAGATTGCGCTTTGTCTTGTTTGTTTATTCTGGTCATCTGGGCAAAAAGAATCAATGAGTTCTTGAAGGGATATGGAGAGGCACCAGGAGGCTCATTATTGTCAAAGGCTAGAGACGTGAAGGATATTTCCAAGGACCTGTACACTCCAGCTTTAAAAGAAGGTGATTCAGAAAGGGGCCTATTAACATCTGTAAGGAATCATATAGAATGGATGGAACAAATTCTGATCAAGTGAATGCATGATTGCAGGAGAAGCAAACCTTGGACTAGAGGAAAATTATGTCAAGAATGGTAAGAAAAGCAAATGCTGCAGCCTTAAATCTGTTTGGAATTTGTAGGTTTTAGTGGAAGGGTAGGCTGTTTGAATTGAATGGATTCATTTGTATTTAACTTTGTGTAAACCGGTACCAACATTGGCTATAAAAGCATGCATTCTTGCGCTGCACTGCATTGTGTGGAGTGGATTCCGGTTAATTGGCAGGCGCTTATTTGGGACAACTCTAAAAGAACAAAAATAAATTGAGAAAATAGCCGGGATTTCCTTTGTTTATTTGGGACACTGTGTTGCTTAATTGGGGCAGGAGACTGTTGCTGAACATTTTCTAATTAGCATCAGTCGCGTGCAGATCATGTGATTGTTAGTCACTACACCATGCTTAGAGCAAACAGTTTTTAAATAGTGTCACTTGCGTGTTTGTGTTTAAAAAGAAGTGATTTTTGTCACCGATAGCTGGCGAGTAATAAACAGCAAGACAATTCAGAACTGTTTTGCTCACTCTGCTTTCAAGCATTCAGACCTGGAAATGCCAGAAACAACCGGGAGTGAAAATTAAACAATTTGACTACTTCAACAAGTTAGGAATTATGAAGAATTTGAAGATATTGACAAGTATCTTGAATGCTACCATGAAAATGAAGACTTGGAGGATGCGATCGTTGAAAGCACTGTTTGAACGCGGCCACTATGTGCATGAGGTGTCTGGGCTAACTTGGTTAATTTACAGTTAATCAAAAGAACATGTCAGAATACACTGAATGAATTCCTCCAGTAATAACTATTAGGAACTAATACACAGTTTAAAAAAAATATTGTAGTAGTTATGGTAGTGTTCTAAGTTGTTCTGTATTTTATTTAAATACATAATTTGTTACTCAGTTAAATCATGGTTTGTCTTTTAAGTATTTCCATAAAACTTCGTCTAATTGGGACTGCCATTTAAATGAGCTAAAATGCTCTGGTCTCAATGTGTCCCAATTAACCAGAATCCACTGTATTTTTCTCCCTGCTTGTTGATTTCATGGTGGGCACCATCTGCAAAGTCCTGGCTGGAGTTTAAGCAGTAGCAGATTAGATTCACACAGAGATACATGCTGGGGTATTTAAAACGACAGGCAATTTCCAAACAGCAAACAGAAAAATAGGAACGGAATTCAGCGTTTATAGGATTCAGTCATGTTTTCTTCCAAAAAGCTCTGGTTTTGTCCTAAAGCATTGGTTTTGTAGAGGACAGCTCCTAAGAGGATGAAATCATGCTTTAGATCAGGGAAGAGAAAGAAAGTTCAAATTAAATAATAAAGGATTGTGAATAATTTTGATTAAAAATCTGTTTCTTGTGATATGTTTGACAGCCTTCTGATATCAAAGATCTCAAAAATATTATTTTTTTCAAGAACAAATTTAAACAAATTTGATTTTCTACAATTATCCTTTTCAGTTTTATCATCTTTAGTCCCTACATAACATACAACATTTTATATTTTTCCTCAGTATTGTAATATTAAGCAGGAAGTTTGCTGCAGGCTAACTTGCAGATGAGCTAATTTACATTTTCTTCTTTTGGGCTTCATTTATATTGGTTTTCATTCTATGCAAGTCTTAATAAGTAAAAAATTAAAAATATGAATCAAAGTCTAATTTATAGCCATGCTGAACTAGCATCGTTTATCTTTAAAATTGGATTTGGAATTAGAAATGCAGTAACTTACAGAGAAGAATAAGCAATGTAATGCTTTCAGTCTTCTCCATCATTCAACGAGATCATTGGCTGATCTACGACCTAACTCTATATAAACAACTTCAATCCATATTTCTGCAAATCTATCTATCTTAAAATTAATTATTGACCAATAGAGATTGCCTCTTGGAGTGGATTTGTACCTGCAAGTATTTCCTAACCTCACTCCTGAAATGTCTCGCTCTATATTTTAGTCAAAGACCCCAGAGCGAAACATTCTAGAACATATTTTTTCCCCCTGGAACTTCTCCTAAATAACATGAAAATCTTGATCAAATCAATTTTAAAGCTTTTTATTTCCAGGAAGCCAAATCATAATCTTTTGACATAATGAAGAATATCTCTGGAAGCTCAGTATCATTAGGAAGTAAGTTTAGACTACACAGTCTTAGTGAACGATATATCTTTCCTAAACTTTTAACGCCCTGATGTGTTCATACTATTCAAGGTATGATCTAACAAAAATATAAAATAGCCGCAGAATAACTTTTTTTCATTAGAAAGAATATAAGAATTAGGAATTTGAGTACTCAGTACAGTCCCTTGCATGTTTTAATAAGATCGTTGGTGATCAAGTGTCTTGTTTAATTTCCTGTTCAGACTCCACATCCATGATTGCTTTCCAAACACTTATAACTATTACATTTGAAGAAATTCAAAACTTATAGTGAATTCCAAAGATTACAACACCGCCATCCTGCTCCTTCTTGCTTTGGCCAGCTGCTCAATTAGTCCTGAGAGCTGTCAATGTCGGCAGCTACAGATCGCAGGTTTAAGGTAATCGGAGCTGCAGCTCCTTAGACTCTGTGTTACAGAACTGGAGCTGCAGCTGGATGACCTTTAGCTTGTATGGTTGAATGGGAAGGTGATGGAAGCTGTAGAGAAGGTAGTCACCCCTAAGCTGCAGGAGGCAGGTACCGGGGTGACTGTCAGGAGAGGGAAAAGGAAGAGGCAAAGTGCAGAGTACCCATGTTGCAGTTTCCCTCAATAATAGGTATCCACTTTGGATACTGTTGGGGGAAGCTGCAGTGACCTGGGTCTCTAGCACTGAGCTTGGCTCTATGGCTTTAATTTGGCAGGTGGATGGGAACCAGAGTGTTAGGGCTGAAATTGGGGTGGTTGGTGTACAAGCAGATGTAATGAGACTGTCAGTAAGAACAAGCTGATGATAGGGCAAAATGGCAGTCAGTGGGAGAAGTTGAAGTGTAACATGGGGACTAAGTCGAAAAGGGTAACAAAAACAGGACTTAAGATGTTATATTTGAAAGCACGCAGTGTACAGGATAAGGTAGATGATCTTGTGGTGCAGATAGAGATTGGCAGGCATGACATCACAGACCTCTGGCTGAAAGAAGGTCATAATTGGGAGCTTAACATCCAAGAGTATATATTGTATAAAAAGGACAAGCACGAGAATTGTTCTGGGAATGAACACGAGGAGTGTTTGATGACTCTGGGCCAGTACTCGCTGGAGTTTAGAAGAATGAGGG
Source organism: Hypanus sabinus (assembly GCF_030144855.1). Lineage (NCBI taxonomy): Eukaryota > Metazoa > Chordata > Chondrichthyes > Myliobatiformes > Dasyatidae > Hypanus > Hypanus sabinus. Next base: position 46,578,336 of record NC_082725.1, read on the forward strand.
GGCAACTCATTGAAATTTATCAAATATTGAAAGGCCTAGATAGGGTGGATATGGAGAGGGTGTTTCCTATTGCAGGAGAGACTAGGACCAAAGAGCACAACCTCAGAATAAAAGGATGTCTGTTTAGAGCAGAAATGCAGAGAAATTTCTTTAGCCAGAGCGTGGCGAATTTGTGGAATTCATTGTCACAGATGGCTGTGAAGGTCATGTCTAAGTATATTAACTGACATGGATAGAGGAATGGCTGACAAGCTGGAGGCAGTGAGTGGGAATAAAAGGGGTCTTTTCTGGTTGGCTGCCAGTGACTAGTGGTGTTCCTCAATGGGTCGGTGTTGGGTCTGCTACTTTTCACATTGTTTCTCAGTAATTTAGATAGTGGAATTAATGGCTCTGTGGCAAAGTTTGCAGATGATATGAAAATAGGTGAGGGGGTAAATAGTGCTGAGGAAGCAATGCGATTGTAGCAGGATTTAGACAAATTGGAAGAATGGTGAGAAAAAGTGGCAAATAGAATACAGTGTTGAGAAATGTATGATAATTCATTTTGGTAAAGGGAAAAATAGTGTGGATTATTATCTAAATGGGGAGAAAATTCAAGCATCTGAGGTGCAAAGGAACTTAGGAGTCCTTGTGCAAGATTCCCAGAAGGTTAATTTACAGGTTGATTCTGTGGTAAAGAAGGCACATGCAATTTTGGCATTTATTTCAAGGGAATGGAATATAAAAACAAGGAGATAATGCTGAAGCTTTATAAGACACTATAAAACTCCAGCATTGTCAATAGTTTTGGGCATCCTCTATCTCAGAAAGGATGTATCGTCATTAGAGAGGGTCCAGAGGAGGTTCACAAGGATGATTCTGAGAATGAAGGGGTTAACATATGAGGAGCATTTGGCACTTTGGGCCTGTACTTACTAGAATTTAAAAAGATGTGTGGAGATCTCATTGAAACCTACCGAATGTTGTAAGGACTAGATAAGGTGGATGGGGAGAGGATGTTTCCTCTAATGGGGTATCCAGAACTAGAGGGCACAGCCTAAAAATTGAAGGGCGACATTTTAGAACAGAAGTAAGAAGGATTTTTTTTTAGTCAAAGACTGGTGAATCTGTGAAATGCTCTGCCACAGACTGTGGTGGACGCCAGGTCCATGGGTATATATAAAACAGAAGTTGATAGATTCCTGATTGGCTGGGGCATTATGGGATATGGTCAGAGGGCAAGTGTGTAGGGTTGAATGGGATCTGCCGTGATGAAATGGCAGAGCGGACTCGATGGGTTGCATGGCCTAATTCTGCTCCCTTGTCGTATGGTCTTATATTTAAAATGGAGGTTGATAAACTCTTGATTAGTCAGGGCAACAAAGGTTATGGGGAGAAGGCAGAAGAATAGTGTTGAGAGGGATAGTAAATCAGCCATGATGGAATTGTGGAGCAGACTCAATGGACCTAATGGCCTATTTCTGCTCCTATGTACATAGATAGGAAAGTGCTAAACATGGGCAAATGGTTTTAGAGTGGATAGGCATCTTAATCAGTATGAAATGCTTTGGGCTGAATTTTCTGTGCTGCATGATTCTATATAATTAAGAATCAGCATAACTTTGTATACGATGTCACTTATTAAATGTATGAACGGTGCTGGAAGATGGGATTAGTATGGTATGGGCACGGTGGATTGAAAGGCCTCTATTTATACTGTATGACACTGGCTTTCCAAAATTTTGTGCTGAAATTTTTTTTCTTTTTCTCTTAATACTTGAAAAGAAAATCAGTGGCATGCTATTGGTCAATAGAAGTTGTTTGACTGCACTGTTGACAACACTTTACATCACATTATTGATAACTGATAAATTCATGAAACAGTAATAGGCTAAATTGATCTGATTCTTTTGTGGACACCATTGAGGACTGTTTTTCACATTTTTGGATAGATCTCTGTGCTGTAGCCTTATTGGAACTGATTGGCTCAAGACTTATCTAATTCAGGAACACCACAGCTTGTATTACTTTTGGAACCAATGCCGGTGATTTCGGTTGCTCCACAGTTTCAAGTGCAGTTGGATAAAGACTGACTTCTGTGATGGTGAGCATCTCGGGAGGGAGTGAAGAGGTAGCAGCCACTTGACACTTCTGTTTGAAGCTGTTCGTAAATATTTCAGCCTTGTTTTTGTGACTCACATGGTGGACATCATTATCTCCAACGCGGCAGTGTTTTTCAGTGTCCCCTTCCTTCACTATGTAAGCTGTCCACGAGCAATTTGTATGTGATCTGATCAATGGGTAATGCTTTCTCTTACTATTGTGTGTATTTGCTGTGTTCATTAGGTCTGTATTGTAACAGATATGTAGAATTTGCATTGGACCCAGACTGGTCCCCTTGTTTGATAGCAAAGTAACAGTAGTCTGAAGAATATACTAGGGTGACACAGTTAGTGGAAATGGTGGGGGTTCAATCCTGACTTTCCTTACCCAGAGGGCAGTGAATCTGTGGAATTCTTTGCTACAGACAGCTGTGGAGGTCCAGTCAGTGGGCATATTTAAAATGGAGGTCGATAGATTATTGATTAGTAAGGGTGTCAATGGTTATGGTGAGAAAGCAGGAGAAATGGTTGAGAGAAAATGGTGAAGCAGACTCGATGGGGTGATCGGCCCAATGTGGCTCCATGGTTTTATGGTCTGAACTCTACTGCTGTCTGTGTGGATTTTGTATGCACTCCTTGTAACTACATGGCTTTCTTCAGGTGCACTGTCTTCCCCCCTGCCCCCCCAAATTCCACAGCGACTTACAAGTTGAAATGTAATTAGTGGAATTGGTGTTCGTGGGATTTAGGTGTAGAATATGGGATTAGCTGATGGATATAGTGGGAGGACAGGCTTCAGGAAAAATTGGTGAGGAAAGGGTTTGCCCTGTGAGCCTGACGAGACATGAAGAGTTGAAATGGTCTCCTTATGTGTCATTAGGAAATACGGAAAGAGCTTGTAGACTATAAATAACAGTGGAATACAGCCTTGATGTTTCCCAGCAACTCCGGTACCCAGTCTTGAGCTCTGAGATCTGCTTCTCATCTATCCTATTTAGCATGACAATGGCGTCCCACAACATATGTCCCCAGTGTACTGATCACTTAATTCACTATAGATTTATGGACACATGCATCTACAAGGGTTGATTGGTGGTAATCTGATCTTATGGTCCAGTTCCCAAATCAAGACAAATTTGGAGGATTTTCTCAATGGACCTCCTTCCTTTAAAAGTTGAAAATAGAAACAAACTATATTTGGAGATTTATCATTATTTAAAATATTTTTTCATCTTTTTGCTTAATTAATTTCTATGAAACCCTGACTTTCATTTAGAATTAATTTCTTTGGAATGCCTAGCAGGTTATCCTTGTTTGCTGTTGTTAATATTGGCCTGGCCAGGAGCGGACGCAGACAAGTCAAAGGTGATGATGCCCTTGCAGAGGAGGCGGACAGAGAAGGGGTTGAAGGCCTTTAAGTCCTTAGAGCTTTTCTCAATGTATCTGAGGATCAAAGCATTTGAAATTAAGATTTATTCAGTCAATGGGTCAGAGAGCAGTGTGCGGAAAGGGGCAGGATAGGTAACCAGGGCATGTTTGAACCGACTGCAGAAGCAATTGGAGGATGAGGAGCAAATAGAAAGTAATAATGGAACCTGTGTCGGTCTAACACAAAACTGTGAGCACATTCTCCTCCAATTCAGCAGGTTTGTGTCTATGACCGGGTCTCCTCGAAGTGGATGCCTGCCCTGGCAAAATAGCAGACAGCTTGTGTAAGAAACGAATTATTGTTGGTCAGGGTTAATGTACAGATGAAAGCTATGACACAAAACATCGACTGCCCATTCTCCACCCCCCCCCCCCTCCCACACACCCACAGGTGCTGCTGCTTGGCTCGCTGAGTTTACCCAGTTTTGCTGCGCTGGTTTCCAGCGTCTGCCATCTCTTAGGTCTCCATTCATGACTCAGTGTTGTGGTGTACTTGTTGGTAAATAGCAGTTCTCACTTGACCAAAAGTGTAGTGAAAAGGCCTTGCTGAAACGCTGGTCACTTCCACCCACTCCTCATTTTGGCTATTAATACTTTCTGGGCTGTCTGGTTTGCAGGACCTTTCTGTGGGTATTCCCTCCTCTTTCAGCAGTCAGTGATTCCGAGAACCTGCTCTTCTGCCTCTGTAGATCTTGCACTTGCCACTAGCATAATGGCTGCCAGCTATGAACCTGATGGTCACCTCCCACCTTTCTGTTTTCTCTTTTAGTTTCTATCCTTTCATTCTCTCATTTTTTCCTTTCTTTCTCTAACTCTACTCTTTTTTATTCAATTTATTTCATTCCCTCTATTCATTTTTTGTCTATTCTATCTTGATGCTTTTCCCTTTCTACCTTGTCAGATCCAGATCTGTTTGATTATATCTTGCTGAGCTGACGTACAAGGGGTGATTGATAAATTTGTGGCCTAATGTAGAAGGAGTCAATTTTAGAAAACCTAGAAAAGTGTATTTTTCCTACATTTACACACTTAGTCCAGCAGTCGTGGAGCATACGGATCCCTTCTTTGTAGAAGTCATTGTCTTGGACTTCCAGAAGTGGTCCATTGCAACGGTGATTGGTAAGTTCATGGCCTAAGGTAGAAGGAGATGTTACTAACTTCAAACTTTCTGCATAATCACTCAAAGAGTTAACCTGCATGTGCATGTAACGCGAGCTGTATAACTCATCTCCTTCTACCTTAGGCCACAAACTTATCAATCACCCCTGCTGTGGACCACTTCGACAAAGAAGGGATCCGTATGCTCCTTGACGGCTGGACAAAGTGTGTAAATGTAGGAGGCAACTATGTCGAAAGATCAATGTGCTAGGTTTAATAAAATTGACTCCTTCTACCTTAGGCCACGAACTTATCAATCACCCCCGTGTCATAATAATGTAATTAATTTACAGAGCACTTTTCATATAGATGATGCAGTTTAAAGTGCTTTACAATGAGATACAGTGCAAACATGAAACTAAAATAAAAATTAAAAATAAACTTAAAATAAAAGACAAAAACATTGGATAAAAGCAAAGTTAAATATGTTTTGAGTTGGTTCTTGAAAGTATCAACAGAGCCTGCATCCCTTATAATTTTATATATTGAATTCCACAGTTTAGGAGCTTGGTTCAAAAAAGCTGATCTGACAATTATCTTTTGAGGGAGATAGTTCGAGTTTAAGAGACCAGTGAAAGAAGCCCTGAGAGCTCATGCAGAATTATAAAAAGAAAGTGACTGTGTGAAGTACTCCAGTCCCAGACCATTAAGAGCTTTAAAAACAAGTAAGCAAACTTCAAAAGCAACTCTAAAAGATACAGAAATAATCTAATTATTATCCTTGGATGACACAGCAACCATTTCTCATCCTGTTCCATCAGGGTCAGCTATATTCCTGTATTCTGGATTGGTGGGCATTTATTTTATTTTTTGTATTAATCTCAGTGCAAGGGCCCTATGGTGGGTTTAAAGAAAATAAAACAAGTAATAAGATAAGTACAAGACCTGACAATGTTATGTGGAATTTGGGAAGTTTCACTTTGTCATTGTAAATCAGTTCATTCTTTCTCAGAGAAACTACAAGTTGTTGCTAAGATTCCGGTAAACCTGATGTGGTCCAATAAAATTAGCCAGGAAATATCTTCAAATTCACTGTAATTTCAAGAGTACATTTCACCACTCAGTGGGTTTAACTTTCTCTGTTACTATATGTAGACCAAGGCAGTAAGTGTTGCGGGTCCCACATAAATTAATAGACTCATCGTTGGATGACAAATCCTTCTTTCTAGATAAGTCAAGACATGTATTACCTAGGAAAATTGATTCTTCCTGATGATTAATTTGGTTTCTGGATAGCCTAGTCCCACAGCATTCACAATATTCACCAGTATGGAGACAGAAATAATGAGGTGCCAGAAGAGTTCATCTAATTGTCCTCTTGTCTGTGTGGAAGAAATTCCTGAATATTTTCTTTCATTCTAAAAGTCTCCTGTTCGTGTAGTTTCCTAACCATACTATGGAGGTTATTTATCTAATTTGAGTTATGAGTTGTATTAGCTGGAAGCTCATCCTTGGAATATGGATTAATGCAGAGCTTGGCTAACAGACCTTACTGTATCAGGGACAGATTAGGTTGGCTCTGGATTATGCCAAAATATGTGGTCTGGTCACGTCAGATTGGTTTGGGATGTGACTTAGTGTTAGCAGGTGGCTGCATTGTTAGGTTCCATGAGGGACGTGATCTGGGAATGGGAATAGAGGATAGAGACTGGTAATGACTGGACTTAGAATGTTGATTGGGATCAGGAAACTCTTTCCATGGAACCTGCTTTACATTTGCCTTGATGCCACAGTCAAACAATGGCATTCATCCATGGGGTACGTAAGGTGGACTTTGCTCAAACATGGATGAAAAGTCTGACCTGATATCAGTGTCTGGGTGTGACTAAATGGCTGTCTGTTGCATAGGGCCAGATAAGAGATGAAATAAACCAGATTTAGATCATACTTAAATTTTGGAGAACCATAGAACATTACAACACAGAAACAGGCCTTTTGGCCCTTCTTGGCTGTGCCGAACCATTTTTCTGCCTAGTCCACTGACCTGCACCTGGGACATATCCCTCCAAACCCCTCTCATCCATATACCTGTCCAAGTTTTTCTTAAATGTCAAAAGTGAGCCTGCATTCACCACTTCATCTGGCAACTCATTCCACTCTCCCACCACTCTCTGCGTGAAGAAGCCCCCCCTTAATGTTCCTTTTAAACTTTTCCCCCTTCACTCTTAACCCATGACCTCTTTTTTTTTCTCCCCTGGCCTCAGTGGAAAAAGCCTGCTTGCATTCACTCTATCTATACCCATCATAATTTTATACACCTCTATCAAATCACTCCTCATTCTCCTACGCTCCAGGGAATAAAGTCCTAACCTGTTCAACCTTTCTCAGTAACTCAGTTTCTCAAGTCCCGGCAACATCCTTGTAAACCTTCTCTGCATTCTTTCAACCTTATTAATATCCTTCCTGTAATTAGGTGACCAAAACTGCACACAATACTCCAAATTCAGTCTTGCCAATGTCTTATACAACCTCACCATTACATTGCAACTCTTATACTCAATACTTTGATTTATAAAGGCCAATGTACCAAAAGCTCTCTTTACAACCCTTTCATGGAATTATGTATCTGTATTCCCAGATCCCTCTGTTCTACTGCACTCCTCTGTGTCCTATCATTTACCTTGTCTGTTCTACCTTGGTTTGACTTTCCAAAGTGCAATACATCACCTCATACCTTATAGTGAGAAGAGCTCCACTATTATGCATCTTAAGTGTGTGTTGGTTGGGACAGTGTGGAACTGCTTGGCTATAACTCCAATTCTGGTGATTCAATACAAAGAATGTCTATTCAAGACTGCAAAATACTTCAAGTCTCACTGATTCCTTGCTTTATTGAACTTGCTTTCTCCAGTAATTAATGAAGAATATTTGAGTAGATTTTTTTATTTCACACTCTGGCTAGTGATTCTTGAAAGATCACTACTAATGCCTTCAGAACCCCGGGATGTAGTCCATCTGGTCCAGCTGACTTCAGGCTTTTCAGCATCTTCTTCTTAATAATAGCAGCTACATTTACCTCTGCCCCCTGACACTCCTGAATTTCTGGCATACAGCTTGGTGGGGGGGGAGGAGGGGGAGGGGAGGGAGAGAGGAAGAGAGGGGGGGGGGGGAGAGGGAGAGACGCCCCCGTGTCGGAGTCCTGCACTCGGATCCGTTCTCCAGCCACGTCTGTGTCACAGGAACTGGGGACTATGAGGAAAACCCATGCATTTTAACTGGTATGCCATCTTAAATGCCATTTAAGATAATTCAGCACTAATCTAGTGTCTTTCTCCCTTCCCACATTCCGATATTTAATCACTCACCTACACACTGGGGGCCAGTTAAACTAATGACCCCGCTGTCTTTGGAATGGTAAAATTACATATAGATCGCAGCAAGCTCTATACTCACATATCCTACAGATGTGTGGTAGGGAGCATCCTAACAAGCTGCATCATTGTATAGTACAGAACATGCACTGCGGTGGACAGGACGGCTCTGCAATGGGTAATCGAAACTGCCCAGCGCATCACCAGCTCCAGTCTATCCACCAGTCGTAAGGGCATAAATGCAGAAAGGTGCTGGCAATGAGCCAGTTACATCATGAAGGATCCCACTCACCCTGTTCATGCACTGTTTGTCCCACTCCCATCAGGGAGGAGGCTACGTAGCATGCATGCCAGGGCCACCAGACTCAAAAAACAGTTACTTTCTCCAAGCAGTAATGCTGATCAACATCTCCAACCACTAACACACCTCTCCACACCCCTCACCACCACTACTTTATCATTTCCTGTCAGAGTCACCTTATGTACAGATGCTCTTGTGTTAGCACCATTTTCTGGACATACAATCAATATATGTATAAAAGCAATCTTAGGTATTTAGATTTATTGTGTTTTTTAAATTATTATCTTACTGTGTATTTTCTTTTGCTGCATTGGATCCAGAGTAACAATTTTTTCATTCTCCTTTACACTTGTGTATTGGAAATGACATTAAACAATTTTGGATCTTGAACGTGGAGTTCCGGAGCGGACCCAGTTTGCTGGAGTGGTGAGACAGCAGCTCTGCTAACCCTGGCACCATGCTACCCAAATGGTGTCTGAGACCCTGAAAATGAGTGGAAAATAAAGGTGTCTAAGGTGTGAAGTTTTGGTGCATGAAACACACGTAATTAGCATACAAGTGGTTCAACTAATCAAGAGGAAAAATGATATATTAGAAGTTTCTTGCGAGGGGGCTGGAGTTTCAAAATAGGAAAACATTATTGTGCAGGGTGTTGGTGAGACCACACTTAGAGTATCTCATTAAAGAAAGGAATTTTTTCACATTGTGAAGATTAAAATCTTCAGCAGTTTCTGTGGTAGATTTCCACTGCTTTTCCGCATTAATTGCTTCCTGAGATTACTTTCAATGTCAAGCCGTTGTAAGGCCATAGCCCCTCATTTTGAACTCTGCACCAGAGGAAGTAGGTTCTTACTATGTACCAAATTATATCATTTAGATCACTCTCTTATCTACTATATTCAAGCAAATGCAAACTTATGCTTTGAACTCTTTTAGCTCTCATTTCATTTTGGTGAATTTGTACCGTATTGCTCAGAAGTCCAATGCATCCTTTCTTCCAGAGGTGCAGTATAATGAAATGAATGCAATCCTTCAGACCGTGTTTAACCATAACATTACATCTGTTCCTTTATTGTCCTGTCTCTTTGTGATGAAAATTAAACAAAAACATCTGCCTTTTTAATGAGATATTTTGGTGATTTCTAAATTAGACACCCCCACTTACTCCCAAACCCTGTCCCTTACTCTGAATGCAATGTAAGCTTCTGAAAAATAAAACAAAGAATTTTATGAAGAATAAAGGGGAGAAAGATTATGGAAAATATCTCAGTGGTTTTCTCTGATGTCTGTATCCTGATATTTAACATCATCTACTAATTTACTTTATGTTTGAGGTGCACTCTCTGTCCCCAATCAAGAACTAGTGTTGCTGCTGATAGTGTCAAGGAATGAAAATCTCCTAAATTACATTCTACTTTTGAACTGCTAACAGAGACTTTACCTTACTGATCATTGGCCAAGTATCTCTTTAAAAACTGCCAGTAGCAGAACACTACATACATTCATCCACCAGTAATGTCTTCCATTTTAGTCATATTTGGACTCTTTGTAATAAGATGCATTTATATGCGGAATGTAAGTTAAAATGACTCTCTCATTCAGTTAATGAAGCTGAAATGTTTATTGTTTATTGTTTTCATAGTCTTTTTCTTTCCTCAGAGAGCTGCAGAGATTGTAGATGAAGAGGAGACTTTACAAGAACAGTGTGAAGAAGGCAGTTATGATGAGGAAGATGGTGAGTTCCGAAATGTGGAAGAAGAAATTTGTAATGATGGATTTTACAAAGGAGAGAAGCCAATGTCTCGCCAAATAGTGGAAGATCCTCATTTGAGTGTGAATCCATGTGAAGAAAAGAATGGCAATGAAAATGAAGCCAGCCCTCAGATGGAAGAAGACATTGTGGACATTATAGAGCAAGAGGCAGGAGATGCTCTTCAATCAGAAGTGAATCTTAAAGATAAATATTTTCAAATGCGTGACCTTCCTCTGAAAGGGGAGACCATTGAGGAAAATGAAGCTGAACCTCAGAAGCAAGAGGAAATTGATGACCTTACAGAACAAGAACAGGAAGATGCTGATCAAATAGAAGAGGTTCCCATGCATAAATATATTCGTCCCCAAGACCTTTCTCATGAAGAAGAGATAATAATTGATGAAAGTGAAACTGAGCTTCAGGTGGAAGATAAAGTTATTGACCTTGCAGAGCAAGAGGTGGAAATTACTGATCAATCAGAAGAGAGCCCGCAAGATAAATTTCTTTCACATGAGCAGAAGACTGTGGAAGAAAGTGAAGCTAAGCTTCAGGTAGAAGAAGGAATTGCTGAATGTGTAGAACAAGAGGAGGAAGGTGTTAATCAAACAGAAGAGGGTCCTATAAATGACTACTTTCCTCCAGAAGACCTTCCTGATGAAGAGAAGAAGATTGATGAAAGTAAAGCTGAACCTCAGGTGGAAGAAGTTGTTGACATTGCAGAGGAAGAAGGTGAAGATCGGGCAGAGGAGAACTGTGAAGAAAGTCAAGACACAAAAGAGGAATTGCAGATAAGTGATTTGGATCAGAAACTGGAAAATGGTTCTGCAGAACAGGAGTCTCCACTAGAAGAGATTGAGAGTGCAATATTAACTGCATTAGAACCAAACCAGGTAATAGACCTTTAATATTATTGTTTTGTGTTCTCACAGAAGCTTCCACTCCATGTAAAACATCTGAGAAACATCTGACATTTGACAAATGTGTTTTAGAAATGTTGACATTACTTTAATTAAATCAAGTGTCAGCAATTGAAGAATTGGCTTCATACTCTTGGTCAAAAGATGTTACTTAAATGCTACCATTCCTTTGGAAAATTATTTCAAAAATGCACAGTCCATAAGACTTGGATCTAAAGGACTGTTTTAATCCACATTCAGTGACAATTTGCATTGGCTGTGGGATTCACCAAACCTTTTTACACTTGACATCCCATATAGCATATTATATCATGGGAAGATCCATGCACCATTTATGCAGGTAAAGTAGTAAGACTGGGTGATATTAGTGGTATTAGTATTAGTAAGACTGGTTTATGCAATACTGATATGAAATCAATACTGCTAGATTAGGCTCCAATGTTTCAGGTAATGCCATATGTAGATTTTGTGGGAAGGGTTTGATATTTAATTACATGAAGAACCAGAGTCTAATTTTGCTACTTAAAAGAACTCGTAGTGATTCTTAGGTTCGTTGGTGACACAGAACTCTTTGGAGAGAATAGAAGTGATCAGCCTGTAAGATGAGGTAAAGTTCTCTAAGGTCTTCAGGACATGCTCTGAGCATATATTCTCTCTTTTAGCCACAGTTGTTTCCTGTCAGAACGAGGTTCTTTGATGGGTGCACTTCTGGGCTTAAAATGATAATGAGGAGGAGGAAAGGGCCTGCGGAATGTGATGTTATGGATCTATTTCTTTTAGAGTAATGACTCCCGTTAGCACTACGTGTGGACTGATTACCTACCTATTGCATTGGTCTGTTAGCTATCCATGCACTTTGATCTGTTCTTCCTCTCTCTCGCCCTGCAATGGAATACACCAGATAAAGCTACCCCGCATACATGTTTTTATTTTCATTGATACATAGTTGTACAGACACAACAGATTGGCGATGAGTACAAACTGGAATGTCAGTAAATAGCGCCAAATGCAAAGACAGTTGCGGGATGGCAGACATCGGAAGGGGCAGAGACAGCGAGAAGGGAAGGGCCCTTGTCTGTACCTCCTACCTGTGGTGCACGTACAGTGACAGGCACCTCATCAGCAAGGAGGCGCAGACTGAAGTCTCCCCCTTTGCTGAAGCTGCAGTGCCTGGTAGGGCCTGTTTAGGTAATGACCGTGGAAGTGACACTTCTTGACTTTAGTGGTTGTTCCAAGCTGATGCTAGACACATCGCAATGTAACTTTATGAACCTGGATGATGAAGGCTCGCTTCTCAAGAAGGGATGAATTTAGCCTTTTTACTAGGGTGGAAGGCACTAGGTATCTTGTGCATTGGGGGGGGGGGGGGGGCTGCCAGCAAGTGGGATTCTCAGTGGTGGAGTATGTGGTTGACATCACCCATATTGCCTCAGATTGAAATACTCTATAAGGAATTTTATTTCCTTCGATCTGTAATCAGTGGACAGTCTACACCGAAGAATCTGAATCATAATCAGGTTCATTATCACCGGCACATGACGTGAAATTTGTTAACTTAGCAGCAGCAGTTCAATGCAATACATAATATAGAAGAAAAAGTAAAATAATAATAAATAAGCAAATATTATTCAGTGTACTTTATACAGTATACATATATTGAATAGATTAAAAAACATGCAAAAACAGAAATACTATATATTAAAAAAAAGTGAGGTCGTGTCCAAGGGTTCAATGTCTATTTAGGAATTTTTTGGCCGAGGGGAAAAAGCTGTTCCTGAATCACTGAGTGTGTCCCTTCAGGCTTCTGTATCTCCTACCTGATGGGAACAGTGAGGAAAGGGCATTCCCTGGGTGCTAGAGGTCCTTAATAATGGATGCTGACTTTCGGAGACACTGCTTCTTGAAGATGTCCTGGGTACTTTGTAGGCTAGTACCCAAGATGGAGCTAACTAAATTTACAACCCTCTGAAGCTTCTTTCAGTTCTGTGCGGTAACCTCACCCCTCCCCCCCCTTACCAGACAGTGATGCAATCTGTCAGAATGCTCTCCACAGTACATCTATAGAAGTTTTTGAGTGTATTGGTTGACATGACAAATTTCTTCAGACTCCTAATAAAGTATAGCCATGGTCTTGCCTTCTTCTTAACTGCACCAGTACATTGGGACCAGGTTAGGTTGTCAGAGATCTTGACATCCAGGAACTTGAAGCTGCTCACTCTGTCCACTTCTGACCCCTCTGAGGATTGGTATGTGTTCCTTCATCTTACCCTTCTGGAATTCCACAATCAGCTCTTTCGTCTGTTACGAACCCCGTAACTGGGTCACTTACCAGCAAAGATCGAGAGGTCCGTTGAAGTCTGATGGTACTATTTTTAAAAGTCTTTATTTATAAAGGGGCACAAAAATAAGATTAATACAGACATTCAGATAATATACGTCGTCAATACTCAATCTAAAAACGCGGGTATAATAATAATCATCAATTAAGCACCAGCTCTATCGTTTGTCTAGGGGATATTGTATTGTCCAATGGAAAGATAAAGTCACTGTCCTTTCAAGCTGCAGCTCTTTGAGTTTAAGAGAGAGACGGTTTGAAACTTGCACGGGTCTTTATGAGGCCAATCCGTTGAGTCGGGGGAGTTGGTTCCCCGTTGTTAGTTCCAAGTCATTTTCCGTGGTACCAACCCCCAGGCAAGGGAACCGAACGTACGTGGCTTCCTTCAAATGGCTTCCCGCTATTACGGGATCGCTAGCGTTCCTTCTGGTGTGTCTGAGGGGCTGTCCCTAAAGCCCCTCTTTTATCTTAACTCGCAGGGTAGTAGATGTCAATCAGGTTGGGGTGATGCAATCTCTCTCTCAACCAGCCCACTTTGCCCGAGGGCTTGCACGTAGCATAGTCCCCAATCCACAAACGTTGTCTCCAGGAGACAATGGCCATGTCTCTCTCTCATTTCCTGGGTCCTCTGACCCAACCCAATAATGCTCTTGCGATTCTCACAAAGGAGGGGGCTACCCCACACCCTTTGACCCCTCAGAGCTGTGGTACATTCATAACACCCCCTTTCTTCAAAGCGTTTTCACCAGCGGTGAAACAAAGTAGTACAGAGTCTTACAGAGTTTTAGAATCTAACACAATACAAAAGTTTTTTTTCTACAGAGTAATACAGTGATACATTCAATTCAGCATCTAGATAAACAATCCGCTAGCACATTATCACTTCCTTTAATATGCTGTATCTTAATATCGAACTCTTGCAGCATCAGACTCCAACTCAATAACCTCCTGTTTTTATTTTTCATATTGGCCAGGAACACCAACGGGTTGTGATCGGTATAGACAACTAGGGGTTTTTGCACTGGACAAATGTACACTTCGAAATGCTGCATCGCCAACACAAGTGCCAACAATTCTTTTTCCATGGTAGAGTAATTCCTCTGGTGTACATTGAACTTCCGAGAGAAATAGGCTACCTGTGCTCCACTCCATTCCCTGCTTGCTGTAAGAGGACTGCTCCTGCAGCCTCATCACTGGCGTCCGTTGCCAGGGAGAAGGGTGCTAACAAATCGGGTGCTTTTAACACCGGGTGATGGCACAATACGGCTTTTAACTTTTCAAAAGCATTCTGACAAGAATGGCTCCACTCAAGTTTTTCCTCCTTCCGTAGGAGTTTTGTAAGGGGGAAGAGCAATATCCGCAAAATTTTTACAGAATTTCCGATAGTATCCCACCATGCCCAAAAACCTCCTCAGGGCCCTTTTATTGTAGGGTACGGGGACCTCAGAAATAGCCTGTACCTTCACCTGCACAGGAGCCAACTGCCCCTCTCCCACCACATACCCCAAGTATGTGATCGTGGCACGACCAAATTCACTCTTCGCGAGGTTTACCGTAAGTTGGGCTGCCGACATTCGTGTGAACAGAGTTTCTACAGCCTCCAGGTGCTCCCCCCAGGTGTCACTCCAAACTACCACATCGTCAAGATAGGCCTTGGTGTGGGTTAACCCCTTTATCACCGTGTCTATCATCCGCTGAAATGTCCCTGGTGCATTTTTCATCCCAAACGGCATAACGTTGTACTCGTACAACCCGGATGGGGTGACAAAGGCTGAAATCTCCCAAGCCCTGTCCGTCAAAGGAACGCACCAGTACGCATTCAGATAATATACGTCGTCAATACTCAATCTAAAAACGCGGGTATAATAATAATCATCAATTAAGCAACAGCTCTATCGTTTGTCTAGGGGATATTGTATTGTCCGATGGAAAGATAAATGTCACTGTCCTTTCAAGCTGCAGCTCTTTGGGTTTAAGAGAGACGGTTTTAAACTTGCCCGGGTCTTTTATGAGGCCAATCTGTTGAGTCGGGGGAGTTGGTTCCCCGTTGTTAGTTCCAAGTCGTTTTCTGTGGTACCAGCCACCAGCCCCCAGGCAAGGGAACCGAACGCACGTGGCTTCCTTCAAATGGCTTCCCGCTATTACGGGATCGCTAGCGTTTCTTCTGGTGCGTCTGAGGAGCTGTTCCTACAGCCCCTCTTTTATCTTAACTCGCCGGGTAGTAGATGTCAGTCAGGTTGGGGTGATGCAATCTCTCTCTCAACCAGCCCACTTTGCCCGAGGGCTTCCACGTAGCATAGTCCCCAATCCACAAACGTTGTCTCCAGGAGACAATGGCCAAGTCTCTCTCTCATTTCCTGGGTCCTCTGACCCAATCCAATAATGCTCTTGCGATTCTCACAAAGGAGGGGGCTACCCCGCACCCTTCGGCCCCTCAGAGCTGTGGTACATTCATAACACATCTTACTGACGTTGAGTGCCAGGTTGTTGGCATATCTCACTCCTGTACGCCCTCTTTTCACCACCTGAGATTCTATCAATAATGGTTGTATCGTCAGCAAATTTGTAGATGGTATTTGAGCTACGCCTAGTCATACAGTCATGGGTGTATAAAGAGTAGGGCAATGGGCTAAGCACACATATTCCTCAGTGTTGATCCTCAGTGAGGAGGAGATGTTTTCACCAATCTGCACAGATTTAGTCTTCTGGTTAGGAAGTCGAGGATCCAGTTACAGGGGGAGGTACAGAAGCTGAGGTTCTGCAACTTCTCAATCAGGATTGTGGGAATGATGGTATTAAATACTGAGGTATAGTCGATGAACAGCATCCTGACATAGGTGTTTGTGTTGTCCGGGTGGTCTAAAGCAGTGTGGAGAGCCATTGAGGTTGCATCTGCCGTTGACCTATTGTGGTGATAGGCAGATTGCATTGGGTCCAGGTCCTTGCTGAGGCAGGAATTTAGTATGGTCATGACCCCAACCTTTCAGAACATTTCATCACTGTAGATGTGAGTACTACCGGGCGATAGTCATTAAGGCAGCTCACATTATTCTTCTTAGGCACTGGTATAATTGTTGCCTTTTTGAAGCAAGTGGGAACTTTGACCCATAGGAGTGAGAGGTTGAAAACGTTGGTTGGCACAGGTTTTCAGAGCCTTACCAGGTACTCCATCGGGACCTTCTGCCTTGTGAGGGTTCACTCTCTTTAAACACAGCCTAACAATGGCCTCTGAGACGGAGATCACAGGGTCATCTGGTGCAGCAGGGATCTTCACAGCTGCAGTTGTGTTCTCCCTTTCAAAACGGAACTGATGGTCAATGTCAGAAGGCTCGACTCACAGGACTCCACAGCACCTTCTTTCAGCCATGTGCATGGAAAGTGTTGTCCCTATATACCTGGTTGTAGTGGTTGGCATTACAATGAGACAACAGATGTTCCCAGATGTTTGCAGGAATATGGGAAATAAGCCAGGAATGGGATTAATTTTTCATTTCTATCAAACAGCTTGGGCAGGTATTCAGGGTAAAAACAGCCTCCTTGTAAACCACAACTCTTAAAAGTAATAACCTGGTGTCTGCTGGGAGAACTTAGGAATAATCAGAATTTGGTAAAGAACCATTAGAAATAAGTAATTGCTTTACTGTCTCAGTATGTTTGCTTGAGGACATCCTGGTTTGGCAGTTAACTCCACTGTCTCCTTCTTGGATAAATCCGTCACACTGCTTTAGGGTAGGGCAAGAACTTACTTAAAGGAGAAAAGCATTTGATTAAATGCTTACGGGGCTGAATGACCTACTCTGTTTGATATCTCTGTGGACCCATTTGATGACACTGCACTCATTATTCTGCAATTAGTTTTAAATGTAAATTGGACTTCACTGATTCAAGCTGGCATGGCTAAACATTTTCATTATAATCATTACAGTAACTCACTCTTGTTTCATTATAGTCTTGGAAGTTTAATACAATTAAATCTCACTTATGCATTTGGAAGAAATGTTAATTTTGTATAAGTTGGGAACCAAAGCATGTCTTTTAATAACATTGCTAAAGTGCAGTAATACTAAATATACCTGCATTTGCTTTTCAGAACATAGACTGGAAAACATGAAGATAGGTACTCAATACAAGATTTTGTTTGAACTCCTACTTTTCATTTTCCAAAAAACGATATCCCAGCAGGGTCTATAAATCTGACCACATAGCTAGATCAGCGGAGTACTACAAGAAGGCCTTCAGTGACTGACAACTAATGCAGTCATCTGCCTGACTATTATACATTATGGATTGTACACGCTGGGTTACAAATGATATTTCTCTAAAGATCTACCTGATGGATAGCTTTATAAGCCTCAGGATCAAATATAAATCTTCAATCACGGTGGTTTTTAGGTAACTTTTAATCAGAATAATAGTGGTAAAAGGGCTAAAACAAAATAATGGCATTTGGAATGTATATTTAAATTTAAAAATTAAGAACAACAAAATTCAACAGCTACCTTCCAGAATGATCTGCATTAATAAAGATTCAACTTGCTGCAAACCAGCCGAGACCAATAAATTTGATAGTTGAATCAATATTTAATTCACAGCTTTCCCCATGTTTCTTCACACTTTCCCAATCCCCATTTTCTCTGCTACTCTCTGCTGTAACCTGACCCAGTTTAATAAATCAAAGTCTGCAGTTACTGATCTTTCTAATATAACCAAGTCCTACCCTGTGTTTGGTAACACAGAGAAAATGGACTTGGAAATGAAATTGCATCAACAAAAAAAAAAATCAGTTCAATTAATTTTTAATTAGTTAGTACTTTCCTTGCCTTAATTACATTAGCCAACTCATTTTTTAAGTGAAAGGGGTTGCTGAACTGTAAAAGTACTGGGAGATTTTGTGTATTTAAATACAAAATCCCATCAATCAAGTGAGCTATTTCATTGATTTCCCTGTTCCAGTTTCCAGTGCTTTCTTATCCCTGAGATTAGCTATCTTTGCCCTATATGTTGTTTCAGTTGCTTGCTGCCTTGGAGTAGTTTTGCTTCATTTAAAGCTGGCTTTCTTCTGCTTCAGTGTCTGCTTGACGTACCTGAGGTGCATTACTTCTTTTGGAACGCCTTTGAATTAAACAAAAACAGCGGACATTTCAAAAGGCAGGACAGAACTCTTTGCCGACATAAAGATGTCCAGTGCCCCTGATATCAATATGTACTGCTTAATTGTGAACTGATCTTGGTAGACTTTAGAATAATCACGGTAGCAGTTTATCTACAGTAAGAACCATTAGAGTGTCTGTGCATATTCAATTATATTAAAATTCATGTCATTTCCAATCCTATCAAGGTCTGTTAATAATTAAACAGTAGTGCTGCAAATACAAGATGGTGTAGTTCATTTAAAATTGTTTATAATTCATCCTAACAAAACAATGAAAATAAGACGTTGGTGGGGTAACTCTGGAGATCTATCAAAGCAGAAAGTTCATCAATGATTCATCAACATCAATGGATTCTGGGCAGTATCCGTGAACATGGAAGAACCTAGCAGAATGGTGAATTGTTCAGAGTGTCTCTGGAGAATTGTTTCAGATATTGGCAAACACACAAAATGTCCTGCTTCATTACCTGGATTTCTATATAGTGCAATGTTTGGTATGGGTTAGTCTTAGTTGGCTTTCTATTGCATTATTAATGCATTGTTGCACTGTTCTTGAATGAATAAACCAAGGCCCCATCTGCCATCATAGGTTGACATAAAAGACCCACCTGTGAGGGCAGATTTGAAGTACGAAGACAAACTTTTATTCCATAATCAACATAATTAAAACAGGGAATTATCATGTCACTGTTTGAAGGAGCTGTGAGTAAATAGCTACAGCTTTTCCTATCTCACAGCAGTGACTTAGCTTCAATGTACTTGAGACCATCTTTAGAGAGGATGTGGAATTCACAGGTAATTCAAGATTCAGGCTTCAATGGGGAGCTGGTCTGAAAGGGGCTGTAGAACAATTTCTTGACTTTAGGCTTCTACACAAAACAAGTGCTGTCTCCTGAACATGTAGTTCCATTTTGCAGGGCCAGATTGAAGATAAGTTAGGTTGAATTCATTGAATTTCACAGCAGTGAAGAAACCATTTAACTCTCAGTGTCTTTGGCATATCCTGTCCAATCCCACACAACACATTGAGAACATACTTTGGTATCTCCTGTCCCGATTATGTTAATGTTTTAAATATTTATCTATCTAGACTCACTTTAGTTTGCAATGCAACCAGCATACTAATTACAGCTACCTCCCCATTTGTGGGATTTCTGCATCCAGCCAATAATGAGCTTGCTGTTCATTGAGTTCCCCATTTATCTAACAAAGTTAAGGTAGTACAGCATCTGCCATTCTTTTGGTTGGACCTGCTAATGACCTATGGTATGAAACAAATAGCCAAAAAATTGCTTTCTTCTTTTATAATGATCCTAAAATTGACTCTTAATGAAAATCTTAGACCTGCTCGTTCCACAGACACTGCCTGGCCTGCTGAGTGTTCCCAGCATTCTTTGTTTTCATTTCAGATTTATAACATCTGCAGATGTTTAAAAATTTTTAATTTAAAATCATGCCTTCTAGTTTTTGGACTTGTAAAGCCGTTTGAGAACATCTCAGTAACTTCTGTCCTGCTCCTGGTTGCTGGGGGAGGTTAGTGTAAGAGTTGCCAAGAGTATTCCCTTCCACTAGCCAATGTTCCTCTCGATGGTGTTGTCACAGTTTTAAGTTACATCAGATATGTGGTATCCTGGATACAGAGATTAACTGAAGGGGAGCTGGGTTGGGAGTAAAATATGGTGACACTGGATCTTTGGCATCAGTTTTATATGAAATAACAAAGAGAAAGAAAAACAGTCTGATCTGGGGAAGACAAAGAAGTGACTGCAGAATTAAAGGACCATCAGTCCGTACAACTATAACGCATAGGAACAGGATAGGGTCCATTGAATCGGCTCTGCCATTCTATCATGGCTGATTCATTATTCCCCTCAACCCCAAGGCTGAGGTGAAATAGCCACCAAACTCAACAATATAATTGAACAGCAAACTTTATGCTATTTTACATATATATATATCTGGACTTCTCCTTTTATTCTCTTTTTGCACTATAACCTTTTTAAATACAAAATTTATATTATATATAATTCTTACTGTGATTCACAGTTTTTATTATTATTTATTGCAATGTACTGCTGATACACAGCATCAAATTTCCTGACATATGCCATTAATATTAAACCTGATTCTGATTAGAGAGTTAGGTAAACAATATTATCTGGGCGACACAGTAGTGTGGCGGCTAATGCGATGATATTACAGTGACAGCAACCCAGGTTCAATTCTGCCGCTGTCTGTAAGGCGTTTGTACGTTCTCCGTGACCGCATGGGTTCCCTGCAGGTGCTCTTGTTTCCTCCGACATTAGCAGGTCAATTGATCCCAAGGGGGGTAGTTGAGCCGTGCAGGCTTGTAGAGCTGGAAGGGCCTGTAACTGTGCTGTATTTCTAACTGACATAAATAAAATTAGATGAAAGGGAGAGATTATACTTTAATATTATACTGGGTTTGAAAAAGGCAATTGAACTCTTGTAAAGTACTGGCCAGACAAAACAGAAGATAAAAGTTAAGTTTAGTATAAATGTGCAATGACTTATATTGGGGGCATTAATTAAAATAAAACCTCAAGTAAAATTGAAGTTTAGAATAAAGAGTCTCTTGAGAGAAATGAAAATTTAAAGCTTTATTTTAATCCCAGATTGTAATTTTAATCCATATTAATCATTTTTTTAATAGATGGTTAAATATTTACATGAAAGCAAAATTGCGGCTAACAAAGATCAAACGACAGTCTTTTTGTGGGGCATACTGTACCAAAACAGCTCATTGATACATCATTCATGGATGAGAGCTGCTCATAATTAAATGACATGGGTTTTAAATATTGGATTCATATACTGGAGTGTGATTTAATTTATCGAATAATCTCGTCAGAGATTTACCTGTGAGTACCACACCTGTCCCTACACCTCCTCTTTTACCACTATTCAGGGCCACAAACAGTCCTTCCAGGTGAGGCAATACTTCACTTGTGAGTCTGTTGGGGTCATCTATTGCATCCAGTGCTCCCAGTGCGGCCTCCTCTACATTGGTGAGACCCGACGCAGATTGGGGGACCACTTCCACCCACTGCAACTCTGCTTCGCATTCCCATTCGGATATGTCCATTCATGGCCTCCCCTACTGCCATGATGAGGCCAAACTCAGGTTGGAGGAGCAACACCTCATATACCGTCTGGGTAGTCTCCAGCCCCTTGGCACGAACATTGAATTCTCCAACTTCTGGTAATTCCCTTCTCCTCCCTTCCCCTATCCCAGTTTCACTTTGCCTCGTCCTCCAGTTGCCTATCACCTCCCTCATGGTTCCACCTCCTTCTACTACCCATAGTGCTTTCCCCTTACATTCCTTCTTCACCTTTCCTGCCTTTCCCCTCCCCCACCCCTTGATCTTTCCCCTGATTGGTTTTTCAGCTGGCACCTACCAGCCTTCTCCTTCCCACCCTCCCCCCACCTTTTTATAGGGCCCCTGCCCCCTCCCTCTTCAGTCCTGATGAAGGGTCTCGGCTCGAAACGTTGACTGTTCGTTTCCACGAATGCTGAGTTCCTCCAGCGTGCTGTATGTGTTGCTTTGACCCCAGCATCTGCAGAGTATTTCATGGTTACCTGTGAGTAGTTGGTTGACTTTCACTGCAAATGGTTTATTTTATTAGTGTTCTTGGGAGGGTATCCTGACTGGGTGTGTAATGACTTGGTATAGAAACACCAATGCCCAAGAATGGAAAAAACTTCAAAAAGTGGTGCCTACAGTGTAGTCCATCCCAGGCAAAGCCCTCCCTGCCACTGAGCACATGTACAAGGAGCACTGCCACAAGAAAGCAGCATTCATCAACGTGGACCTCCGCCAACTAGACCATGCTCCTCCTCACTGCTGCTTTCAGGAGGTACATACCCCCATTATCACCCTTCAACTATCAGGCTCCTGAACCAATGTGAATAATCCCAACTCTGAACTGATCCCACAACATGTCTTCTCACTTTCAAGGACTCTGCAATTCATGTTCTCCGTATTATTTATTTATATCTTTTTTTTGTTTGTGCACACTTTGATTTTTTTGAGCATCAGTTGTTTGGCAATCTTCGTATGTAGTTTTTCATTAATTATATTGTATTTCTTTGTTCAACTGTGAATGCCTGCAAGAAAATGAATCTCAAGTTAGTGTAAGGTGACATATGTGTACTTGGGTAATAAATTTAATTTGAACTTTGAACCTTTGACTCTTTAATTGCACCCAATGATTCACACCTACATGCATCAGGAATGTAGAGCTTTGGCCTGATCCAATGGTTGTTGAATCATTTACTGTTGTATGATGCTTTTCATATGTACTGTCCTGTATGGGAACAATGCCAGATTAGCATCTGATGATTAGTTAAAAATCTTGCTGCTCCTGTCATGCCCTTCTGTAGTCCTCATTGAAGGAGAGTTGATCCTCTGGTTTGTAACACTAGGATGATGGACTTCTCCGGCCATAGGGAGAGTGTAGTGCTGCTGCAGCTTGTAGATGTCTAGCTTTGAGCCACCAGATCTGCTCCAAGCCTGTCCCATTATTATGATTATGGTGCAAGATAACATAATGGTGTACTCAGTGTGCAGATGGGACTGTCTTCATGTGGATCATTTGAAAGTAATTTCTGACAGTGCTTTTATAGGCAGTTGTTACAAGTAAATTGAAGATGAGGTCAAGTTGGTTTATCCCTCATGTTTGTTCATGACCACCTGTATAATCAGCCATGCAAGCCTATTCTTAGGACACAGCCAGAACAATGTTACCAAGCCATGTACATCCTGTGTCCTTGCTAAGTATGCTTCTTCTAAGTGTGGTTTAATGCGGAGGAGTACTGATTGATCAGATGAAGGAGATCTAAAGAAGCAAAGCTTCTTGACTGTGTTTGGCTTAATGCTGTGAGACTTAATGATGGTTGAAGTCTATGTTGAGTATTTGTAGCAATATTCTTTCCTGCCTGTACTCTGCAGTGAAACTATTCTTGTGCCAGTCCTATGATGGGACAGAAGGTTGTAATTGCAGTTGTGTTTGGGGGAGTTTGGCACTTGTCTCCAATGTACAATCAAAGCTACAATACTAATGTGTTGAATATCTCCCTGATTTCAGACAACAGACCCCATAGGTTAGTGAAGAGGTCTTTCCAAGGTTATTAAGCTGCTTAGCTGTCCCAAAGTCAATGTGGGTGGCCCATCCCATCGTATTGCTTTCTTTTCTTTAAGAGATAGTTCAATACAACTGAATACTTTGCTGAGCCATTTCAGTTAAAAGAAAGAAATGTAAATCTGGAGTCACATAAAGGCCATGCAGGATCAGGATGCCAGATTTTCTCTGCTGTAACCGAATGGGTTTTTATGAAAACGTTACAGTCTGGTGGTCATTATTGCCAATACATTTTCTCTTTAACTTTCAAGTTATCAATCTGAATTTAAATTTCATAATGGGATTTGACCTTGTGCATTCAGATTGATAGTCCAGGCTGCTGGTTTATTAATTTGTTAACATTGTGGTGACACCAATCCCGAAAAAGTCGTTTATTCAATTAATAGTGTTAATTTAGGAATATCCTTTTATCTGAACACATAGCCCAATATTTGCACAGTTATTAAATTAATCCAATTACAGTTTTGAAAGTTATTATTGTGAATGTGTGTTGAAATACCCCCTATTTATACTGAATGAACTATCTTCAGTTATATCCAGCTTACAGCTTTGCAGGAGGCTATTAGTTGTCTGGTAATATGTAATTTAGCATTACATTTGCCTTATGGTGCTCTTTTTCAAAAATAAATTACTGTTGTCATCCTTATTGCATTCCAGACGTATTTGCCAGTATAAATAAAGGTATGGCTATTAGTACTGATCTATTAGTACTTATCTTTACATTCCCCTTTTTGTTTTTGTTTCATACAGGATGATAATAATCTGGAAGAAATATTAGCAAGTCCTGCAGAAAGCATACCCAATTCTCTGGAAGCAGATGGAACAGAAATTATTCAGTCGGCCACAGGACATGCTGTCTTGGCTCTGTGAACTTGCAGCACATTACAAGTTGACAAACATAGCACAATTCCATACATTTCATTTTCTTCCCACCTTTTCGTCATGATTACAGTTTCTCCCCTGGCTGGAACTGTAAATTGATAAGGTCAAAATTGTTTCAGTGTGTTGCTGCTGTTCTATGTTTGGCCTGTTTATAATCAATTACATATCATTTTAATTGAAGGACAGGGCGTATTATGACCAAGGGACACAAATACAATTTTGCCTCAATTAGGAAGAACCATATTTGGCCTTATTTTTTTTTAATTTCCATTATAAGCTCTAATACCCTTGTTTGTTTTGAAAACTACCCTTAAATTCCTCAAGTTGTAATTGTATCCTCCTTGGCTGTTGTGCCTCTCCCAATTGAAGGGCTGGTTACATTACTTGCATATGTTGGTAGGTCCTATTAAAACAGGAGCAAAGAAAGAGTATTGATAACATTTAGAATAGCCTGTTTTCAATTATATTTTAGAGGTTCCTGCAAAATCTAAGTAGGAAATGTGACATGAACAAATATTCCAATCTAGACACTCCAACAAAACCAAATCTCTGTTGAGAGATTTTTACTTTGCTTTCTTAAAACCTGAAGCAACAGGAAAGGTACAAATATCACTAGGATTGATAAGTGATTACTAGTTGACATATATATCTAATATATAAAATAAGTCAACAAGTATGAGTTTTTGTTTTGTTGTACATTTTCTTATTTATTATGACTTATAGAAGTCACATTTAATGCCTGCTGCCCAGTATGATATTTGTAGGCTGTTTAGTTGAATCAGCTATGGGTGATGTGCTATGGCCACACATACAGCAGATGAAATGAAATAATGAAAAGAAAACTCTGTGGCAAAAGTTAGAGATCAACAACTCCAATATTCCTGCTTAAAACAAAATTAAGCTTCAGCACTTGCAAGATCATGAACTAACCATGCCAATGGAAGAATTGCTAATGATTTTTTAACAAATTGATACTGATGTAAGTGCAATGCAATGCAAGTGCTGATGATTTTGCTACATTTAATGCTCAGCATGGGAGAACATGCTTTTTTTGTGGGGATTCATCTGCAAGGCTGGTAAAAAGAAGATGATAATGTCAAAATATTCCAATGCCCTTCAAGGATTTCTAAAACTCTGCCTTTATATCAAAGGCATAAAAGATAAATGTTTAATGGAATAAATTATTTGTTCAGTTAAACTTTCTACCAGTTAAGTTGAATGTGATTAAGCTATATTTTATGTTCCTTGTGGGTTGTTGCCATTGCAAGCAATTATATCTCTTCATGCTTGTCTCCAATTATTCATGAGAAGGTGAGGTGTCACCTTTCCGGGCTACTGCTACAGAGTAGTGATATAACCACGTTGTTTCTGAGGCACAGTAGCTAAGTACAACCAGATCAGGCAAGAGTAACAGATTTCCATCTCCAAAGGATCCAAGTAAAGTAGGTGCTTTTGTTTACAACAATCCAAAAGCTTAATAGTTACCAGTAATGAATATATGTATCTTGCACCATTTTTAAAAAATAGTGAATTATCCGTGTGAATGTTGTATCCACCTTACATTTCATGCTGTTTTCTATGTCACTTCAAATGGACAGACTGTGACAGGTACTTTTGATACCATTTCTAAACATGTTGAAGTAATCAGTGATTTCACTGCAAACCACTGTTTAAAAGATTCTTAGATCCTTGCAGCCTTCTTTCATCCTTCAGTATGTCACTTTGATTAGATTCCAGAACCATTCTTGGCATAATTGGAATTGATGGAATTGGAGGGACTAGTGAGGCAGAACATATAGAAAAGTTTAACAGTGCAGGTTTACTCAGCTGTGCAGTGCAGGGAAAGGCAATTGGGCATTGTAAGTATCAAAGTCGACACTCTGTGGCACTTGCGGGTTTTCTTTCAAAGTCAATTAATCTGTGGCTATTAGTACTAAGTATGTGGGAGATAGGTAAATTTTATTTTACTTTATATGTTTTATGATCTATGATGTATCATTTAAAAATGAGGAAGAGAAAGGCAGCAGATTTTAAGATACCTAAGCAAAAATCACTGGGTCAAATGAAAAATCTATAGAAGTCAACTGAACTGGGATAATAGAGAGGATAGTTCACGGAAAATGTGCAGATAGATTTGAAGTGAAAGCAAAGTACTGCAGGAATGCAACAGAGTGAAGTCTGTCCTGAATAGTTTGGAATTGATCGCCCATTCTACATTCTAGTTAAGCATTGCATCCAATTAATCTTGAGACCACAGAACTATCAGGTTAATGATAGCACCCTCTTCCAACCCACCCACCCCCACCTCTGAAATTAAATATTTGAAGACAATTTTGTTTCAAATTCAGATTATGAGTCTGTTTCTTGTTTCATTCTGTGCAACAATGTCAACGTAATACAAGATCTAAACCCACGACTGGAACTTCTTCCTTGGTCACGTATAATTGTGATCTTTAAATGTCACTGCCTTTTCAGTTTCACTTTATGGGAATGTTGTAGTATATGTGCTGAATGATGGATTAAGAGCAATGGATCACATCTTCAGTCCAGGTTCAGGTCCAGATCACAAAGGGATTATATTCTAAATTGTTGTGTTATGCAGCCAAGCTCATCCAGAAGGATCTTCAGAATTTAAATGAGGCATTCTACATTTGCACTTAATCAAGCATTGCATGTGCAATTATTGCCAGCCAGTGATGAAAGTTGCCTTCTAAACCACTGTTTTATTTATTTCAGTTGTCCAATAACCAGGTTTATTACCCATCATGATAGAGGGCAAGGTTCCCAACTGATAGAAATGTAAAATATTGCTTGACAGATTAAAACCTAACTTATTATCCTTTCACATGTTTATCTCACTAGGTGTAATAGATTATTGGCTTGAGTAATTAACACTATTATTGATGTAATATCTTGTAGTTTTCTTTGTATGTTGTTAATATTTCAACTGCAGTCACTGTTAAAACTGTAGAACTCATGATAGTTTGCTTAGTGAGGGGAAAAAAAACTTTCCTTAAGATTTTGCACATATTATAGATGTTAATGGATATACACAAATGGTATATTCATCATTGCCTTTCAGACTGTGTAAATAAACCATCCTTTATTGACATTAATGTCTCCTAGAAACTAGTATCTGTATAAAATGCATCATTCATATTGTCACATTAATGCTATCAATATTTCTTTGGCAAGTTGAGTTATAATGTGCTCTATTATATATTTCATTACTACACTGTAAATAAAGTGACTTGGTGATATTTTTGATTTTTCTTGTGAAGGTCAATTATTTGCTAGAGGAAGACAATAAAAGAGCAACATGCTGTCACATAGAGAGAGCAAGGTTGTTTGAGTCTGCTCCAGGTAAAAGCTTGCATGACTATGAGGTGCTTACAATAATAGGCTCAGTACTGCAGATAAAGCTGTTTTACTGCTTTCCCTTGTAACAGTATTCACCATACACATATTACATTACACTGAAAATTTGAATTCTAAAATAGAATTTCACAGAAGAAACAATATAAATGAAAAATAGCTCCCTACTTTTGCTTAACTCTAGGAATTTGAATAAAACCATCCTGTTCAATAGACACACACAAATACTCACTATAAAAGCTTTATAGTTCTTTCTTGATATGGTACAATATATAAATCAATAAACTGGTAATTCTGATCTAGTATATAAATAAGAATTAATAATTTCCATTTATATCTTTATTTGTTGTTCAAAGATGAGTATGATGTTGTGTTGCACTTTGTGATAATTTTTCTTTCCAAACTCATGCTCAAAGGTAGGGATTTCAACAAGTGGGCAATTATTTTCACTTTAGAGACAATATCAGTAGCAGGTATTCATGTTAGTAAGGCAAGGTAGAGTCACTGGGGAGTGCAACTCTCTCTATTCCATTTTAACAATGTAGGTTAGTGATGATTTATGAAACGGTTTCTCAGTTCTTAACTAGTTTCTCTTGTTTTATTCAAGTGAGACCACAGCTTAGCAACGACCATATTTGTTCTACTCACCTGTGTTATCCTACAGAAAAAAATAAAGGATCTGCATTTGCATGTCACTGATTTAATTCTGCAGTTCCAGGTGGCTCAGGATGCAAGTGCAATATATTAAGGTGTTCTGCAATTAGGAAATTAAAACCTTAGGTGAAAGTAGAGAAAAAAGGTAAAAAAAAAATTTGGCTCAGTTATCACTCAAATACTTTAATTTCTTTCAAATACACATAAAAGCAATTGCACTTTGGGAACAAAATTATCTGCATGTTACAGGTTCCAAGAAATTGTCTCATAAGATTGAAATGAGGCTGAATCTCGCATTAGACGTTTCACACAACTAATTTACTCAATAAAGACACAAATACCAATTTTAGTAGTTGGATACATAAGCTGTCTCTAAACTGCTATAAAAATATGGTAAAACATTTAAAAAGACCTGCTTTGAAACAGCTAATTTACAGTTTATGCAACGTCTAATATTTACAGTTTAGGTCTCTGATGTAGGCTGCACATTGTGTACTTTGGATAAGGTGATGGGAATTTTACGTTCACCTGGAGCAGGTGCTTTAGTTATGGGTTTGCTTGAAGTTTGGGTTTCAGCTATGCGTTCTTTAAATTTCTGCTGAAGGTATTTTTCCTCTTTGGAGTAACTCGTGGCAAAAGCAGACATCAAGAGGCAGACAGCCATTATCATCCCTCCAATGCAAAAGAGGATAGCACCTGCCAGTTTACAAATATCCAGTGCCATGTTGAATTGGACTGCATGCCCATCCACCACCAGAAAATCTTCCTCTTCCTCTCCAAATGCTTCAATTTTTGGTGGTACCAAATAGCCAGTTGCAATTACTACCAATCCTATAAGAAGCATGGTTATCCCAGCTGTTAGTCCAACCTATGAAATCATAACAAAGCAATTTACATGATTTAAAAACCTCAATATATATAGACATTTTGCAGTTATAAAATCCAAAAATACTGCCAATTCTACAATCACCAGCTCAAAATTATAGCCTGCTCAATGAGATACATGACAATAAACATTTTGAGTATGACTTAAAAGGGTGGACTGACCTATTTTTTGGTATAAGGTCTTTATGGAATCATGAGATTGCAATAATTTGCATCTTTATTGGGTAATGTTCAAATATTAATGAAATGTGTGATGGTTTAATCTATTGGCAACTTCAGAAATAAATTAGCTTCCCAGCTCAAGAAAGCAAAAGATTGAAATCCTTGTGTTTTAACATAATTATACAACGTTTATACGATTTAATGTGAAGTGTGGTGCAACAATCAGAAAGCTTATGCCCTGCAGATACTAGAAAAGTTCCAACCTATACTGCCACTTTAATGAGTAGTTAGACATATCTAGATACCCAGGAGTTTGGTTATTATCAGCGATGATTCCATTTGTGCAGTTATAATGTCCGTTTTAACATTGTATGTGCATGTCATTTTTATTCATTTTTAACATTTTATACCTTTAGTTATAGTTAGATAGTAAAAAGTGGCCATTTGTAAAATGGAGTGGAAGATTCTCAATGCAGTGCAGACTGAAAAGCATGGAAATGTGAAATGAAGTAGAACCACTGTTAAGGAATATATTTATATAGGAATCTAAAAGGATACACTTTTTTTTTACAAAAGCATGATAACTGGGGGCAGATATTGCGAGGAAATGCACATGAATTTTTCATTTTTAACAAGTGAATATCCCTGTTGGCCCAGGAATTGTTGAAGCAGCACATCTCATGATGGAACACTGTGAATTAAATTCTTTTATATATTAGCTCTTTATTCACATGATATTGCATCACAGATAGCGGAATTGATGACACTGTGAAGTCAAAGCAGCTTCTCAGGCCCTGGGGACATCAAGTCTAATAGTTTATATCCTTAACCAGTTAAATTTAAAGAATATTGAACAACACACAATTGAGAAGGGAATGTAAGAGTAGTGGATGAAAGAATTAGGTAAGGAGGGAAGTGGGAAATTGAACACAGAAGGTAAGGTAAGAAACTAAAAACCATGATTTACTACCTGATGGGGTGGAACTCCACAGATTCATTGCTGCTTTTCTGGGCCTTGATCACTGAGTAGCATCAACATCATATCATGACCCAGGTCAACTATCAGCACGGCATGACTACGGTTAAAATTAATTCATTTCACTGGTACAAACAGAACAACATCATAGCCTAGAGCAAGGAGCCTCGCAGAAGTCTGACTTCTTACTTAACCAGGAGTGACAAAGGAAATTCGTAATTTGAGAATTAGAGCTGATTGACATATTTTTCCCCACAGATTTCTGCCATTTTTATGCATCTAATCAAGTACTTTGACATGCAGATATCATGATCTCACTATTATCTTGCACCAGTTCCTGACCAATAAAATTCAGAATTGATTGATGTTATTGAGAGCAATATCATTCATACCTTCCAGAAGATAGAGCTCCATCTACTTGGGGATCTCTTAATCTGAAAACTGTCATCATGCTCCCAGATGGTTGCAGTGCAGTCTTCATAAAACTGGTGTAGGTATGATCGGACTCCATAACGTTGGGGCAATGCATCTGCACTGTGGTTACTGTTCTGCAGCTGGCATATCTCAGCACATAGACTCATCTTTTACAGCTGCATTCCAAACTGTAGATCATGAAAAATTTATGTTTGGTCAACAACTATGCCACTCTCATCCAAAACAGTTGGTAAGGTTCCACAACTATATCAAAACTTTTACTATGAAAAAGCATGTGTTAGTCAGTTCTTCCTCAAATATGCATGGCAATCATAAATAAGAATAAACTATTTTCATTCTGCATTGAGTACTTTGATTTGCTGTGATTTATCATCAATAATATTATTGATTTCTGAATAATTATTTTGACTCTGACCCTCAGCTGTTCAATTTGTATCTGCAGGAAATGACCACGTTACTTAATTTAGCAACAATAAGCCAGACAATCTGTTGCTTCTTGTGGAAACAGATAATACATCATGAGTATTTACAGGGGTTTTCCATTTATTATTTCACAGCAATACAGAGGAAGAAGATACATAGTATTTTATGAAAAATAATCATGGCTAATTCAGAATATTTAATATTGGTCTTAATTTTGTACAATACCAGATGAAGGATATTATGAAGCCCAAGGTCCATAACTATTAGCTTGATTTTAATGACTTTTTTAAACAAAAGATGCCTTTCACATTATTTAATGTGACATTTAATATCCCACTGATTGGAACAATTTGTTGTGTATAAAATCTTGGCAAGTGATTGTGATTGTGCATGAGCCAAACTGCAAATCCAAAGAAGTCAGTGTTTGGCCAGATGGTTAAATGCAACCAATTTGGCATTTAGAATCTGACTGGTCCACTTACCAAATGTAAATGAAAACCATTGTTGCTCACAAAGAAGTAGGCCCTACAACTTCCTCTTTCACATTAATGATACAGGTTTCCAAATGGTTAGAGCAAGTTATGAGAGTTAGTTTATGCAAAACACACTGAATTCTCATCAACTATGAGGACCACCATCATCCTAGCACCCAGCACCTTCAAGATAAGGTATTCATTATTCCTAACATTTCAATTCATTTTAAATTAGTAGGTTAAGTTCATATCTGGATGACATTGCTAGTTGCCCCTAGAGCAGTGACAAAATATGGAATCAGCATCCAAATGTAGGAGCTCTACATATCTGCAACCATTGTTTTCTTATGATCGACTCTTTCTTGAAAACTTAGTAAACCAGCCTCTTTCCAGCTAATCCTTGATTCTTCTTTAATGCAGTCCTCTTTGAATCTGAGTTGACCATCAGAACCTGCCATCAGGACAATCCTTTCCCAACTTTATAATAATCCTTTCTCAGTTTTACAGGGACAGGTCCTCAGTCATCATGTCCAAGTATATCACTCATCTTCCTTGCTATTTTTTTCCAGCTCCACTCTTCATGAAATGTAACGCAGCAAAAGCTCCAATACATCTGTGTCTTAGCCAAAACATCATTATTTCCTTTTCATCCCAACACATTATGTTCAAAATCCTTAGCTTCCCTTTTAAAATGCTCTGCTAATTTTTCAGATGTATGGATTTTCATCCTTGAATCCTATCATCTTGAACAGTCTTGTATCCGCTCATCCCTAATATTTTCTTTCATCACAGGAAGTTGTGAGACATGGTTAGTTTTACACAGGACATTGATACTGAAAGAAGCCACTGTATATATTGTCTTACTCTTCTAGAGTAGGCTGCCCATAGAGTTTTTAGCAATATATTTTCACTGTGACCACATCTAGGATATTGTATGCTCTAGATCAGGTTATCAAAGGGTGAACTAGATCTTGATCAACTTTAATTTTGATTAACTTTTACATTATAAATATAAATATTAGATTTTTGAGACTAGTCCTTTAACGCGCTCTATTTGATAACCTAATTCAGACTTCGAGTGTAATCCCAAAGCATCGGCGCCAGCCTGTGTTGAAGTGTTTGTTTGCTGAAGACCTTCAAGCAGAACATTAGCTCATGAATTTGAATATACTTTTCCACTACTGTCCTCCCTCTCTGAAGGTGTAAAGATGGCGTGGCACCTTGCTCTAGCTAGCCACATGCCTTCTCTCTCAGGTGCCACTCCGGGGTGCTCGCCGTGGTGCTGAAATCTCGGTCGACACCACCAGCACCACGGCCCAAGCTGGCGACTCGGCCTGCAACCCACCTGTAAACACGATACTCAAACTCAATCCAGCGATAGCAGTCTATCCGCTGGACACTGAAAACAAAGCCTCTCAACTTTCAACCTGCTTCCTGTCTCTTCGGGGCAAAATCATCTATCTGCAGACTGTATCAAAAAAGTAATAAGATGCATCTCAAATAAACTGTCACTAACAATTATTATGTTTTATGTATATATTTAAATATTTTTTGAAGATGGAGAACTTCGAAAGCAACAACGGCAGGGGCTGACTGTGAGCGGGGTGCCGGGGATAAATTTGACCCCCAACCTAGACTGCTGCCCCGGGGACAGTGAGCGAGCAGACTTCCCGCTGTCTCGGCCAGCCACTCACACCGTAGCCCACCTTTAACGTTGCATTTTTACCTGGACACCCCTTCCCTTCCCTTTTAACCGCACCTTGCCTGGAGATATTCGACTCGTGGTGGGAGCCGCTGTTCTTCCTCCCGCTCCGGCGGCTGCTGCCTGGCTGTCAGCACCGTGCCATGTCCCAGTGCCGGCACGCCGAGCCGCTGCGCGCCTGCGCCGCTCTGATCGCGGACTGAGCCGGGACTCGATAGGCGGCGGGCGGGGAGGTGCCCTGCCTCGGCAAACGGCGGCTGGCTGCTGCTGCTGGCTGTTTGGCAAATAAAACTTCGCAAACCAAAGGAGGGTTGCTGAAGTTAGTTGGAGTTACTGTGGAAGAAACGCTTTGTATTTTCCTTTAGACTGTGGGCTAGGAGGTGAATGCTTTCGGGCAGATTTGTGTATTGTCTGCGTGACCCATGCCCAGTACCGCATGAATTGTTTTTCCCCACTGAACGAAAAGATTAAAGCCTTGGCATTTTCCACCTGTTTTTCCTTTCCAAATGAAGATGGATTGGATCGCTTATACAACCTCGTCATCCTCACTATAAGTTCGGATGCGGGTTTTTGACCCAAAACGTCGACAATTCCTTTCTTAGCACAGAAGCTGCTCGACCACAGAGCTCCTCCAATAGATTGATTGTTACCTCCAGGTTCCACTCTATTTTCCTCTTGTGTCTCAACTGTAGCTTTCTACTTTACCATCATCAGGGGACCATAACCTTATCTCAGACTATCCTCTGTTGAAAGCTTTGCCCTTGTCTTTATTTCTAGACTTCACTATGCTGTCTTGGAGATTTCTTATTCCAGTAAATCAGCACATCAAATAACCTGATGCTTCACACCAAGTCTGAAACATTTATATCAATGACCCCACCCACCCAGACATTCTTTTCTATTCCCCCCCATCAGCAGACAATACAAAAGCCTATGCACGCGTTACCCCCAGTCTCAAGCATATCTTCAATCCCTCTGTTATAAGCCCACTGAACAGTCCCTGCTGTAATTAGACTGTGACCTCACAGTCTATATGGTATGGCCTTGCTCCTTATTGACTGCCTGTATCACTTTTATTGTTCTGTAATTTTAACACTTTATTTTGAATTCTGTTATTGTTTTTTCCTTTGTCAATAAACTGACTGGATGAAATGATCTGTAAAACAAAGTTTTTCACTGATAGAGCAATAATAGACTAATTTACAACCAGACCAAAATCTTTCAGCTCCTCTAACTGATGTATATTTCCACTTCATCACTGGTTGTTGCTCCTTCAGATGCCCTGGCCCATTTCCTTTAATTCATGGAGTTTCGAAGCCTCTCAAACTTCATCTCCTTTAGGAAATTCCTTAAAGCATACCTTTGTGTCAAATGGAGCTTTTAGTATCTCCTTGCACAACGATGTTTGTCTTTTTGTGCTCCTGTACAGCAGCTTGGGAGATTTTGCTATGGTAAAAATGATGTATGAATACTGTTGTACAGTGATACAATTACTCAAATTCTTAAGGCATGGTATGAGAAAGCAGTCCTGACACATATTTCTAGATTACTTGAAATTTCATTTTAAATAAGTTATGCTTGTTTTCCCAGAGTTATTTCTTAGTTATTTTAGACCGGAAGTTAGATCTGCAATGTTTTTCTGTGGTTTCTTAATACATCTATATCTACTAATCGTTAACCTTTTTTCAAATACAGTAATTGGATCTGATAAAGAAGTGAACATTAATGCCAGTCTATAGTATTATCAGTGACTTACCCAGAGTCTAATGTTAGTATTGAGCAATAACCAGGTTAAGTTTAGCAGCACAAGACAGAGGGATGTTTCCTCTGTTTTACAATGCACTTTAATCTTAACAAATTCATCCAGAACATACCAACATGATTTATTTCCTTCCTACAGAAAACCCTTCCTCACTCAGACTTCCATATGGTTACGAATGGATATTATTGGTTTGTATTATATGATTTTATTTTCTATAGAACAGAGAACAGTACAGCACAGGAACTGGCCCACCAGCCCACAACATTGTAAATTAGTAATTAAATGGCCAACTGAACTAATCGTGTCTGGCTACACAATGTCCATATCCTTCCATTTTCCACACACTCATGCGCCTATGCAAATGCTTCTTAAAAATCCCTAATGTTTCTGCCTCTATCACCCCCCCCCCCGGGCACCCACCACCCTCTGCGTAAAAATCTTGTCCCCCACACCTCTTCGAACTTACTCCATTTCAGCTTAAATGCATGCTGTCTGCTATCAGACTTTTCAGCCCTGGAAAAAAGATACTGTCTCTCTACTCTCTCTATGCCTCTCATAATCCTATAAAACTCTATCAGATCTCCCCTCAGTCTCCAGCAATCCAGAGAAAACAGCCCAAGTTTGTCCAATGCCTTGTTACAGCACATGCCCTCCAAAACAGGCAGCATCCTAGTAAATCTTTTGCATCCTCTCCAATGGCTTGACACCTTTCCTATAATGGGGTGACCAGAACTGCATGCAATACTCCAGATATGGCCTAACTAGAGCTGCAACAAAACTTCCTGGCGTTTGAATTCAATGCCTCGACCAGTAAAGGCAAGTATGCTATATTCCTTCTTAACCACCCTATCAACCTGTGTAGCCACTTTCAGGTAGCTATGAATCTGTAATCCAAAATCCCTCTGCTCATTAACAGTGTTAAAGGGTACCTTAAAGTACCCTTAAAGTAACAGTGTTAAAGACAGTACCTTAAGAGTGTACTGTCTGTTTGCTAGTAACCCACCAAGCTGCAACATTTTTCATTTGACAGGGTTAATTTTCATCTGCCATCTCTCCACACATATCTGTAACTGAATATTGCGTGATATTCTTTGCCAGTCTTCTATGCTATTCAAACACTACCAATGTTTATATCATCTGCAAACATACTAACCCATCCATCTTCATTTTCATCCAGATCATTTATATGTATATGTTACAAATGGCAGAGGTCCCAATACAGATCCC
This sequence comes from Hypanus sabinus, assembly GCF_030144855.1. Classification (NCBI taxonomy): domain Eukaryota; kingdom Metazoa; phylum Chordata; class Chondrichthyes; order Myliobatiformes; family Dasyatidae; genus Hypanus; species Hypanus sabinus. The sequence continues at coordinate 46,614,891 of NC_082725.1, forward strand.
TGCGGAACAAACCTCCAGCTAGAATAAGTCCTTATGACTGTTATCCTTTGTCTTCCGTGGGCAAGCCAGTTCTGAATCCAAATGGCTAATTCACCCTGGATTCCATACATTTTAATCTTCTGGATGAGCCTCTCACGAAGGAGCTTGTCAAACACCTTACTAAGATCCATGTAGACAACATCTACAGCTCTACCTTCAATCATCCTCATCACCTCTTTAGAAAATCTCAGTCAAGTTGGCAAGACATGCCGTGCCCCGCACAAAGCTAGGCTGGGCATCCCTAACTAGTCCATGGTTTTCCAAATGCTCCTAAATCCTATCCCTAAGAATTCTCTCCAGTAACTTCCCTACTACTGATGTGAGACTCACCAGTCAATAATTACCAGGATTATCCCTGGTTACCTTCTTAAATAATGGAACAACATTACCTAGTCGACAGTCCTCCAGGATCTTGCCTGTGGCTAGCGAGGACACAACGATCCTGGTCAAGGCTCCAGAAACTCGTCTCTTCTCTCTCTCAATAACCTGAGCTATATCCCATCAGGCCCTGGGGACTTACACAATAAACACTCTTTAATAGATTGAACTCTTCCTCCTCCCTTACCTCAAAATACCCTAGCATATCAACATGCTCAGCACTGATCTCCCTATCCTCCACATTCTTTTCCTTGCTAAAGACTGATGTAAGGTACTGATTAAGGACCTCACCTACATGCTTCACATACAAGCAAATGTTCCCTCCTTTATCATTGAGTGGACCTGCCCTCTCTCTAGTTATCCTTTTGTTCTTGATGTAGATTATATATAGAATGCCTTGAGATTTTCTTTATTCCTACTTGCCAAGGGCTTTTCATGGCCCCGCCTGGCTTTCCTAATTCCTTTCTTGAGTTTTTTCTTGTCTTCTTTATAATGCTTAAGGGTTCTGTCTGATTCTAGCTTCCTAGGCTTTAGATACTTTTCCTTTCTCATCTTGACTAAATTCATTACTTCTATCAACATCCAAGGTTCTCTTACCTTGCCATCATTGTCCTTCCTTCTGACTGGAACATACCTGTCCTGTACTCTGTGCAGCTGTTCTTTAAACACCCTCCACATGTCAGATACGGAGATTCCCAAAATCAAATGTTCCCAATTAACTCTCCCTTTCTCCTGCCTAACATTCTTGGAATTTGTCCTGCTCCAATTTAATATTCTCCTGCAGGGTCCACATTATTGGCTGCTTCAATTTCTATCTTACTATATTGGAAAATCCCCTAAAATATCTTTAGGCTTGTGAGGATATTTTGCTGTATCAAAGAGGAAACTGAGAATTCAACACAATTGTTTAACTGCTTTAGAAAAATTCAGAGGAAGGTGTATTTAAAGTTTACCGTGATTCCATGTCAGTTGTGTGTTCAATGGTTACCATTTTGAGACATTACAGCTGAGGATTAAGTAATGATTTCAAATTTTTATTGTAGTTTGAAATACAGATTCCATTGTGAGTCATATAGTAGAAATGGAGTGATTTGTTTTTTATGTTGATGACTCAGTGAATTAAATGAAAGAATACACACGCCTACTGACGAGCTTTCTGAAGACGAAAACCCTATGTGAACTAAGAGAGGATAATATATTTTAACTGGATAAATATTGAATAATGGACACGGGAACAGAAAACATGAACTCGATGAGTTTGTATTCATCAAGAACAGTGAGAAAAGAAATAGGTATGATAAATAAGAAGCTTAAAACAGGTCTAAACTCCAATAAAGATCACCTGAATACATGTAGAAAGCTTGTGTTTTAATCTTGTTTAGCTCATTTTTCTCCATTACTATACTTTAGTATTTTATGTATCATCTATTTCATCCATCACCATGCATGGTCTTTGCCTAACTCATTTACTTCTTCAGGAAACATGAATGTTTATGAAGCAAAATCATCAAGAGGTTAAATGCTATAAATACTCTCCGATTTCCAAAGATAATTAATGTTCCACAAAATAAGAACAAATTACAGGAGGTTGGAGCAGGAGTAGGTCATATTATCTCATGAGCCTGCTCTGCTATTCCATAATATCTTATCTAATCTGAAGTCAGTCTTTGCTTTACTTTTCCTCATAATCCTCAATTCCCCAGTAGTCAAAAATCTATTATCTTAGTCATGAATAGACTTAGACTTAGCATCAATACTCATTTAAGATAGAGAATTCTAAAGATTCACAATTCTCAGAGAAAAAAATATTCATTTCCAGCTTAATTGACAGAGCTAATGTTCCCTTAGTTCTGGATTCTCCATTAGAAGAAGGATCTATCTCTAGGTAGATAGATCCCCTGGGCCTGACATCGTATTTCCTTGGACCTTGAGAGGGACTGGTGTAGAAATTGCAGGGGTCCTGGCAGAAATATTTAAAATGTTGTTCGCCACGGGTGCAGTGCCAGAGGATTGGAGGGTAGCTCACGTTGTTCTGTTGTTCATAAAAGGCTCCAAAAGTAAAGCAGGTAATTACAGGCCGGTGAGCCCGACATCAGTAGTAGGTAATTTATTGGAAGGTGTTCTGAGAGATCGGATATACAAGTATCTGGACAGCTGAGGGCTGATTAAGGATAGTCAGCATGGCTTTGTGAGTGAAAGATCATGCTTAACAAATCTTGCAGAGTTTTTTGAGGTGGTTACCAAGAAAGTAGATGAAGAAAAGGCTGTGGATGTTGTTTACATGGACTTTAGTAAGGACTTTGACAAGGTCCCACATGGGAGGTTAGATCAGAAGGTTCAGACACTAGGCATCCATGGAGAGGTTGTAAACTGGATTCAAAATTGGCTGTGTGGGAGAAGACAGAGAGTGCTAGAGGATTATTGCTTCTCAGACTGGAGGCCTGTGACGGGTGATGTGCCTCAGGGATCTGTGCTGGGGCCATTGTTGTTTGTTGTCTATATCAATGATCTAGATGATAATGTGCTAAATTGGATCAGTTAGTTTGCTGATGACACTAAGATTGGAGGCTTTGTCAACAGCAAGGAAGGCTTTCAAAGCTTGCAGAGGGATCTGGACCAACTGGAAAAATGGGCCAGAAAATGGCAGATGGAATTTAATGCAAACAAGTGTGAGGTGTTGCATTTTGGAAGGACAAATCAAGGTAGGACATACACAGTAAATGGTAAGGCACTGTGGAGGAACAAAGGGATCTGGAAGTTCAGATACATAATTCCTTGAAAATGGCATCACAGGTAGACAGGGTTGTGGAGAAGGCTTTTGGCATCCTGGCATTCATAAATCAAAGTATTGAGAACAGGGGTTGGGGTTTTATGGTGAGGTTGTATAAATTTGGAGTATTGTGTACAGTTCTGATCACCTAACTATAGGAAGGATATCAGTAAGATTGAAAGAGTGCAGAGAAGAATTACTAGGATGTTGTCGGGTCTTCAGCAGTTGAGTTACAGGGAAAGATTGAACAGGTTAGGACTTTATTCCTTGGAGTGTAGAAGAATGAGGGGAGATTTGAAAGCGGTTTACAAAAATATGAGGGGTATAGACAGAGTAAATCTGAGTAGGCTCTTTCCACTTAGATTAGGAGAGTTAAATACGAGAGGACATGGCTTTAGAGTGAAAGGGGAAAGGTTTAGGGGGAACATTAGGGGGAAACTTCACTCAGAGAGTGGTGGGAGTATGGAATGAGCTGCCAATTGATGTGGTAAATGTGGGGTCACTCTTAAGTTTTAAGAATAAATTGGATAGATACATGGATGAGAGCGGTCTGGAGGGTTATGGACTGGGTGCAGGTCAATGGGACTAGTGGAATAAAGTTTTGGCACAGACTAGAAGGGCCAAATGGCCTGCTTTCTGTGCTGTAGTGTTCAATGGTTCTTTGTTGTATCCAAGTTCCCTCAAGATCTTGCATGTTTCAGTGACATCACTGATCATTCTTCTCAGTTCCATGGAATATAAGCTCATTCTGCTTTGTGTTTTCTTTCAACACATCTCAGGAGTGGAATGGGATGTTTAGAAAACATCCCAAGCTACTTCCTGATCTCAGAAATCCAGGAAACCTTCTCTGCATCCCCGCCAAAGCTAATACATCTAAACTAGTTCACAGCATTTAATGCAGTTTCACTAAAGTCCTGCAGAGTAGTAGCAAGAATTCTTTATTTTTGTGTTCCATCCTGCTGCGGTAATAGGCAGTATTTCAATTCTTTTCAATTACTTGCTATACCTGCATACTTACAATCATATATGAGAACACTCACAAAACCAAATTTCAATAGGCTAAAAACATTTCTATTTCTCATCCCAAAATGAATAATTTTGCATTGAAATCATTGAATTTTGACGATCCAGGCCCTTCAGTAGTTATAATTTTTCAGGCAGGTCTGGAATCATCTAAATAAATCATTTTACACCTTCTCCAAGTTATTATAGTCTTCTGATAATCAGAGAAATGAGCAATTCCCTGTAATTTAATGGTTGTATAACTAAGATTTCATTTTTTAACATATTTTTCTGCTTTTCAATGGTGTTCCTTTAAATGTGTCTAAATGTTTTGTTTGCAATTTTTATTATCTTATTAACCTGTGTCACTACTTTGAATGATATATGGATCTATCCACTGTAGATCCATTTGCTTCTTCATCCTATTTAAACTCAGTGCCAAAGCAATAATGAAAGTGGTGTCATGGATGGCTTTCGCTTGCTTGGAGAATATTTACAAAGAGTGGTGAGCAGTGCCCTGACAGGTTGAAGAAGCTCTGGAACTCTGGCTAAAGCAGCACAACACCAGTTATTACTACTCACCAACATTTGAAATTTGAATGTGTTTGGATTAAAAGATACCAACTTCAGTCTCCAAAACAATAGCAGCAGGGAAATAAAAAACAACAAGCTGTAAAATCCCTCAGGCTACTAAAGCTGGCCAAAATGACTGGAACTGGATTTTCCACACACACTTTACCATCCTTCACTGTATCTCGAGCCATCTTTATTGAAGTTATCATCCCTGCAAAGTCTCACTTCTCCTGTGTAACCTTCTGCATCCCTCCCACCTACTGAGAATTCTGCCGTCCCCAATACTATCACAATCCTTCCATTGACCATCCATTTGTGGTATGTATACTGCTATATAGACATTAAGTTGTGGAATATTCTCCCAAGGATTAAAGGTGCCTTTACTTTTTCCTTACATATTTAAAGAGGCTCCTCTAGGACTTCCCTAATATCTTCCATCCGGTTTTAATATCCATCTTTGAAGTTATTTGTAGGATAGTATTCTGCTATGTTCAAGTGCTATATAAAATCCAATTTTACCATTGTAGATTCAAAATCTTGTTCACTTTCACAGAGGAGATATGCTTAATCAACCTTGCACATTCTGTGCAGATGCAATATGCAAGGCCATTAAGCTTGAATAGAAAATTATGCATATGGTGGGAGAGAGAAAAGGCCATCAACTTTCAGATCACTGCCTGCTTATTGATGCTGACTATATATCAACAAGCCAAAAATTTAGGCACTTTTTACAAATGTTATCTCTCTTTGATTTGCTTTTGGTGTTATAATTCAATGCATGATGGACAACTGAGTGTAAATCAATGGTTTATGATCTATTGTATAAACAAATATGTGTTTTGTTTAGCCATTTTAACTAGGGATAAAAATATTACTATCAACTTTTAGCTAGGAGATTTGCACAACAGGAATTTTAATCTGGAAATGCTGGGTATGTTCTACAGCGAGTGGATTTCATTTTCATTCAAAGTTGTTGAGTCATAACTCTGCTCTTTGGGCATCAATTGGATTTGCCTGTGGTACATTTATGTTTTGAACATGCTTCTTGGCTTTGTTTCCCCAGCAACACTCCTCGCATTTGAAGCCCATTGCAGAAGTTATAATAGCTGACAATCAGTATCATAGAGACCTACAGTACAGCACAGAAACTGTTACCTAAGCCCGTTGAGCCTAAATCACCCATCAGGAGGGTGGAGTTTCACTAAAGCACTGACAGAAATGGAAAGAGAGCTCTGAAATAAATAAGAAGTGGATGTCCTTAAGGCAATCTGGAACCAGGCTTCCTGGCTGTCACTGAAATGACTCCAATGCTTTAAATGCAATGTGTTGTGTCAAATATGTAACTACATTTAAATGAAGTATGTCATTGGTCTCATTAACTCTACTGACCTTTGGGATCCTTGATGTTGTGAAAAGAGCTCTTTGTATCTTTCACTCTTCTCTGTGTTTTGATTCCTGTTTAGCGGAAATCTCAGAGCATCATTGTGACCCGCTGGCTTAGCAGAAGCTCCCCTGTTATAAGCAGTGCCCCAGCTGTTTCATGAGATTGGGGGGGGGGGGGGGGGGTGGAACATTGTATCTCAAAAAGGAAGCATTGACATGACTCCCTGAGAATTATTGTTAGAGCTCAATTCAAGATCATCTCCATAACCCCAGTATGTGAAATCTAAATGTTTGCTTTAGACTTTTGGTTACATAGCATTATGCTCTCAGTTGCAGCTGGTGCTTAGACATCAACAACCCTTCCAGCGTAGTCTGCATGCTGTTGGAGGCTTTTTGACTCTGGTTGTTTTTCACTCAAAGTTCCTCTTTTGCATGAAGAGCATGGACTGGAGAGAGAATGGACTGAAGGCTCACTGCAGGTGGGAGCCAGCAGGAATCTGGTGGACTGAATGATCTCCTTATAAAACACTGGTGAGACCTCACTTGGAGTACTGTGAGCAGTTTTGGGCCCCTTATCTAAGAAAGGATGCAGTGATACTGAAGAGGGTTTAATGGAGGTTCATGAAAATGATTCCAGGATTGAAAGGTCTGTCAGATGAGGAGCATTTGAAGGCTCTGGGACTCTTCTCACTGGTATTCAGAAGAATGAGGGGTGACCTCATTGAAAGCTATCGAATGGTGAAAGGTCTCCTAGAGTGGATGTGGAGGAGATGCTTCTTATGGTGAGGGAGTCTAAGACCAGAGGAGGCAGCCTCAGAATAGAGGGGCATCCTTTTAGAATGGAGATGCAGAGGAATTTCTTTAGTCAGAGGGTGGCAAATCCGTAGAATTCATTGCACAGGACCTATGGAGGCCAAGTCATTGGGTACATTTAAGGCAGTGGTTGATAGATTTTTGATGAGTCAGAGAACAAAGGGATACAGGGAGAAGGCAGGAGATTAGGCTGAGAAGGAAATGGATCAATCATGATGAAATGACAGAGCAGACTCCAGGGGCCAAATGGCCTAATTCTGTTCCTATGTCTTCTGGGCTTTTGAGGTGTAATAAGTAAATGAATCTGAACATTATGAAGCACTTTTACAGAAAGGACAAGATTCCTTTGTATCAACAGACCGCCAGAGCAGTTGCAGTGTATATGAATCCTCCAAGACTGATTATCTCAGTAATGTGGTATATCTGCTCTATAGTCTGGCAAATATCTCTCTTGACCACATGCAGTGAATCTAGCAGTGGGCGAGGAGGTGCATTGGGGTGGAGGGGTTAAAATGACTAATCCATGGATGGGGGGGGGGGCAGGATTGTGGTACACCATGAACCTGTAACCTCTCAAAGCATTGCAAAAAGCACGGCATGATTGTGTTGCCTGCTGCTGTATATGATTGCAGTTTCCAGCTGGCTCCATGACACAGCAACATGATGATTAAGTTACTGGGTTAACATTTAGAGGTCTAAAGGGATGATGTTGAATTTCATCTTGCCAGCTGGGGAAATTAAATTCAAGCAATTAAATAAAATCTGGGATTTTAAAAGGCCATTATCATTAATTGTGATCATAAAACTATTGGATTGTCATAAGGATCCATAAAAACGTCCTTCTAGGAAGGAAATCTGCCTTCCTTAAGCTGTCTGACTGGGCATGATGCCAGATCCTTAGCAGTTTGGCTACACTGTTCAGGGGGAGGTGGGATGTATCTGTTGGCCTAGTCTGTGAATGGACAAAAGTTCCATGTTGTTCATTAGCTGTACGCATCAGCAGATGGTCCAATGCTGCCTGTGGCCAATGCCATTTAAGGAAGCTTACATCTCTTAAAGGGATGGCACACTATTATTGCAAGGATTGATGGGAGTTAATTGAAAACTGTACTTTGATCAAGAATTTTTTCTTTCTTTCTTTTTTCTTTTCTTTTTTTTCTATAGGGATATGTTAGGGGGAGGGGTTAAGGGGAGGGAGAAGGGTTGATAATTTCTTTTTTTCTTTCTGTAACCTATTTGAAAATTCAATAAAAAAATTAAAAAAGAAGAATTAAAAGCTCAAAGATTTAGACTGGAAATCTTGATGGAAGAATTGGAAATGCAGATGCTTTTATCAAAACAACACACACAAAATGCTGGAGGAAATCAACACGCCAGGCAGCATCTATGGAAAAGAATAAAGAGTCAATGTTTCAGGCTGAGACCCTTCATCAGGACTAGAAAGAAAGTGAATTCAGTGTAAGAAGGTGGAGGGAAGGGAGGAAGAAGTACAAGGCGGTAGGTGATAGGTGAAACCGGGAGAGGGGGAAAGGTGAAGTAAGAGCTGGAAAGTTGATTGGTGAAGGAGATAAAGGGCTGGAGAAAAGGCAATCTGATGGGAGAGGATTGAAAACTATGGAAGAAAGGGGACAAGGAGGAACACCAGCGGGAGGTGAGGGACATGGTTAATTATCTGGAATAAATCATCAGGTCAATGATATTTTCAAATAAACTGCACCACGATCCTCATCCACCACTCACTTTATTACACATCTATTCTCAATCTCTACCAGTCAGTGCTTTACAGTACAATTGACACTCGAACATATTGCTTGAATGCAGACAAGATGAAAGTGCCAGTGGCAAAGCCAGCATTTAGTATATTTCCTCCGTGTCACTGGAGGAAGTGGCAGTGTTTTATCTATGATGATTTTGTATTGGCAGATACTGTAAGAAAGGGATACAATAAAGATGGTAATTTAAACAGAGCCAGAGTCAAGTCTATTACCATGTGCACAAGTACAGGAACAGTGACAAAACTACTTGCAGCAGAATCACAGCCACCTTTAGCAAAGCCTTTGACCATGTCCCATATATGAGGCTATTCCAGAAAGCTAATTCACTAGGCTTTCAAGATGATTTAGGCAACAGAATTCAACACTGGCTTAGCAGGAAAAGCCAGAGAAGTAGATGGTTACGTTTATGACTGGAGTCCCCCGTCTAGTGGAGTGTCACGGGGATTGGTTCTGGGTCTGTTGTTTATCATCTACTGTATATTAGTGATTTAAGTGATAATGTGGTAAACTAGATTAGCAAATTTGCAGATGATCACAAGACAGGAGGCATAGTGGAAGGGGCTATCAAAGTTTGCAAAGTGATATGGACCAGCTGGAAAGTCAACTGAAAAATGGCATTTAGATTTTAAAAGCAGAAAAGTGCGAGGTGTTGCACTTTGAGAGGACTAACCAGGGTAGAATTTACACAGTGAATGCTAGGGCACTGAGGTGTGCGATACAACAACGGGATCTGAGAATACAGAGGCATAATTTCCTGAAAGATGAATCACTGATAGATACGGTCATAAAGAAGGTTTTGGCACATTAGCCTTCATAAATCAAACCACTGAATACAGGAGTTGGGATGTTATGTTATGTTGAAGTTATAGAAAACATTTTTGATGCTGAATTTAAAGCAGTCTGTGGTGCCCTGGTCAATTACAGAACTTAAAAAGGTTTTAGGCACATGTACATAGCTAGGGTGCATAAGAATTTTGCACAGTACTATATTTATTGACGTGGAATGGAGAGCGAGTTATTAAATCTGGCAGGAGCAAAGGAGATTGGGAATGGCAAGGGTGGAGCTACGTGGGAGGGGTGTGGGACAGGTGGCAGAGAAAGAGTGTCAGGGGCAGGAGATGGTGTGAGTGGAGACACACCCAGCCCTGAGACACCAGGCAAGGTCATTTGATTCCAAACAATTGGTTTACTGGTCATTACAGAATGTCCCTCTGGTGCTCTCTGCTCCCTTCCCTCTCCCTTCCCCTTTTCCCAACCGTTACCTCTACCTCCTTCTCATTTTCAGTCCAAAACAGAGCCCCATATAAGAATAGGTTTATCATCACTCACACATCATGAAATTTGTTTCTATTTTGTGGCAGCAGTACAGTGCAATACATAAAATTACTACAGTACTGTGCAAGACTTCCCTGTTATTATTATGCATCCAAGACTTTTGCACAGTACTGTACCTATGAGAAAACTATCAATAAACTTGAAAGAATGGAAAGAAAATTTACAAGGATATTGCTGCAACTTGACCTGAGTTATAGGGAAAAGTTGAACAGATTAGGACTTTATTCCCTGTAGTGCAAAAGAATAAGGGGAGATCTTATAAAGGTTATCGGAATGAAGGGGGCTATAGATAGGATGAATACAGGTGGGCTTTCAATTTCTATTAGGCCACCCCCTCATTCTTCTGAATTCTAGTGAATACAGGCCCTGGGCCATCAAATGCTCTTCAAATGACTAGGTATTCAATCCTGGAATAATTTCTGTGAACTTCCTTTAAACCCTCGTCAATTTCAGCACATTCTTTCTAAGATAAAGGCCCAAACCTATTCACAATACTCCAAGTGAGGCCTCACCAGTGCTTTATAAAGTTTCAACATTACATCCTTGCTTTTATATTCTAGTCCTTTTGAAATGCTAACATTGCACTTGCCTTCCTCAATGTGCAAATTAACCTTAGGGAATCCTGTACAAGGCACCCAAGTCCCTTTGCATCACAGTTTTTTGTATTTTCTCTCCATTTAGAAAACCGTCAACTCTTTCATTTTTTCTACCAAAATGCATTACCATACACTTCCCAACAGTATTCCACCTCCCATTTCTTTGCTCATTCTCCTAATCTGTCCAGGTCCCTCTGTAGCTTCTCTATTTCCTCAAAACTACCTACCCATTTACCTATCTTCCTATCAGCTACAAATTTTGCATCAAAACCATCAATTCCATCATCCAAGTCATTGACATACAATGTAAAAAGAAGCTGCCTCAACACAGAGCCATGTGGAACACCACTAGTCACTGGCAATCAACCAGAAAAGGATCCCTTGATTCCCACTCTTTGCCTCCTGCTAATCAGCCACTGCTTTATCCATACTAGGATCTTTACTGTAATACCATGGGCTTGTAGCCTGCTAAGCAGCCTCATGTGTGGCATCTTGTCAAAGGCCGCCTGAAAATCCAAGTATACAACATCAATCGATTCTCCTTTGTTAATCCTGCTTGTTATTTCTCCAAAGAATTCCAACAGATCTGTCAGGCAAGATTTCCCTTGCGGAAACTATGCTGACTACGGCTTATTCAATCATGTGCCTCCAACTGCTCTGAGCCTTCATCCTTAATAATCGACTCCAACATCTTCCCAACCACTGAGGTCAGACTAACTGGCCTATAGGTTTCTTTCTTCTGCCTCTCTCCCTTCTTGAAGAGTGGAGTGACATTTGTAATTTTTCTGTCTTCCACAACCATTCCAGAATCTAGTGATTCCTGAAAGATTATTACTAATGCCTCCATGATTACTTCAGCCACCTCTTTCAGAACTCGGGGGGGGGGGGGTACACCATCTGGTCCAGACGGCCTGTCCACCTTCAGACCTTCCATTTTCCCCAACAACCTTCTCTCTAGTTATGGGAACTTCACACACTTCATGCCCACTAACACTTGGAACATCCACTACACTGCTGGTGTCTTCCACAGTGAAGTCTGATGTAAATAATATATTTCATTCCTTTAGAATTGGGTTTAGATGATAGATTGCGGCAGCATAGTAGTGTTATGGTTAGCACAACACTTTACAGTACTAGCGACCTGAGTTCAATTCCTGCTACTACCTGTACAGAGTTTGTATGTTTTCCCCATGACTGTGTGTATTTTCCTCCAGATCCTCTGGTTAACTCCCACAGTCCAAAGATATCCATCTCGGTAAGTTAATTGGTAATTGTAAATTGTCGTGTGATTATGTAAGGGCTAAATCAGGGGTTGCTGGGGAGTGAGGCAGGAAAGGCTAGAAGGGCCTATTCCGTGCTGTATTTCAATAAATAAAAATAAATCAATAAAATTTCATTCATATGATTTTAGAAGGATATGCATCCAAAATAGCTAAGTGAAAGACATGGATATTTTGATGGATTGTTGGAGCAGGGGAGTGACCAGAAAATAGAAGTAAAATAGAACATTAAAGCAACAGAACATTACAGAGAACATTATGGATTTAATAACCCTGAGCAAAGTACCAGTGAAACCTCCCTCCTAATAAATCCAGACCAAACCCATCAAGTGACAAACTGCAGAGCATAATAAATCTTGTTTAGGTCAATTTTGAGTCGTCTCGTAGTGTTAGGGTAGCAATGTATTTTATGATCAAAAATAGATGCTTTATAGAAGAGGCACAAGAGTCACAGGGTTTCTCCTTGCTGCTTTGATAGTTATTCTGCTTGTCAGCATGACAAATGTATTGATCATATAATCAGACACATGTTCAATAGACCTTGGAACCTAGCTTGTCTCCAGAGTACAAATATTTTTTAGGAAATGAGGGACTGTATCACTGCCAGCCACAGCTCTCCTAAGCTGTTCCTCCTGATTCTCACAAGGATCCAAAAGAAAATTTGAGTGATTTTAACCTTCCATGTTTTCTGAGGTCTCACCCAGTGCATGGGAAGCAAAAACTTGATGTGGGTCAATTCAAAGCTAAAAATACAACAGCATGTATTCAAGGGCATAATTTTAAATACCATATTAATAATTTTGTAAATTAGCTAGTATAAAACTAAATGTTGATCTTGGATTCTTATTCCTGCACCAGGTTCAACTTCTGTTTTTCTCCAGTAGAATAGTCCATCTATACAACTGATAGCTACTGGCTAATGCAGATGAATGGAACATAGTCTCTACAGAGTCAGATATTTCCAATGACAATTAATCCATTTTGTGGTTTAATTTCCACTGGCAGAGTGCGGATTGCAAAATTTCTCGGTGTACTGCCTCAGTGCCGCTGTTCTTTCAAACAGATTCATCACTATGTCAGCCATTGGACTCGAGGGAATTTTGTGTGGAGCCTGCTGATCAGTATACCAGAAGAGGAAAGTCAAAGCTCCAAGTCCCCTGTACTGTATACATCCATTACTGTTCCTTGAAGTTTCAGGTATGATGACTCATAACACATCAAACTCTTAACCTCAAAAAACTTTCCTTTCAAGCCCCAATCTTGAGAATGAATCACGAAGATTTTGACTGAAAGATGTGTAGTACTGAAGAGGTGCTATATTGTTTGGAGTGTCTTCTATCAGATAGGAGGCTAACCTAATGCCATTTAGAAGACATTTAGGTAAGTACTGTACATGAACTGAAAAGGTTCAGGAGGATATGGACCAAATGCAAATGACCAGATTGGAATAGCTGGGCAACTTGGGTGCTAGAACATATACTGCTGCTTGTGAGAGCTAGTTGCATGGGAATTGACTGCTGTATTTTCTACATGCAACATTGAATGCAAACTGCTTTGGAACACCATGGAATTGTGGGAATGTGCTACAAGAGTGTAAGCTTTCAATCACAGAATGGTGAGCAGCATCATTAGATGGCAAAATACTATCAGGATTTCTGCAAGAGCAGGTGCTGCAAGTAGATATCACCCAGATCAAGATTTTCAGATTCAAATCCAAAGTAAAGGATAGTGGATTTGTAATACTGCTTCATAGTGGATTGTGATAGTGAATTAGGAGGGTTGGTATTAGCGGGAGGTATGTCGAAAATAATTTTCTTATTCATTCCAGCTGATTAAGACAAGAGGACAAAATTCTCTGTGGGTAGTTTTTTCCTCCTCAGTAACAACCTAAAATTGCTCAATAGTTTTGGCACTTTGACATGATGCCAGATTTGGGAGGTGGTGGGGGGGGGGGGTGGGGAGTGCTGATGGCAGACACACATTGTTCCATCGAAGTAGTATAGGAGCAGATAAGGCAGAGGTGGGATGAGACATGTCATGCCTAGGCTGAGAGCTTCCAGTTATATGTTTTGGCTCTTGGATGTGCAGTAGTGCTATTTTTCTGGTTACTAGTTATTTTCAAATTATCTTTCCAGCGGAATAGTATCTTTGGCAAATGCCCAGCATTCAAGCGTTTCTGCAAGCAATGGCTTAGACTCTTTGCAGTGGAGTCATTTATTATCTCATGGAGAGATCTAGTTTAATTGTTAAATTATCTAGCAGCAATCTGTTTTGATTCAAATCTGAGTAGTCATGGAATATGCAGTAAGCAGAATTAACGTTTGTGCTTTTGTAGCTTTGCTGGTTGCGAATATGGTTATGTGAACTGAAGACTGACACAAAGGCCAGTCATTGATGAAGGGAGGGTTTATCAGGCATGTCAGATGAATGAATTGGTGGAACTTGTATTGTTATATGAATTTTAAAATCAAAATAAATTACTAAATAATTGTTTGGTTCTAAAACAGTATTAAACAAAGTTCTAACTTGAAGTATTAGGGATGCAAATCTTAAATGTTCCAGATTGCTTTTTGCAAGCAAGTATGGTTAAATGTTGCCAGCTTAAGACATTTGTAATGCCATTGGATTATAGAAAAAAATAAATACAGTATATTAATCAACTGACTTTTGAAAAATTACTTTGGATTTAGAATGTAATTGTAGTTTCCTTGGAAACAAGGTCAGCCATATTTCTCAATCAATGAGCTATAAAGAAAAGCCTTTCAAAATATTGATATATATAAGGATCACATCTGTTGGTTGTCCTAGAAACAGACAATACATCAGCCGGAAGGAAGTTACGTGGCATTGATTTGCTGTAGAATTCTTACCATATCACAAGCCCAGTAGACATAGGCCGATTGATTTATTAACTTCAGCCTTGAGGGTGAAGTGAAATACTAGAAATCAGAAATGACTGCTGGAACCATTGGCACCATTCAGCATGTCCATAGGTATCGGAAAGAGAAAGATGTGCTAGTGCTTTGGGTGGGACTATTAATAATGAGGAGTAGCCTTCTCTTGGTTGCATTATCACAAAGTGAACTATGGGTTATTAGTAATTACAAGCTATTATTTAATATAATTTTAATCTTTTGATAGTCTTAATTTTTTCTGAGTACTAATTTGTCCTTGTTTTTGTGATTCCCTGAAAAACCTTTCTTTTGATCACAACAGCTCTCTGGATGACCAACCCATATTTTCCTCTCAGATATTGGTACATTTCTTGCATTCCTTTTCGCTTCTGAGTTTAAGGTCTGTCTTTCCTTAATCTCCCATTGCAGGTTCAGGTTAAGATCGCTGCCTGACTCCCTGGTCCGAGGAACCCCTTGTGCAGTTTTACAGGGCCATGTTGGGCCTGTGTTTGGCTGCCATTATATATTTAAAAAAGCTAATTCCTGATAGGAAGGTGCCCTCAAGCAGAAAGGCCAACTGAAGTTCAAATGGAGATGGGAATTCCTCTGGAATTTCAAGGCCACATAGAGAAGCTCTTAAAGGCAACATTACAGCTCGGGATGTTGGAGTTTGGAGTTTAAGCCCAGCGTCCTCTGTAAGGAGTCTTTGTATGTCCTCCCTGAGGAATGCGTGGGCTTTTTCTGGGCCCTCTGGTTTCCTCCCACAGTCCAATGACTAGTTAATTGGTCATTGTAAATTGTTCCTTGATTAGGTTCCTGAATGTTGCAGCTCAAAGGGCCAGAAGGAGGTATTCCACACTGTATCACTAAACAAATAAACAAACCACAAAGTAATAAATTGGCTGATCTCAGGTTATTGGGGAGTGAACTCGTGTTATTAATAAAGTGGCAAAATATTAAGGTGATTGCAATCCTATTTTCTACACTAAAGCAGGGGTTATATTTTAAAAAGTATTTCATTAGAAGTATTTAATTTTCTGAGATTATGAATAGCCCATATAAAACCTTTGTAGTGTTTTAAACTGATACTGCCCTGAGGAGGCCATTCAGCTCTTCATGTCTGTGACATCTCTTTGAAGTTATAAACAATTAATTTCATTCCCCTGCAGTCTTTTTACTTCCTGAAGTATTTATATAATTTTCTTTTGAAATTTAATGCCTTTTCAGGCAATAGATTCTAGATCATAACAATTTGGTAAAGGAAATCTTTTCATCTCTCCTTTAGTCCTTGTGACAATTATCTTAAATTATCCTTGGTTGAAGGGTGGGGAATAATGACCATTATTTTGTATGGAACAGTCACCCCTCCAGTCCCTTTTTAATCTTTTCCCTCATTTTAAACCTATAGCCTTTAGTTGTAGACTGTCCTACTCTGGGGATGTGACTGGATAATGTCTGCAACTAAAGGCTATAGGTTTAAAATGAGGGAAAAGATTAAAAAGGGACTGGAGGGGGGACTGTTCCATATAAAATAGGATGCATATATGGAACAAGCTGCCAGAGAAAGTTGTAGAGGCAGATACAATAATGGCACTTGTAGGACGTTGGGGCGGGTGCATGGATATAACAGGCTTGGACTCCAAACCTTCCTCAGGAAGTGGAGGATCTGCATTTGGCCCATATCCCTCTAATGTTCAGAGGATTTGGGCCAAATGCAGACACCTCCTCTTCCTGAGGAGATTGAGGCAAGTAAGTCTCCCCTCCCCTCATCAACTGAATTTTACAGGGCCGTCATTGAGAGCATGTTGACAAGCTGCATCCTCATTTGGTATGGGAGCAGCAGAGCATCGGATTGGAAATCCCTACTAAAGACTGTGAGAATGGCTTAAAGGATCATAGGGGTCTCCCTACCGTTCACTGGGGACATTTATCAGGAGCACTGCAAACGCAGGGGTTTTGGCATTATCAAGGATCCCACGCTTCTACCCAACATCCCCTTTGACATCATCAGGAGACGCTGATGCATGAAGATAAAAATGGTCAGGATAGGAAACAGCTTCTTCCCTCAGGCCATTAGGCTTCTGAACTCCCTGCCACATCACATTCAGTGTGGTACTTGATAATTCGTACTGTACTCTACAATACTTAATTTATGCTCCTTACTTTGTTTATCTATGTGTCATTAATTTGTGAATCTAATTCGTACTTCCCAAAGTTATTGTGTGTTACGTGTACTGCTGTTGGAAATAATCTGGGAAATGTGTCGTTCAGGTGGCTGAGTTTTTCTCTGATCTTCACAATTTACTTGCAAATGTTTCATCACGATATGAGGAGACATCACGTCTCCTTGCATGGGACAATATGTTTGCAAGTAAATTGCCAAGATTGGAGGACAACTTAACCCAACTGTGTACTGCTGTGCTTTACACCCTGGTCTGGAGAAACATTGTCTTGTTTGGTGGTATACGTATATATAGTTAAATGACAATAAACTTGTCTTGACCTTGAAATGGAACTAGGTCAGACAGGTAACCTCATTGGCATGGGTGTGGGGCCAAAAGCCTATTGTGTGTTGTGTAGATGTCTGATTCTATTTTCCCCCAAGTGTGATAGTGTAAAATTGCAGCTCGCAACTACCCATTCATCACGTAAGAGAAAACAAGGAAAAAATAACTGTTTAGAGTAGGAAGGCCTGCATTGAAAATAATTTTGTGAGTCAATATTTAATTTGGAATTATGATGTAGCTAGAATAGATGTTAAACAATATGTCTTAAACAGACAGCACAACTCAAACAGACTTACTGCGAACTGCTGAACAGAAATTTTGCATTGCAGCTGTCTAGGAATGCAGTTATAATTTCAATCGTATTGTCAGCAATATGATTCTTATTTTATAATCCACGATGAATTTGCTATATCCGATATATTTGAAAGCGATGTGGTTGGTTGCTCCTGTAATGTAAAGTGAGTCTACAAAATCATACTGATATTCATTTTTTATGCAGCTCTCTAATTTGGTCATGATGATAGCATAACCAGGTAGGGAAATATATAATGTAATTTGATTCTAATTGCTTTTACTATTAAAGTGCAAATTCCAGAACTATAGCCAGCCACCTAACTGAATTAATTAAATATAGATACAAATATAGGTATGAGTAGTTTCTCATAGAATTATCCCAGATAGAAGGAAGCTGTTTGGTCCATATCAATGATCAAACACCTTTGTACGTTAATCCTGCACTAGCTTCAATTTATTTTCCCCACAGTCCCACCAAATGTATCCAGATTCTGCCACTCATCTACACATTAGGGGCAATTTGCAGTGGTTGATTAACTTACCCAACTCTCATGTCTTCAGCTGCTGGATGAAATGCACACGGCAAGAAGTTGGACGTGCAAACACCACTTAGGCAGCATATGAGATCAGGTCTGAATTGAGGTCCCTGGAACTGTGAGACAGCAGCTCTCCCACCTGTGCTGCCCAAATTGTAATTAGTACACATTGATCGTGTATCTCCGTAAAAATGTGTGATTTCATCCTGTGTTTCTGAATATACCAAAAGACCATAAGACATAGGAGCAGAATTATGCCACTTAGCCCATCAAATTTGCTCTGCCATTCCATCGTGGTTGATTTATTATCCCTCTCAACTCCATTCTTCTGCCTTCCCCACAAAACCTTTGACGCTCTGACTAATCAAGGACCTATCAACCTCTGCTTTAAATATACTCAATGACTTGGTCTCCACAGGCCTCTGTAGCAATGAATTTCACAGATTCACCACCTTCTGTCTAAAGAAATTCATCTTTATCTCTGTACTAAATGGAAGTCCGTCTATTCTGGGACTGTGCTCTCTGGTCCTAAAATCATCCGCTACAGGAAAAATTCTCTCTACATCTACTCTATCTTGACCCTTCAACAGGCTTCACTGAGATCCCCCTCATTTTCCTAAATTCCAATGTGTACAGGCCCAGAGTCATCAAATGCTACTCAACATTAACCCTTTCGTTCCTGAAATAATTCTCGTGAACCTTCTCTGGACCCTCTCCAATGCCAACACGCCTTTTCTTAGGTAAAAGGTCTAAAGCGGTTCAGAATCCTCCAAGTATGGTCTGACCAATGCTTCATAAAGCCTCAGCATCACATCCTTGCTCTTACATTTTAGTCCTCTTGAAATGAATGCTAACATTGCATTTGCCTTCCTTACCGCCAGCTCAACCTGCAATTTAACCTTTAGGGAATCGTGCACAAGGACTCCCAAGTTCCTTTGCATCTAAGATTTTGAAATTTTCTCTCCATCTAGAAAATAGTCATTTTTTACTTCCACCCACTATATTCCATCTGCCACTTCTTTGCCCATTCTGCAAATCTGACCAAGTGCTTTTGCAGACTCTTTGTTTCCTCAACGCTACCTGCCCCTCCACCTACCTTTGTATCGTTCACAAACTTGGCCACAAAGCCGTCAATTCCACCATCTAAATTGTTGACATATAACGTGAGATGAAGTGGTCCCAATACTGATCCCTCTGGAACACCACTAGTCACTGGCAGTCAACCAGAACAGGCCCCTTTATTCTATCTCTTTGCATCCTGTCAATCAGCTGATCTTCTATCCATGCTAGTATCTTTCATGTAACACCATGGGCTCTTACCTTGTTAAGTAATCTCATGAGTGGCACCTTGCCAAAGACTTCTGAAAAGCCAAGTAAACAACATCCGCTGACTCTCCATTGTCTATCCTGTCTGTGATTTCCTCAAAGAATTCCAACAGATCTGTCATGTAAAATTTCCCCTTAGGGAAACCATGCTGACTTTGGCCTATTTTATATCACACCCAACATGATAGCAAGAAAAATCAAGGATTAACCGAGAGGACCTTGATACATCAAAGGGTGTGAGACCTGATCACATCTCTGGTATGAGATGTGTGATCTGGGACTGACTGTACCGTAGCCAAACTGTTGCAAAGCAGTTACAACACTGGCATCTCCCAAACAATGCAGAAAAATGTCCAGTTCACAAAAAGGGCAGGACAAAATGAGTGAGGCTGATTACCACCCAATCAGTCTATACTCGATCATCAGCGAACTAATGAGGTGTCATGGACAGTACACTGACGCACCTACACACTAATACCCCATCCACCAATGCCTCTTTAGGTTTTTCTCAGCCCTCTCTGTTCCAGACCTCATCACAGCCTTGATCCGAACTTGGACTAGAGAGTTGAATTCCGGAGGTGAAATGAGAATGATTGCCCTTTGACATTCAGGCAGTACTTGACTTGTGTGGCTTCAAGGAATCCTGGTGAACTGAAATCAATGGACCACAAAGGGAAAATACCCCATGGATGGCACAGCACAAAGGAGAATGGTTGTGGTTGTCAGAAGTCCAGCGTGCCTGCCCCGAGACTTCATCACAGTTCCTCAGGACATTATCCTGGGCCCAAACATACTCAATTGCTTCAGTAATTGCTGATAGGCAGAGAGATTTAGGAATGGGCAGTGTTAGGGCGATTTAAAAATTATGGTATATAGGAAATAATAATTTTAACAGCAGCTAGTCTTCAGACCTGAACGTGGATTGCAGATTGTATTTAAAATGCAGTACTGAACAGTGGCCATCCATTTGACCACAGAAGCATGCATATGCATGAATGAAGCCCAGAGTCGTTGGGAATTAACATCTATTTTGGGTGTCCAGAGTGTGGGTGCAAAGAAGGAGGTTATTGAAAACTATATGTAATTCAAAGAAGCATTGTAAATATATTGTAACTATAGAAATCGACCTGCTGTTACCTTTGATCTTTACCATATAAAATGCCATGTAATATTGGTTTGAGCCAGCCTTTTCTCCCAAGAGTGTCTCAATATGATGCCTCTTGCTTATTCTTGCTGAATAAACCACTTCTGTACCAACTAGCTTCGATGTCCCTCCAGTGACTTTGCTCACATCACAACAGCCAATAAACGCTGGTTAGAGCCAACAAAGTGAATGAATAGAAAATATATACTATTGCTTATTATCTGGAATCAGTCTAAATTATGTTTTTTCTAACACTATTAACTGTCTATAGTGGAGAGCTATAGATATAATCGTTTAATAATATACCGGGCTTACCATGAGTTAGTACACTATCAAACAAGAGCTTGTTATGGTCCAACCTCTGCCAAGGTAATCATTGCCCTCGCTGAACGTGCATTACCTGCTTTTATGCTGAAAGACAGAGACATTAGTTTCCCAACAATAAACAGGATTAACATATAGCAAGGGTTAAATTCCTGGCATCCAGTCACCGCGCCTAATTTTTGGCCCTTGTGTCTGCATGAATGATGATGTACCTATATCTGCTGAGAAGTATAAAGCTTTACAGCGCTGGCAATTGGGGTTCAATACCGACCGCTCTCTTTAAGGTGTTTGTGTATTCTTCTCGTGACTGCGTCGGTTTCGTTCATCTGTTCTGTTTGTTCCCATGTTCCAAAAAAAGTATGGGTTACCAGAAGTATGGGCAAGTTGGGGGCATACTACATTGGTGCCAAAAGTGTGGCAATACTCGCGGGCTTCCTTGAATGTGTTGGTCATTGATACAAATGGTACATTTCACTGTGCTTTTCGATATTTGAGATTCAGGATTGAAGATTGTTTAATGTCATTTCCAGTACACAAGTGTAAAGGGGAATGAAATAATTTGTTACTCCAAATTTGATGCAGTACAGAAATAAACAGAATAAGATAAAGAACAATAATAAAAAACACACTAAACATAAATACATAAGATAGCTTATATACATAGATTGACTTGAGTGACGCTAGGCACAGGAGTGTCTGCACATAAGGTGAGTCTGACAAGAAATGATAAAGCAGTGGTGGGGTGGATTAGTGGGTGGAGGTGTTCCTCAACCTTATTGTTCCTACACACACTAACATGTGACAAATAAAGATAATCTTTAAACTTTAATTCTTTACTCACTAAGTGCATTAAATACACTGTACTCAATTTGAGCCAATGAATAGTTACCTTGAATTTAGAAAATATTTTCTCATTACAAGTGAAATGGCTATCTTAGGAAATGCATATTCCAAGGCTATTTTGTTAGGATTTCTCCTGCAATCTTCTGATAATGCTGGAAAACAATTGCCTGCTAACAGCAGATATTGAGTTCCAAGGTCCAGCATAATGAATGTAACCCACTATGTGAAAGACGTGTATTCTCTTTACATCCTCCTCTCTTCCCTCGAAAGCTGCAGGAAGGCTCATCCCATTCAGCAGCTGCCCATAGCTTTCACACTGTCACTTTTCACCCTGGCAAAGCTGTTCATTCTAGCAGAAATATCCACCCTGTCCGCACACGCACACCACTTCATTTGTGATCTATGACTATTGTTCAGGTGCATGACTGATTTTTCTCCTCACTAGACTGGGAAATTGAAGGCAACTGTCATGGCCTGCTCACTATCATAAAAGAGATCAGTGGACTTAACACAGGCCAGGTATTGAAACTGTAACCTCCCTCGCCTGGTGGGTTCAGTAACACAATGGCAAGGCAGTTACCTAATTTTGCAGGCCTGCTGTTATATTACTTATCCTCCAAAGCAACATAATGACCACTTTCAGCTTAATTATTGGTGTTTGCTTTGCACTGTGAAGGAAGAAATTATCCTGATAGTGATGTGGCGATCAGAGCATCATCGAATTATACAACAAAGTCACTCAGTTGTTAAGTAGCTGTCAAGAACAGTAGCAGGTCTCTTGACAAATCTGGTTTAAATTCTTGGTGGGTGACATGAGAACTGAAGTGTGTACAATAATAGACAACAGACAATAGACAATAGACAGTAGGTGCAGGAGTAGGCCATTCAGCCCTTCTAGCCAGCACCGCCATTCACTGTGATCATAGCTGTTCATACACAATCAGTACCCCGTTCCTGCCCTCTCCCCATATCCCTTGACCCCGCTATCTATAAGAGCTCTATCTAACTCTCTCTTGAATGCATCCAGAGACTTGGCCTCCACTGCCTTCTGGGGCAGAGCATTCCACGTATCCACCTCTCTCTGGGTGAAAAAGTTTTCCGCATCTCTGTTCTAAATGGCCTACCCCTTATTCTTAAACTGTGGCCTTTAGTTCTGGACTCACCCATCAGCGGGAACATGCTACCTGCCTCCAGTGTGTCCAATCCCTTAATAATCTTGTATATTTCAATCAGATCCCCTCTCATCCTTCTAAATTCCAGTGTATACAAGCCCAGTCGCTCCAATCTTTCAACATATGACAGTCCCGCCATTCCGGGAATTAACCTTGTGAACCTATGCTGCACTCCCTCAATAGCAAGAATGTCCTTCCTCAAATTTGGAAACCAAAACTGCACACAATACTCCAGGTGGGGTCTCACCAGGGCCCTGTACAGCTGCAGAAGGACCTCTCTACTCCTATACTCAATTCCTCTTGTTATAAAGGCCAGCATGCCATTAGCTTTCTTCACTGCCTGCTGTACCTACATGCTTGCTTTCATTGACTGATGTACAAGAACACCTAGATCTCATTGTACTTCCCCTTTTCCTAACCTGACTCCACTTAGATAGTAATCTGCCTTCCTGTTCTTGCCACCAAAGTGGATAATCTCACATTTATCCACATTAAACAGCATCTGCCATACATTTGCCCACTCACCCAACCTGTCCAAGTCACCCTGCATTCTCATAACATCCTCCTGACATTTCACACTGCCACCCAGCTTTGTGTCATCGGCAAATTTGCTAATGTTACTTTTAATCCCTTCACCTAAATCATTAATGTATATTGTAAACAGCTGTGGTCCCAGCACCGAGCCTTGCGGTACCTCACTGGTCACATCCTGCCATTCCGAAAGGGACCCGTTAATCGCTACACTTTGTTTCCTGTCAGTCCGCCAATTTTCAATCCATGTCAGTACTCTGCCCCCAATACCATGTGCCCTAATTTTGCCCACTAATCTCCTATGTGGGACTTTATCAGACTTTATCTGGAAGTCCAGGTACACTACATCCACTGGCTCTTCCTTGTCCATTTTCATAGTTACATCCTCAAAAAACTCCAGAAGATTAGTCAAGCATGATTTTCCCTTCATAAATCCAAGCTGACTCGGACTGATACTTCTACTGCTATCCAAATGTGTCGTAATTTCCTCTTTTATAATTGACTCCAGCATCTTTCCCACCACTGACGTCAGGCTAACTGGTCTATAATTGCCTGTTTTCTCTCTCCCTCCTTTCTTGAAAAGTGGGACAACATTAGCCACCCTCCAATCAGCAGGAACGGTTCCTGAATCTATAGAACATTGGAAAATGATTACCAATGTGTCCACGATTTCTAGAGCCACCTCTTTAAGTACCCTGGGATGCAGACCATCAGGTCCCGGGGACTTATCAGCCTTCAGATTCAACAGTCTATCCAACACCGTTTCTTGCCTAATATAAATTTCCTTCAGTTCATCCTTTACCCTTTACCCAACAAAGAGTGATATGACCTTAGATTAAAAAAAAACACAAAGCGCAGTTTAAACAACAACATACACAAAATGCTGGTGGAACACAGCAGGCCAGGCAGCATCTATAGGGAGAAGCGCTGTCGACGTTTCGGGCCGAGACCCTTCGTCAGGACTAACCGAAAGGAAAGATAGTAAGAGATTTGAAAGTAGTGGGGGGAGGGGGAAATGTGAAATGATAGGAGAAGGCCGGAGGGGGTGGGATGAAGCTAAGACCTGGAAAGGTGATTGGCAAAAGTGATACAGAGCTGGAGAAGGGAAAGGATCATGGGACAGGAGGCCTCAGGAGAAAGAAAGGAGGGGGGAACACCAGAGGGAGATGGAGAACAGGCAAACAACTAAATATGTCAGGGATGGAGTAAGAAGGGGAGGAGGGGCATTAACGGAAGTTAGAGAAGTCAATGTTTATGCCATCAGGTTGCAGGCTACCCAGCTGGTATATAAGGTGTTGTTCCTCCAACCTGAGTTTGGATTCATTTTGACAATAGAGGAGGCCATGGACAGACATATCAGAATGGGAATGGAATGTGGAATTAAAATGTGTGGCCACTGGGAGATCCTGCTTTTTCTGGCGGACCGAGCATAGGTGTTCAGCGAAATGGTCTCCCAGTCTGCATCGGGTCTCACCAATATATAAAAGGCCACACCGGGAGCACCGGACGCAGTATACCACACCAGCCGACTCACAGGTGAAGTGTCGCCTCACCTGGAAGGACTGTCTGGGGCCCTGAATGGTGGTGAGGGAGGAAGTGTAAGGGCAGGTGTAGCACTTGTTCTGTTTACAAGGATAAGTGCCAGGAGGGAGATGGGTGGGAAGGGATGGGGGCGAAAAGCAGAAAGAGGGAGGAGGGAAAAATGTGTTTGGTAGTGGGATCCCGTTGGAGGTGGCAGAAGTTACGGAGAATTATACGTTGGACCTGGAGGCTGGTGAGGTGGTAGGTAAGGACAAGGGGAACCCTATCCCAAGAGGGGTGGCGGGTGGATGGGGTGAGGGCAGATGTGCGGGAAATGGGAGAGATGCGTTTGAGAGCAGAGTTGATGGTGGACGAAGGGAAGCACCTTTGTTTAAAAAAGGAAGACATTTCCTTCGTCTTGGAATGAAAAGCCTCATCCTGAGAGCAGATGCGGTGGAGACGGAGGAATTGTGAGAAGGGGATAGCCTTTTTGCAAGAGACAGGGTTGGAAGAGGAATAGTCCAGGTAGCTGTGAGAGTCTGTAGGCTTATAGTAGGTATCAGTAGATAGGCTGTCTCCAGAGATGGAGACAGAAAGATCAAGAAAGGGGAGGGAGGTGTTGGAAATGGACCAGGTAAATTTGAGGGCAGGGTGGAAGTTGGAGGCAAAGTTAATGAAGTCGACGAGCTCAGCATACGTGCAACAGGCAGCGCCAATGCAGTCGTCGATGTAACGAAGGAAAAGAGGGAGATGGATACCGGTATAGACTTGGAACATGGACTGTTGCACAAAGCCAACAAAAAGGCAGGCATAACTGGACCCATACGGGTGCCCATGGCTACACCCTTGGTTTGGAGGAAGTGGGAGGAGCCAAAGGAGAAATTATTGAGAGGAAGAACTAATTCCGCTAGACGGAGGAGAGTGGTGGTAGAGGTGAATTGGTTAGGTCTGGAATCCAAAAAAAAGCGAAGAGCTTCGAGACCATCTCGGTGGGGGATGGAGGTATATGGGGACTGGACGTCCATGGTGAAAATAAGACGGTGGGGGCCAGGGAACTTAAAATCATTGAAAAAATTCAAAGCATGAGAAGTGTCACGAACATAGGTGGGAAGGGATTGAACAAGGGGAGATAAGACAGTGTCAAGGTATGCAGAAATGAGTTCAGTGGGGCAGGAGCAAGCTGAGACAATAGGTCTACCTGGACAGGCAGGTTTGTGGATCTAGGGTAGGAGGTAGAAACGGGAATTGCAGGGTGTGGGAACTAAGAGGTTGGTGGCAGTGGATGGGAGATCCCCAGAGCTGATAAGGTTGGTGATGGTATAGGAGACAATGGCCTGGTGCTCCTTAGTGGGGTCATGATCAAGGGGTAAATAAGAGGAGGTATCAGAGAGTTGTCACTGTGCCTCGGCCAGGTAGAGTTCAGTATGCTCCCCCCTTATCAGCAGGTTTTATAGTGAGGTTGGGATTGGTGCGGAGGGAGCGGAGGGAGCGGAGAGCAGAGAACAAAGCACAGTTTGTTCTATTCAGTTCTAATAGCTGGCACTGCAGCACAGACCATGAATCTACCTTGACAGGTGAAACTTGAAGGGATCCACTTCGAAAGGATGAGAGGTGCCCTGATAGAGATGTACAGGATGAGGAGGGGTATTGATAGTGTGGATAGTCAGAGGCTTTTTCCTAGGGCTGAAATGGCTAACACAAGGGGGCATACTTTTAAGGTGCTTGGGAATAGGTACTGAGGGGACATCAGCGTTAAGTTTTTCATACAGAGAGTGGTGGGAGTGTGGACTACACTGCTGGTGATGGTGGTGGAAGCAGATACAATAGGGTCTTTTAAGAGCCTCTTAGGTACATGGAGCTTAGAAAAATAGAGGGCTATACGCTAGGAAAGTTCAAGGCAGTTTCCAGGGTAGGTTACATGGTCTTTACAACATTGTGGGCTAAAGGGCCTGTAATGTGTTCTATATTTCTATGTTCCATGAAAGGCACTTTTCTGTGTCAACAAAATATTATACTGTGTCTAACATGCGGGATACATCCTGAGGGCCTTCATAGTGCAAAACAAAACAAATTCACATTTAGCCAAACAAAGATTACAGGAGCAGAATAAGGTAGGTTTTAAAGAGGACCTTCATTTATTCTTTTCATTATTAGAGTCTGAGTCAGTTTATTCCAACTTGGCAGCAGATATGTCAGCCTATCACCTCTACACAACCATACCATGGTAACAGTTGCCTTATTAAGTTAATGAATATAAAATGAAGACTTGGTTGTTACTCACCAAAATGTGGCTTAACAAATGACAGTTCAGCAGCAGGAAATTGTAATATGGATGAAGCCTATGTTACTTGCAATGTGGAGACGTTGAGTACTGAAACTCCACGGGCCTGCACAACAAGAGGCCAGCAGTCATTTCTAGTATGGTAGTGACCTCTCCACTAACGTCTACCTGGTAAATAACCAGCCATTGGGTAGCTTTATTACCTAGGATTATTTCTATGGATACAGGTGTATGTGTATCTCACAAATTCAATGTTTTGACTGACCTGCAATCAGCCACTTCAAAGGTTTCAAAGGTTCATTTAACGTCAGAGAAATGTACACAATATGCATCCTGAAGTTCTTTTTGTTCACAACCATCCATGTAAACAGAGGAGTGCCCCGAAGAAAGAATGACAGTTAAATGTTAGAACCCCAAAGCCCCCTCAGCTCCCCCCTCCCATGCGTAAGCACCAGCAAAGCAACGATACCCCCCTCTCCACCAAGCAAAAAAAAGCATCGGCACCCTCCACCGAGCTCTCAGGCGTGCAGCAAAGCATCAATAAAGACACAGACTTGCAGTACCACGAAGACTACTCGTTCACCCGGTATTCGACAAACCGCAGGCTCCCTCTCTCCCTATAAGAGAGAAATAGGCGTCTCAGTTTTCACAGCGAGAGGGGAGACATAACAAACAACTTGCTGATTTCCAATGTTAAAAATCTGTGGCGTCACTTTTTCCGAGCTCTGTGCCCAAAGAACTCAGGTCTCTGGGCACACAGTCAGCAGCCAGCTTGCTGCTTTCGACCTTCAGTGCATTCCCACGACATACGAGGTGGTGGCACTGACCTCGAGTCAGCCTGCCTCCAGAACCATGAAATCCCGAAACTCTGAAGGCGCGCTAGTCTTCTAGGCTGTGTCCTTGGTATATCAAATTGTGGCCAGTCGTGAGACCCTGAGAGCGGGTCCCATTCCCACAAAGAACCGAGGTCAGCATGTAACTCCAGGTCAGGGTCTTCAAAAGAACCCTGAAAGGGAAAAATAGAGATATTAAAGATAGAAATACCTTCACTATAGCTCAGCCTAGTTTAATTGGGAAGATCTACAATACACTTATACTGTGGGTAGGTATCAATGAAATAAAGCAGTATCTGAGCCAACAAATTTTCATTGTGTTATCTCAATATTCCCATCTACATCAAGGTCCCTCAACAATGACAGATGACTGTTCAGAATCCACTTATGTGCGCCCACTGGTTTTGTGGTGTCCTTGATGAGGAAGTAATTTGAGGGTGAGAAGGCAGATTCACTAGCCATGCCCCTCTCCACTTCAAGTCAGCAGGAGTGTTCAATGATGGCAAGGTTAAATGGATGTCATTAAAGTTGATGGGGTAGGAGAAATGTAGTCACTCAGTGAACTATTCTGCACTGTGGCTGTCCGGGATCTAAACAGGAGCTTAAGTAGATTTAGGGTAGGCATCTGGCCTTGGTTTTTAATGACGAGGTGGTGGCAAAAGGACATTATTTACACAACCATATAAAAACAGCTTAACATGATAATGATAGAAATGCGGCAGTCTGTATGGAGCAGGCAGGGCTTGACTCCGTTTGCTACTCTTTAATCTCTACTCTCATCATGCTCTGTTTTTCACTCAGTCACGTGCTTGAGCACCCTTAATATTGACAGTTGCTGCATTCTGACAAGAACCCCTGTGAGGATGCCAACAATTCCATGAACTTGGCTTGATTTTTGGTTTCAGCTGAATGAAGAGATTTGGCGGGCGTCCATGTTTTTTTCCTTTTTGATGAAGAACTTGACCTCTCTCTGACCTTGGCTGATGGTCTTGCTTGGACCATCTAATCCTCATTGGCAGTAATAAATTGATGCTCCTTTTCACAGAATAACCGAAGACAAAATTCTCTAGGATTACAAATATATGGATGCCAAACTATCCAAAATCAATGATAACTAAAATGACAACAAAATCATGTGTGTAATAATCAGCTTATTGCTAAGCAATATGAAGCAAATTTCATTTTTCAGGTCCAACTGATCTAATATCATCAGGAGATTGCTATTAATAACTGCACCTGCTCTGTTTTCAAATCATTAGTATTTGAAACAACTGCTAGAAGCCAGTTTAAAGTCAATGCTTCATTAATTTGGAGTCTGAATGTTCAATGGTCTCACTACACTTAAATGAATTGAGAAGGGTAATGGGTTGCCAAATACAATCTTCCAATATTTCCAATGGTGAATATTACAAAAGGATGCAATCGAGTATGTGTTGGGTTTTTAGATAGATACCAATTAAAATCCTCAGGATTAATTCCCATTCACAAACTGTAATATTCATTAAAAGTAAAGACCCAAGGTTTAACAGTACCTTAAGGAAACTAACTGAATTCTCAGGTTTCTCGTTGAATTCATAAAGCCATTAACAATATATTGATTAATCTTTATTGCTGAAATGTTACATGCCATTAAAATTAAATATCTCACTGACAAACTTAAGAGGATTTTTTCCCTGCCAAAATAATGATGCTATTGACAATCAGATATCAATTGGACTTAATAGTCCAGCACTCTCTCTGCCCCTCTCTCTTCTTCTCTTTATCTGTTTATCTCTGTCTCTCTCCCTTTCTACATATATATCCCTGTATCTGTATTTTCCCTCTCCCTCCCCCTCCATTCTTTCTCTACTCTCTCCTGTTTCAAGGGATGAAGAAGTTCAAAAGGTCTGTCTTGTTGCATTTTTCTGAGTGACAGGCAAAAGACCAATGTTTTACCTACACTGCAGTCCTTCATCTGGGTTGAACTGGATTTAAGTAAGGGTGGAATACAGACAGGCTGTTGCACTGTGAGGATCGTAAGCTCCACTGTTCTGAATCTGCACCCTTTGAGAGAATGAAGCAATGCCAGGTGTCATGAAATAGCTATCAAACCTTTAAGTGTCACCTTCCCATCATTATTAGCATAATCATGCTGAAAAAAGAAATGCAAGTTATTACCAACAAATAAGTAGGACTACATGATATGGGGAAAGTAGGTAATGAGAGAGAGATGATTGAGAGCGTGATCTAGGAGTTTAATCATTCAACTACAATTGGTTTTGTTTTGGGATTGCTGTGGAAAACGTTTCCTTAATAAGAAATTAATTTTCAATGTGATATGTTCGCTAAATGAAAGTTAAGGCAAAGCTTATACTGTATGTTACTTGGTAAGATAATTGCAATGCTGCAACAAGGCATAATTATCTAAATCTGCAACATATTATAGGAACAGACTGGATGAGAAATGACAGAGAAAGGCCCCAGTGGCTCACTATCTGAAGACTATTTCTGCAAGGCCTTCCACCGCAAGTTACCCTTTGACACTTATTTAAGACACATTTAATAATTGACCCAAAGGGAATGTTGCAGCTGTTTGCGTATCATATTTTAACATAACTTAGAAAGGTTAATTTGAGCAATCTGATTCCAAGCCTAAGGTCAGATTTTGAGCCTCAATCTTAATATTTTTTAAAAATATAGCAATGTAGTCCTATAGTCCTAGTTGAGGACAGAATCGTGTTTCTGCTTGTCATATATTAGAACTGTTTCTACTTAAAGAGGTGAATTAATTAGTAATGAATTCCATTCATTGACCTTATTAAAATACAAATGAATGTTAAAAGCATAAAATTAACTGCAGGAGGGCCAATTAAAAAATGGACGAAGTATGTACCAAGACAAACAAATATCATAAAATGAATAGAAGATATCTCCTGCTGGAAGCATATGAAAAGGAATAGATCATCCTGTCTCTTGAGCACATTTGTACTGAACAATATCTGATGACAGATTGAGCTTGGCTATCATGACCTCATGTTAAAACAACCTGCCAGAATTCATTAGCTCAGCTGTAGAAAAGAGCAAAGGGTCACAATGTGCACAGTAGTTCTGATGAAGGGCACCATTAACCAGAAAAAAAGCTGTCTCTCTCTCTGCGGATGCTGCCAATCTTGCTGAGTATTTCAGAACTCACATTTCCAGCAGTTGCGATTATTTTTGCTTTTCTGTTACTTTTAGGATAGTTGATTTATCTTTCTTTGTGGCCAGAATTTATTACTCTTGCATTTGCCAGGTTGTGATTTTCTGCCTAAACAGGCTGGCCTAAAATATAGGGACTGGCAAGCAAAAGAAAGGAAAGTCCTGGCATGTACATGAATTACATTTGGCTACCTATGTGTTATACAGAAAACTTCCATCTCCTGCCAGATCTTCACTACTGATGTTCTGGACTCATCATAACTGCAAGTCCTATCTCTTTCTCATCTAATCAATTGGACTGGGGTACTTGAACTCACTACTGGATCTATTTTGCATTTAATTTAATATAGTTGTTTTGAATGATTTTTGGAAAAATAGTGATTTGGTATTCTTAGTGGTTCAGATTTGAAAAATACTCTTAAATGGTGCTTTTCATTCTTAGCTTGGTTTTGAATATACAGCTGTCCACCCCTTTACAAAGGTAGAGTGTTCCTATGAAAGCTTTCTTAAGCTGAGATGGCATAAAGCGAAGAACCATTAATTTATATGGGAAAAATTTTCATAAAAGCAAAAATCCTCTTTGTAATGTGAAAACAGGTTACTAATGTAGGACTTCTGTAAAAAGCGAAGTGGTGTACAGCGGGAGACACCTGTAAAGGCATTCACAAACTATCGATCTCACTAATTGCTTTTACAGCCAGTGGTCCTGGGCAGAAGGTTTCCCTGGCTGTCAAAGATGTCTAGGAGTTTGGCTGCCACTAAATACTTGCAAAAGTCTTGTACGAAACTAGGCCTTGTTGATGTGCTGGAAGCCACCATCCCAAAGTAAAATTGCACTCAGAGCCATTTACAAGAAACAATGGACTTTGGAGTACATCTTTGATCAGTCAAGTTAATGGTCAGCAGAAAATGCAGACCATGATCATCTAATATGAATAATCTAAATATGTGCTCATCTATGGTGACATGGCTTGCTAAAATTCTGTAACTAAACTGCATTTTGCTAGCAGAACATTAGTGTCAGTAGAGAAAAATGGGGCCAAAGAATGGGTTAATGTGTTCACAATTCTGAAAGTCCTGAACAGAACTGTCAAATATGGATTCAGGTGAACCACTCTAAGTAAGATGGTGCTGATAGGTTAGAAAGCTGAGTACAAGAAGTTTGACAAGGAGTTAAAATGCAGAACCTTGTGGGTAGTATTCTCTGGATTACTCCTGGTGCCAGGTTCTAGTGAGTCCAGCAATAGAACGATAGACCAGATGAATGTGTGCCTGAAGTTTTGGTGCAGGGGGAAGGAACTGAGGTTCTTGGATCATTGGGATTTCTTCCGGGGTAGAGGCAATCTGTACGAGAAGGGCACATTGCACTTGAACCAGAGGGGGCCAATATCCCAGTGGGGAAATTTGCTTTTACTGAGAGAAAGGTAGAACTGACAGCTCAACGTTCCAGTCTACCTATACTTTAGGCATGACAAAAGAACAGGTAGGAGTTTGATGGGTACTGAGGTTGCCTTTTCAATAAGGGAGAACATAACAGCAGTGCTTTGTTACACGAGCAAGGCAAGTGCAGAACACGGGCATGGAGGCAGAGTCAGGAGGCATTCTTGACGTAGCGAGTGTGGAATCAGTATCCGGGAGCAATGCTAGACTTAGAACTGGCAGTCCTAAGAACCCTGAAACAAGATTACTCACACCAGAGTTGACCAAAAAACTGGCAGCTTCTAGTTGTGGTCACAGGGTTTTTATACTGCATTTGCTGATGGAAAGCAGGTGTTTGTAGTTAGTGGCACCTGGGAATGATTGGAAACTAAACGAGGGGATTGAGGCCCAATTCCTCAGGTAAACAGCCAGGTGGGGGATTGCCAGAAGGAACCATGACGGTACTCTTCCCTCAACGAGAGCCTCCCGGCAATCCTCCAGGCCTGTCTGGATGGTCCCGAAGAAAATCCTGGATGAGCGAAGGGTCTAGGATGAAGGAACGAGGGACCCAGGAACGCTTCTCTGGACTGTACCCTTCTCAATCTACCAGGTATTGGAAACCCCTGCCCCTACGATGCACATCCAGTAGTCTTTGGATGATGTATGCTGGATGGTTGTCGATGATATGGGCAGGTGGGGAAGTCTCAGCCGAGGGACACAAGGGGCTGACGGAAGCTGGCTTTAGCTGGGAAACATGAAAAGTTGGGTGGATATGCATAGATTTTGGCAGTTTTAGGTGGACCACTGTGGGATTGATAACACTTTTGACCTTGGATGGTCCCAGGAAGCGAGGGGCGAGTTTCCTGTGCTCGTTCTTGAGCAAGATGTCCTTGGATGCAAGCCACACCATTTGCCCCTGGTTGGTACTCAGGTGCTGGAGTCTGGTGTCGGTCAGCTGTCTTCTTATTGCATTTTGCTGATCCGAGTAGAGTCATGCGTGTCTCAAACCTTCAGGCACCTATCAATATGGTCCTGAACCGACAGCACTGCAAAATCTCCTCTTCTTGCGCGGGGAGCAGCGGGGGTTGGTACTCCAGGGAACACTCGAATGGAGACCTTCCAATGGCAGAGCTCACCAGAGAGTTGTGGGCGTACTCAACCCACGGGAGGTGGTCGCTCCAGGTCGACGGGTTGTGGGCGTACTCAACCCACGGGAGGTGCTCGCTCCAGGTCGACGGGTTGTGGGCGTACTCAACCCGCGGGAGGTGGTCGCTCCAGGTCGACGGGTTGTGGGCGTACTCAACCCGCGGGAGGTGCTCGCTCCAGGTCGACGGGTTGTGGGCGTACTCAACCCACGGGAGGGAGTCGCTCCAGGTCGACGGGTTGTGGGCGTACTCAACCCACGGGAGGTGCTCGCTCCAGGTCGACGGGTTGTGGGCGTTCTCAACCCACGGGAGGTGGTCGCTCCAGGTTGACGGGTTCTGGGCGTTCTCAACCCGTGGGAGGTGGTTGCTCCAGGTTGATGGGTTGTGAGCGTACTCAACCCGCGGGAGGTGCTCGTTCCAGGTCGATGGGTTGTGGGCGTTCTCAACCCAGGGGAGGTGGTCGCTCCAGGTTGATGGGTTGTGGGCGTACTCAACCCACGGGAGGTGGTCGCTCCAGGTCGACGGGTTCTGGGCGTTCTCAACCCGCGGGAGGTGGTTGCTCCAGGTCGACGGGTTGTGGGCGTACTCAACCCACGGGAGGTGCTCGCTCCAGGTTGATGGGTTGTGAGCGTACTCAACCCGCGGGAGGTGCTCGTTCCAGGTCGATGGGTTGTGGGCGTTCTCAACCCAGGGGAGGTGGTCGCTCCAGGTTGACGGGTTGTGGGCGTACTCAACCCGCGGGAGGTGGTCGCTCCAGGTCGACAGGTTGTGGGCGTACTCAACCCACCAGGGTGGTCGCTCCAGGTTGATGGGTTGTGGGCGTACTCAACCCGCGGGAGGTGGTCGCTCCAGGTTGATGGGTTGTGGGCATACTCAACCCGCGGGAGGTGGTCGCCCCAGGTCAATGGGTTGTGGGCGTACTCAACCCACAGGAGGTGGTCCCCCAGGTCGACGGGTTGTGGGCGTTCTCAACCCACCGGGGTGGTCGCTCCAAGTCTTAGTTGACCCGTTCCATCTGCCCGTTGGTCTCGGGATGGAAGCTGGATGACAGGCTGACCGATGCACCTAAGGCCTGACAGAAAGCCTTCCATACCTGTGAGATGAACTGCGGACCACGATCGGAGATGATGTCTGTGGGGCTTCCGTGGAGGCGGAAGATGTGGCGGATGAGAAGATCTGCGATTTCTTGAGAGGAAGGAAGTGTAGGGAGGGCTACAAAGCGCACCGCCTTGGAGAACTGGTCTACCACGGTGAGTACGGTGGTGTTCCCATGTGAAGGGTGTAGAGCAGTGATGAAGTCCAGGGCGATGTGCAACCAGGGATGACCAGGAACACGTAGAGGACAAAGTAACCCCACAGGTGGCCGATGAGAGGCACTTCCCCGGGCACAGATGGAACATGCCGAGACACAGGAACGGGTATCCACCTCCATAGACGGTCACCAAAAGTGTCTTTTCAGGAGCGCTAGGGTCCAATCACTCCCGGGGGGGTAGTTAGCGGCTTGCGAGGTATTCCAGCCTGGGAGGCTATGTCTTTGTCCAGCAGGTTGCCCTCAGCACTGGAATCAACCAGAGTGGATAGGGACAAAGACTGTCGTTGGTAGTTTACAGTAGCCGGGATCTGCATCCGAGTCTGGGGGCTGAAGGGAGTCTCGTCCGGCTCACCAAGTGACCTCTTTTTTTTCACTGGTGCCCTCCCTTTTGGCTGCTGAGGGCAGGTATCCCGGAAATGTCCTGGCTGGCCACAATGGAAACAAACCCCAGCTCTCCACCTCCGAAGTTGTTTGGCCGGGGAGAGCCGGTTCCGTCCTGGCTGCATCAGTTCCTCCCCCGGGGCGGTGGGGACGGTTGGAACAGGAACTACACTCGGAGCGGCTGGGGAAGGCAGGCTGGCTGGGACTGACAAGGTGGACCGTGGGCTTTCCCAAGGAATGGGGCGACTGGTTCTTTCTCTCAGCCGCTCTTGAAGTCGATTATCTAATCTAGTGGCTAGCGAGGTCAGAGAGTCCAGACAGTCCATGTCGTCCCTCGCTGCCAGTTCATCCTTTATCTTGTCCAAGAGGCCCTGTCGAAACACCTGATGCAGGGCCTCGTCATTCCACCCTGAGTCTGTGGCTAAGGTTCGGAACTCGATGGAGTACCTTGCTATGCTTCACGAACCCTGACAAAGAGTCAGCAAATGTTTGGCAGCATCTTTACTGCGAATGGGTTGTTCGAAGACTCTCCTCATTTCAGCACCAAAGGAGGGGAAGGAGGAACAAACCTCTAGTCGGTTATCCCATATCCCGGTTGCACAAGCCAAGGGATCCTATTAATAAGAGCTGATGATGTACACAATCTTGGATTTCCTCTTTGGGAATGAGGTCGACTGAGTAACTGGGTTGCAGTTGGGGAGCACTTAGGGTCCTGTGACCACAATTCTATTAGTTTTAAAATGGTTCTGGGAAAATATAGCACAGATCCACAGGCTATTCATGAACAGAAGCAAGGCCACCTTTGGGGGCATTAGGCAGGATCTACCTGACTCTACTTAAAGATAAAGGAACAGCTGGCAAATGGGATGTCTTTAAAAGGGTTATATCAAGAGTCCAGGGGCAGCATTTTTCAGTTAAGGTGAAGGGTAAACATGCCATGTCCAGGGAACCTTGGCCTGTAAAAGTTATCAAGTTTCTGGTCAGGAAAAAGAAGGAAGCGTACATTGCTTTTAGTCAGCTGGATACATATAAATCCCTCAATGAAGAGAAACTTTTTAAGAGCAGGCTTAAGAGGGAATTCTGGAGGACAAAAGAAGGTGTAAGATGGATTTGGCAGACAGGGTTAGGGTTAAAGATAATACAAGAAGTTCTTCAGTTTTGTTGACAGTAAAAATGTGACTAGGCCCCCTTAAAGGCCATCAGGGCTGCTATGTGTGGAGCCATAGGAGATGACTGAGGTTTTTAATGTCTATTTCTCCTCAATGTTTACTAAGGAGAATATCATGAATGTTAAAGAAATGAGGGTAATAACTAGTGAAGTCTTGGAATTTATGCATATTATGAGCAAGGGGGCATTTTCAGGCTTAAAGCTCTTCACGATGTTCAAATTCCCAGGGCTTGTCCAAATGCACCCCTGGACCTTATGGGAGACCAAGTGAGAAATCGCGAAGCCTTTATAGAGTTATTTCCTTAGTCATTAGCTACTGGTGATGTTCTGGAGACTGGCGGTGGCTAACGTTGTCCTATGTTCAGGAAGAGTAACAAGTACAGGCCAGAGAACTACAGACCAACGAGGCAGACTTCAACTGTAGGGAAGGGGAGAGATTTAAAAGAGATCTGAGAGACAACTTTTGTACACAAAGAGAAGTGAGAACCTTGAAAGGGCTGCCCCAGGAAGTGGCTGAGGCAGATACAGATGACATATTTAACAGGTAAGTGGAGGGGAAGGGCTTGGAGGATTATGGCCAAATGCAGTCAACTGGGATGAGCAGGAAGGATGCTATGG
Source organism: Hypanus sabinus (assembly GCF_030144855.1). Taxonomy (NCBI): domain Eukaryota; kingdom Metazoa; phylum Chordata; class Chondrichthyes; order Myliobatiformes; family Dasyatidae; genus Hypanus; species Hypanus sabinus. The sequence goes on from NC_082725.1 coordinate 46,652,261, forward strand.
TCAGCATGGAGCAGTCGGGCTGCAGAGCCTGTTACTATGCTGTATTACTCTCAGTCTCTACGATTCTAGCAGGGCTTCCAAACCTTTTTAATGCAATGGACCAATATCATTAAGCAAGGGGTCCACGGACCCTAGGTTGGGGACCCCTGCATCTAAAGCGATAAACAAGTCACTCTTTATTCTGTTTGCTAATCTGTTCAATCTGTTTGCAGATACTATCTACTCATAGGAACATTTTAAACAGGAATAAAACTAGTTGCAGCTGCTCCACCATTCAACAAGATCCTGGTTGGAACTTCACTCTCCAGACTGGTCCACCTACCACGTTTTGTGAAATGGAGACTAAGATGTTCACTGATTAATATATAAAAGTGAAAAATCTGGTAATAATCATTAGTTTTCCTTCAGATTGGGAAATTAAGGAGGATGAATTTCAATTGATAAAGGGTAAATTTGGCAATTTAAGTATTCAAGAAGGGCTGATCAGGCAATGGTTTTACACTGTATCTGACGTAAACAACAAAAGTTGGTCACTTTCGCAAACTTGTGAATTCACTTTATGGTATTGCCACTGTTCTTTGTCACGATCCACCAACACACAGAAAGCAGACAAACGGAAAGTGTTTCGCAGGAAGATTAACTGTAAACCTGCACCAACAAGACACTTCTAGTTATAACAGATGCCAGTCAAAATCCTGGTCATTTTTTCCACATTATATGAATATAAAACTGTTTCACACTAAAACCATAAACTGGGCTAATAGTGATTTAGAGGCACATTTCACACCCTATCTATTGGTATTGTAGGAAAACAAAACCAATTTGCAGTGGGCTTGGTGACAGTGACCAAAGTCATGGCCAGTACTTCTGGACTCCTGCTGTAAATTAACAATGATGTGGAGCTTCGGGTGTAACTAGGGGAGGTGTATAGTTAAATTGTTGCTGGCCCCACTTTTGTAGCATACCGGATAACACTGTGCAATAATCTGGCAATGCATGAAAAAGAGAAGATGTTGAAGAGAACGTTCTGAAATCATGCTATTTTAAGAAGAATGTCATGCTTATAGGGTGTCACAATGTATTTCCTAAGTGCTTAGGTAATACTGTCAGTGAGAAAGTAGGCCATTATAAAATGCATTTAATGTATCAGGCTCTCTCTGTGGAAAAGAATTGATTAGAATTAGTTGAATGATTTTCATTGTGTCCAAGAGGTACATTAGGCAGAATTTCTCTGAAATTTGGGCTGGAGATGAATAAATTCCTGCCCACACAGTGAACAAGTTTCAAAATATCATTTGCTTCAAGTGCCTTCTATGGAGCAATTAACAAATGGGCATTCACTGCTAGTTCCTGAGTGACAGTTCCTTTTGTAGCTGGAATCATTTTCGGAATACGAAGGCAGATGCCAAAAGAATCTCACTAAAGTGCTGTGACAGATCTCATACCAATCCCACTTGGGAGAACTTCACTTGGCTCTTATAGTTGCAATCTTTCTCAGCACAGATTGAAAAATTAAGTTCTATTATGCTGAAAGATTAACATTGGTTGGCCATTGCAAGGCTCATTTTGTGGGTTATATGATAGTAGAGGATAACAGTATATTGGATGGATTGTCAGGAAAGAGAATTAAAGGGACAAGCAACAGGAACATCAAAGTCTCTTCACAAGTAGCTCAAGTATACTTCTGTAGACTGTATGCAGACACTGTACAAAATGATCAATCATTTAGTTTCTGAAATACAGAAGAGACCACATTGTGGAAAATTAAGTAAGACCATTAGACAGAGGAGCAAACGGCTCATTGAGTCTGCTCCGTCATTCGATCATGGCTGATTTATTATCCCACTCAACCCCATTCTCCTGCCATCTCTCTGTAGCCTTTGAGGCTCTTTCTGATCAGGAGCCTATGAGCCTCTGCTTTAAATAAACAAAATGACTTGGCTGCCATAACTGTCTGTGGCATGAGTTCACAGATTCGCCACCCTATGGCTAAAGAAGTTTTTCCTCATCTCTGTTCCAAAGGTACATGCTCTTATTCTGAGGCTGTGCCCTTTGGGCCTAGACGCTTCCACTAATGGAAACATCCTCTCCATGTCCACTCTATCTAAGCCTTTCAATATTTGGTAGGTTCCAATGAGGTCCCTCTCTTTCTTCTAAACTCCAGCAAATACAGGACAACACCCATCAAATGTTGATCCTTTCATTCCCAGGATCATTCTCGTAAACTCCTCTGGACCCTCTCCAATGCAAGCATGTGCTTTCTTAGATAAGGGGCCCAAAACTGCTGTTGATGCTCCAAACATGGTCTGACGAATGCCTTAAAAAGCCTCAGAATTACATTCTTGCTTTTATATTCTAGTCCTCTCAAAATGAATGTTAACATTGCATTTGCCTTCCTTACCACCAACTCAACCTGCAAGTCAAATTGCACGAGGACTCCCAAGTGCCTTTGCTCCTCCAGATTCTGAATTTGTTCCCCATTTAGCCTACATATTTATTCCTTCTACTAAAGTGCATGGCCAAGTACATTAGGCTTGAAGAAATTCAACTGAACCCCTGCTTCACTTGGAACCACTGCTTGGATCTTTGGATGGTGGGAGGGAAGAAATGACAGGATAAATGCTCTGTCTCTTCATTGGGAAAAAGCTGCAAGGTATTGAAGAATGAACCAGAGATTGGCAAAGGTCTTTCCGAAATACTGAAATGGAAGAGGAGGGGAAGGTATATTGGTTGATGGAATGTGGCTGAAGGAGGAAAAATTGCAAAGGATGATACATTGAATGTGAATGTTAGTAGGGTGGGAGCTAAAATGCACAGTAACTCTGTGCATGTTCTGGGAGAAGAGGGGATGAGAGCAGAGATAATAGTAATGCCGTTGTTTTTCACTAGTCAGTGGTTAGTACTTAGAGGCATGGAGTTCAGATTACATGAAGATTGGTGGAGTTGTTGATGTATCGTGAGCGGTCCTAGGCTACAGGGTGGTAGCAGTGGGATAGTGAATTAGGCTAAAGAATGGCAGATGGAGTTTAACTGATAAATATGAAGTGGTGCATTTTGGGGCTGAATTGTGCAATGGTGTATACCATGAACGGTAAGGCCCTAGGGAATACCAAGGAACAGAGGAACCTTGGTGTGCAAGTCCAAAGTCATTGAAGGTGGCAGCGCAGGTAATGATGAAGTTAAGAAAGCACCTTAGATCCCGGCTTTCATTAGTTATTCCTCTGAATACAAGAGCAATGCAAGAGGTTATCCTGCAAATTGATTAAAGCTTGGTCAGACTTCAGCTGGAGTTCTGTGTGTATTTCTGGTTCCACACTATAGAAAAGATGTGACAGTACTGGATATGGTGCAGAAGAGATTCTATAGGGCTTTGCTAGGGATGGACTGTTTTAGTTACAAGGAGAGACTGGAGAGGGAAGGTCTGCTTTTCATGGAGCAGTGGAAGTTAAGTGGGGCATTACTGATGTATGTAAATTTCTGAGGGGATAGATCAAGTTGAAAGCAAGAAACTTTCTTTCCTATTATCGGAGATGAATAAAACTAGAAGACTTACATTTAGGGACCTGCAGAGGATATTCAACTGAAAGGATGGTAATTATCTGGAGAGCACTGCTTGAGGGAATGGTGGAGGCAGAGTTGCTAATCCAAACTGAGTGTAAGTGAATAGATCGTTAGTGAGTAAGTACTGTGTGATAACACCTTCTATCATTTTGTTAATGATCAAATTAACCATCTTGGATTTATCCTACTTCTGTGAACAGAACACACCTGGGCAATTTTCCATATGATTGGGTACGTGCCAATGCTATGAATGCATTGGAATAGCTTAGATAGGGGACTGTTAGTTCCGAATGTAAGTCCTCAGAACAGCAATTAGGATGTATCTGGTCCAATTGCTCTGATTTACCAAGCAGTCTCATTTTCTTTTGGTAGCATGTGGAGTGAAGCAAATTAAATGAAAAATGATGTCTGTGATGGAGGAAACCAAGGTGAGTCATTACTTGGCGTAACTGGCTGAATGGGATAGCACTCTCTGTTCGGGTTGTTTTCTGTTACCTCTGGCCTCCAATGCTTGGAGCCTGCTCTACCTTGCAATCTTAGCCCTGCAGCGACACTGACATTGCATTGGAGCTGTAAAATGCAAGCACAAATGCAGGGAAAATATGATGGGACGATATCTGGTCTAACGTGATCCAGCCCGATGGCTTGGCTTCTGGAGGCTGTGCTAAAGTCTCATTACTGTGGTTGTTCAACTTACTGTTCCAAATCTCTCCGCTCTTGGTTCATTGCACCATCATAACAGACATTCCTGAAGCTAACGTTGTCCTGAATCTACCACTGATGTGCCAGTAATTTACCTCTGTATTTCTGCAAATGTTTGAGACTCCACCTCTGTGTATGAAGTACGAACTTTCCACGCAGATGGGAAATGGTGGTTTCCCAATTGTATTTTTCATAGGGTCCAGTGGTGGAGCACAATCTAGCACAGGGTATATGATGCACATCCAATTATTTGAATGAACTTCTGCCAGAGAAACTGTGAGGTGCAATTTACATTAACATTTTTGATTGAATTAAATTCATTTAAATATATTTCCCCTTATGTCCAAAGAAATAATGTTGTGATTTTTGTAAAAAAAAGCTTACTATGTTTAATCTTCAGTAGCTTTTGAATTTTGAATTTCTTTTTAGAACTGTTCACAAGGAACATGATACAGGTTAAGAACTGGTCAGCATATGATGACTGAAGACCTGAGTGGAGAAGTTGGGATGATCCCATCTGCAGATGGAGGAATTGGCCAGAGCCGTGAGATGAATGTCATTCCGAGAACATTACTATCATCATTTGTGTAACCGCAGAATAAGATGGTGATGACAAGTCCAGCAGAAAGATTGATTATACCAGCAATATTTGCTTGCCAGTCTCTGCTTGAAAAGCTGGACTGAGATATTAGACAAGCAAAAGCTGAGATAATTACATACTTTTAGCCTGCTGAGTAGAACTTCCTCCCTTTTCCCTCACTAATCCTCCAATCCAACTCTTCAGCTGGCAATGCAAATGAAATACAGAGCCAACTTTCTGCCAACAATGTTAAGACAAAGCTCAAACAAAAATCACCATGACTTTTTAGCTGAATTCACTGAGTATGGAACAGATGTGGCTGCTGACATTCTTTAGAATATTCATATTTTTCAGGATATGGTTAACGTTCTCTCTTGGGTGCTTGGGGCATTGCATATCTGGTACCAGATAATTCAACAGCATTACCTCATGGACAGGAGCAAGGACTGATGCTTGTGGTTCTCCAGCATCTGAGTAAGCTATATGGTTATGAAAATAATAGCACTTACTTTCCCTTGTACTGGAAGAAAGTGGCTGATATGTACTCTCTGGTTGTAAGGGCAGCACTGCAGAAGGAAAACCAGAAAACTATATAAGTTACCTTTTGCTGGATTGTTCTGACCAAGTCAAAGCAAAAAAACAACTCACCGGTTCCTCTGGGTTATAGGTTGGTATGGACAGTTTGAATGTTTGGCAAAGTCTGACTGAGAGTTCAGCACTCTCGGATTACAGCAGTCCCTCCCACCACTGAATTGCACATTGCTTTGGTCTTATTTTTGCAGTCAGATGATCAGATAACCTCTGCCCCAATTCTCTCAAACACTGGGGCTTTCTTCATAGCTTGTCTTCCTGGTTTGGGACTCAGTTGCAGACACCAAGAAAGCTCAAAATGAGGAATGTTTTATTTGCATATATGAAGATGAGCCACCTACCTTGAGTTTGACTGAGGATTTATATCCTGATGAATGTCTGGACAAAGTGGGCTCCTTCCACTAAGAGAATATTGTGGTCCTCTTTTTTGCCTAATGTCAGATACCTTTGGAACACAGATGAAGATAAATTTCTTTAGCCGGAGGGCGTGGAGATCCAATCATTGGGTATACTTAAGGTGGAGGTTGATAACTTCTTGATTAGTAAGGGGGTCAAAAATTATGAGAGAAGGCAGAAGAATGGGATTGAGATGAAAAATAAATCAGCCAAGATCAAATGGTGGAGCATAGCTGATGGGCTAAATGGCCTATTTCTGCATTATGTCTAATGGTCTACAGTCTTTTAATGAAGCTGATAATGACAATGATGAAGAGAATGATTGGTTATTGCATTAATTATAACAACATGTGTCTGCAAGAAAAGTTCTGCCCATACCTAACAGCCTGGCCCAACCCAGAAACTCTGGTTATCAGCTGTGTTAGCCCATGCCAATGACATCTGTTGTGGCCCATCTCTGTAAAGGACACAGAGAACCTTGAATCAGTGCAGCGGCCCACATTTCTGGGATATTTTATGCCTATCTGTAACCAGGATTGACAGTTTGCATGCACTCTATGGGGGTTGTGGAATGTCTGTAATAAACCAATACATGTTTTGGTTCTTTTCCATGGTTTCCATACATAAATGGTGTGTCAAGACCGCTGAAGCTATTTACACTTGGAATTTGAAGTTAAACAGCAAACAACTGGATAGTAAATTAATACAAAGAAAATTAATTTAAAGGTCAAAGTTCAAGAGACTGGTGAAGTGAGCTGTGGAGGCACAAAGGGAAGACAAGAGGGCAAGGAGATTGTGAACGGTCTTTACTCAATCCAGTCTGTTGCATGTGATTTCAAGAAATATCTAAGTGCACTGGAGAGAACAAAGGCTCTGGCCCCAGACAACGTCCCGGCTATTGTGGTGAAGATAGGCGCTCTGAAGCTAGGAAACAGAGCACGGAACAGTAGCACTGAGGAACAGGCCCTTGGGCTCACAGCGCTGTGCTGAACTAATCAAATTAGTAATCAAATGCTGAACTACTCTCTTCTGCCTACACAATATCCATATCCTTCCATTTTCCTCACCTTCGTATGCCTATCTGAATGTGCCTTAGAATACCTTAATATATCTGCCTTTATCACCACCACAAGCAGCGCATTCCAGGCACCCACACTCGATGTGTCAAAAACTTGCCCCTCACATCTCCTTGCAAATTACCCCCTCTCATGTTAAATTCATATCCCCTGGTATTAGACATTTCCAACCCTAGGAAAAAGATACTGTCTTTCTACTCTGTCTATGCCTTTCATAATCTTATAACCTCTATCAGATCTCTCCTCAGCCTCAAGCGAAAACAAGCCAAGTTTGTCCATCTTCTTGTTATAGCATGTTCTCTAGTCCATGCAATATCTTGGTAAAAACTTCTTTTACATACTGTCCAATGTTTTGACATTCTTCCTGTATTGGGGTGACCAGAATTGTATGCAATACTCTAGATGTGGGCCAACTAGAATTTTATAAAGTTGCAACATAACTTCCTGTCTTTTGAACTCAGTGCCTCAACTTGCCATATGCCTTCTTAACCACACTATCAAACTGTGTAGTTTCTTCCAGGGAGCTATGAACTTGTACCCCAAGATCCTTCGGCTCTGTTCCTCTGCCTCTTTACATTTGACCTACCAAGGGGCAACACTTCACCACTTTAAGCTCCATTTGCCATTTCTCCACCCATATTGATCTATATCCTGCTGTATTCTTTGACAGTATTCTTACACTATCCACAACATCACCAATCTTTGTATCATCTGCAAAGTTACTAATCCACCCATCTAAATTTTCATCCGGGTCACTTATATACAACACAAACAGCAGAAGTCCCAGTGCAGATGCATGTGGAACATCACTAATCACAGACCTCCATCTAGAATAAGTTCCTTCAACCACTATCCTCTGCCTTCTATGGGCAAGCCAGTTCTGAATCCAAATGACCAAGTCACCCTGGATCCCATGATTCTTAATCTTCTGGATGAGCCTCCCATGAGGGACTTTGTCAAAATCCATGTAAACAACATCCACAGCTCTACCTTCATCAGTCATCCTCATCAGCTCATCAAAAACCCAACGGAGTTAGTAAGACGCACAAAGCCATGCTAGCTTTCCCTAATTAGGCCATGGTTTTCCAAACGGTTATTAATCCTATCCCTAAGAATTCTCTCCAGTAATGTCCCTACTATAGATGTTGTGAGACTCACCAATCTATAGTTTCCAGGATTATCCCCAGTTCCCTTCTTGAATAATGGAACAATATTAGTTGCTCTCCCGACTTCTGGGACCTTGCCAGTGGCTTGAAAGGACATCACGATATTGGTCAAAGCACCAGAAATTGCTCAGTTAACTCTTTGAATAGCCTGGATATATCCCATCAGGCCCTGGGGACACAGCCACCTTAATGTTCTTTAAGACACCAAACACTACCTCCTCCTTTACTTCGAAATGCCCTAACATATCAATATGCTTGGCAGTGGTCTCCCTATATTCCATGTCCTTTTCGGTAAATACTGATGTGCTCATTCAGGACCTCACCCACATCCTCCTCTGTTTATCCTTGAATGGTTCTACCTCCTCCCCCATTATCCTCTTGCTCCTGATGTATGCACAGACCACCTTAGGATTCCTTTTAATCCAACTTGCCTAGGACTTTTCATGTCCCTCCTTTGTTTCCTAATTCCCTCTTGAGCTCTTTTCGGCTTCCTTATAATCCTCAAGGGCTGTTTGCTTCTAGCTTCCTAAGCTTTTCATATTTTTCCCCTTTCTTTTTGGCTAAATTCATCACTTCTATTGGCATCCAAGGCAATGAGCTCAGTCTTCTCCCAAGCTCTTCCTTTAGAACATTGGCATCGACCTTTTGTGGTATTGACCCTCTTAGATTAGATTTGGAAACAGGACTGAGCAAGTCTCCTACAAGGCTGCACACAGGCAGTAGCAACATCTCCTCCATTTCCATAGTAGAAGTCACCAATGCATTTACCAAGCAAACATATGGAAATACTCCAAAGAAACAGGATCAGGAAAATCAAACATGAAATAAGGCAGAAACTTAGGTTCTTTAAGTTGAAAGTTGACGAATTGCACTTTGCATGATAGTAGCATTTCTTAGGTTGGTTCTTCTGAAAACTCAATGTATTTTGTATTTTGTATTGATGTATTTCCTATTAAATGTGTCTCTGGTTTTACTTATCTTTTTTTGTGACACTAAATAACATAAATCCAGAAATAGTTCTATCCCCGCCAGTCTGACTTAATTTGATTTATTGCAGTAATTGCTATAGGTTTAAATTACACTGCATAATAATGATAAAATGTTTAAATGTTCCGTGCTACAAGTTTTGACAGCTAAATTTCCCTACTCTTTTGTAAGATGCAAGCTTGTCTTTTTTTTTTGTCAAAGGGAACAGATGTTTAAAGACTGTTATAGATTAAAAGTAATAGTTCTTAGAGGAAATACCAAGCCATACTGTGACCAAGGATTTGAATTCCACCCTGATCAAAAATGATTGGTAAGAACTGGTAGAGAAGTGATTTCTAATTATTGAAACAAGGGCTTCATATAATGAACACCTGTTTTATCAGAAAGACAAGCATAAGACAAGAAAGTGACTCCCTCATTCCTGGCACTAGCATATGCTAGATTATATCATCATCCATCTGAAGGGCCATAATTATATCAACTAAATATCAATAATCAACTTGCAGAATGCAGACAGCACTTGTATTAGTTCATGCTTGGAGGCTGGGGTTTAAGGCATCATTGACTCTTTATTAAAGCAGACAAGAGCATAGGCTTTATACTCATATCTGCATGATCAAGGTCCTCTTTCAATGTCCTTGCTGCAACACACTTCCATAGAACCATAGAACATTACAGCACAGAAACAGGCCCTTCAGCCCTCTTTAGCTGTGCTGAAACATCTTTCTGCCTAGTCCCACTGACCTGCACCTGGACCATATTCCTCCATGCCCCTCTCATCCATGTACCTGTTCAAGTTTTTCTTAAATGTTTAAAGTGAGCCTGCATTTACCACTTCATCTGGCAGCTCATTCCACACTCCCACCACTCTCTGTGTGAAGAAGCCCCCCCCCCATGTTCCCTTTAAATTTTTCCCCCTTCACCCTTAACCCATGACCTCTTTTTTTTCTCTCCCCGAGCCTCACTGCAAAAAGCCTGCTTGTATTCACTCTATCTATACCCATCATAATTTTATATAACTCTATCAAATCTCCCCTCATCCTCCTATGCTCCAGGGAATAAAGTCCTAACCTAGTCAACCTTTTTCTGTAACTCAGTTTCTCAAGTCCCAGCAACATCCTTGTAAACCTTCTATGCACTCTTTCAGCCTTATTAATACATTCCTGTAATTCGGAGAGCAAAACTGCACACAATACTCCAAATTCAGCCTCACCAATGTCTTATACAACCTCACCATAACATTTCAACTCTTACACTCAGTACTTTGATTTATAAAGGCCAATGTACCAAAAGCTCACTTTACGACCCTATCTACATGTGATGCCGCTTTTAGGGAATTTTGTATCTGTATTCCCAGATCTCTCTGTTCTACTGCACTCCTCAGTGCCTTACCATTTACCTTGCATGTTCTATCTTGGTTTTTCCTTCCAAAGCGCAGTACCTCACACTTGTCTGTATTAAAATCCATCTGCCATTTTTCAGCCCATTTTTCCAGCTGGTCCAAATCCCTCTGCAAGCTTTGAAAACCCTCCTCACTGTCCACTACACCTCCAATCTTTGTATCATCAGCAAATTTGCTGATCCAATTTACCACATTATCATCCCGATCATTAATATAGATGACAAATAACAATGAACCCAGCACTGATCCCCGTGGCACACCACTAGTCACAGGATTCCCTGCAGCAATTAAGGAAAATATAGACCACTTCCCATATCTCAAGAGTGCCTTTTGCCATAAGTATACATGAATAAAAAATTTCACACCACTGCTTTCAATGTTGGCTGGTGGAGTAGTCACATTAGCACTAGACTTCAAGGTAAGTGGTCCTGGGTTTGAATCCAGCCAGCTCCTCGCATGTTTTCCATCTGTGCTGGGTTGAGCACAGAGCTGGTAACTTGGCCTCATAAAAAACAGACAAATGATAGTGGAACGGAAAGGTGCCAATGTGCCACAAGGCGTGGAGGGGAACAACAACAACCTTTACAGTGCCAACAAAGCCTTTGGTTAATTTAGGAAATGGGCTTTGGAAGATCGTCTTCAATCATATATGTCTGAGACTTGGATGACCCATAGTAGGCACCTCAAGACATTAGAAAGATATCACCAATGCTGGCTCTGGAAAATCCTCCAATTTCATTGGAAGAACTGTTTTTTTTTTAATCAGTCAACTACATTGAGCAGACCAACACCAAATGCCTGAAACAGGGACTCTATTCACGGGCCCACCTCAGAAATTTGTAACAATCCCAATCATAAGGCATAAGGTATGGAAAACAGTAACACTGATAAGGAAAGCCAATTCATCAAGTCCATTGGCTCCTGGTGGCCTGTACTCAAGGATTTTAAAAGAAATGGCTGTAGAGATAATAGTCCATTGGTTGAAGTGTTTCAAAACTCACTGTGTTCTAGGGGGCATCAATAAATGGGAAAATAGAAAATGTGACTTTTTGGAAGGGACAGCAACAAAAAGTGGGAATCTATAGGTTAGTTATTTTCATTTCTACTGTTGGAAATATTCTAGAATCAGTAACCATTGAAGAAACAACTATTCATTTGGAAAAGCTTAAATAACCAAACCAAATCAACATATTTTAATGAATGGCAAATCATAATACATTTGAGCAGGTTCTTTGAGGATATAACAAAGAGAATTGGTAGAAGGGAGCCTGTAAATGTGTTGTATTTGGATGTTCACAATACATTAAACTAGGTGCCACATAAGAAGCTGGTGCAGAAGGTAAGTATTCATGGTATTGGGGAAAGTGAGTTAGCATGGATTGAATTCAGGTCAACAAAGACTGTTGGAATACATGAGTCTCATATAGGCTGATGTAACTACTGGAGAGTCCTGCGGATCAGTAGTTGGAGCTCAATTATTTACTATTTATATTAATGACTGGAAGTCTGGGCAGAATGTAAAGTGTTCAGGTTTGTTGCTGACAAATTAGGTGGAAGGGAATGTTGCAATGAGGATCTCATGATTCTGTAGTGGGATATAGGTAGGTAGAGTGAGGTTAATGTGGGAAAGGATGAGGTCATGCATAAGAGGAAGAAGAATCAGAATGAGGTCTATTATCTAAATGGAGAGGAGTTACCAATGAGTGACATGAATCACAAAATATTAGCAGGCAGATGCAGCAAGTTGTTAAGAAAGAAAAATGCATATTGACCTTTATTGCAAAGGATTTGGAATTTTGAAATAAGGATCTTTTGTTAGAATTGGGTGTTAGTGAGGTCATAAATAGGGTACTGTGCAGTTTTGTCCCCCTTCTTAAGAAAAGCAATTCTAGCAACAGAAACAGTCCAAAATAGATTCACCAGGCTAATTTGTAGAACGAGGGGTGATTGATATGTTTGTGGCCTAAGGTAGAAGGAGTCAATTTTAGAAAATCTAGCACATTCATTTTTCAACATAGTCCTCTCCTACATTTACACACTTAGTCCAGCAATCGGGGGCATACGGATCTTGGTCCTCCAGAAAGTGTCCGCAAATGAGTGATTGATAAGTTCGTAGTCCAAGGTAGAAGGAGATGAGCTCTTGTTACATGCACATGCAGTTCAACTCTTTGAGTGATTATGCAGAAAGTTTGAAGTTAATAACTCATCAGTTAATAATTCATCAGGGCTGATTGATAAGTTCGTGGCCTAAGGTAGAAAGAGATGAGAAACGGGAAGATTTTATTGAAGCAAATTTGATCCTAAGGCAGTGTGATATTGATGTTGAAATTTATCCATCAGTGGGCAAAACTTGAATGAGGAGATGTAGAAACAAGATAAGTGGTTTGTCATGTAAAACAGAGGTGTGCAAGAATTTCTTCTCAGCAATTGTGGTGAACCTAATTAATTCTCAGCCTCATTGGTTTGGGGAGGCTAGGTCATTTGAGATATTTAAAGAGAATGCAGATAGATTTCTGGAAGAACAAGAAATTCAGTGCTACGGGGGATCTGACACAAAAGAGGATTTGAGGCCTCAGGCAGTTTAGCTGCCATCATACTAAATGGCGCGGCAGGTTTGAAAGGCCAGATGGCCTGCCCCGTTCCCATTTTCGTGCACACACAATATCCTCGTTATATGCGTCTTCAGACAATGCGGATTCACAGTTATGCGAGGAGCCTATTTCTCCCGGCGTCTCCTTATATGCGTCCAAAACTCACAGTTATGCGAGGAACTCCGCTTTCCCGCCAATACAAGTCAGGTGCACCCGCCTCAGTCTCACTCCCGCCTGTCTCGCATTGGTTTTAGCAAGGTGCGGATGTGCGATCTTGCGCTCTTAAACTTCTGTTGGTTTTACCTATGGTACAGTGATTTTGTGCTTGAAATATTTAACTATGCCTCCTAAACGTCCAATGTCATGTCCTGGGCCATCAGCCGAGCGGCAGAGAACGGCTTTAAAACTTGAAAAAAAGTTGGAAATTATAAACAAAGCGGCATCAAGTGAAGGTAACACAGCTCTGGGACGCTACTACCGGGAACAGAATCTTGCCTTTAAAGTTCTTTTGTTGCTTGACAATATGCCACCCCATTGTAAACATTTGGACAGCATTTACAGTAATATAACGGTGCATTTCCTGCCACCTGACACAATATCGCTGATTCAACCACTCAACCAAGGTGTGATCCATATTCAAGGTGTATTTTTTTTTACGGTGAATTATCTCTCAGATGCTGCAAGCAACAGACGATTTTGAAAATCCTGGGAGGTTACCAATGGTACGGTGGAAGTCGGAACACTTGGCACAAATGGCGATGGACACGGACCCAAGTTTAGAACGGAGTCAGCATTTCAGTCGTTCCCTGCCGTCAACCCTTCTTCCCTACAAGCAAATTTATGCTGAAAAACTAAATGCTGCCAAGCAAGCAACCCTCACCACTTTAGTCTTCCTTTACCGCTTGCTGTGCTTAATATGATCCCGACACTACAACAACCACTCATCTCCCAGAGCGAACACGAGTATTGTGCACCCTAGTAAGTTAACTTTCTATGATTTATTACGTTGAATATTACCTTAAATTGATGAAATATAATACGAATGTTGCATTGTGGTACTGCTTTTGTGTCACATTGGTATGAAAATGTGAACAAATTACAGATAAAACATACTTAGGAAGCCCTCTGGAACGCATCCCTATTTTCTCCATTTAAATAATTATTCACATTATGCGTTGACTATGAGGAATGTATCCCCCCACAAATAACGAGGATAGAGTGCACTTGTGCAATCACTGAGTATTGAGGGATAAAAGAAGTATTTTAAAATTATAAAGATATCAGCTGGATGGATGTGGAGAGCCAGAGGAAGAATTGAATTGAATTGACTTTATTTCTTATATCCTTCATGTACATGAGGAGTAAAAATCTACATTACATCTCTGCCTAAACGTGCAATGTGCAACTTACAGTCATGTATAATAAATAGTATGTTGAACAGGACAGTCAATATAACATAGAAATACAATTGTATCAGTCTGGTGGCCTGGTGGAAGAAGCTGTCCTGGAGTCTGGCTTTTATGCTACGGTACTGTTTCTGGATGGTAGCATCTGGAACAGTTTGTGGTTGGGGTGACTCGGGTCCCCAATGATCCTTCGGGCCCTTTTTACACACCTGTCTTTGTAAATGTCCTGAATCATGGGAAGTTCACAACGACAGATGCGTTGGGCTGTCTGCACCACTCTGCAGAGCCCTGCAATTGAGGGAAGTATATTTCCCATACCAGGCAGTGATGCAGCCAGTCAGGATGCTCTCAATTGTGCCCAAATGTATATTATAGACAAATAAATCTGTATATAGACAAATAAATTCTTCTCAGAGATCCAGCAGGGTACAGGTATAAGTTTTAACTAACATTTGATGACAAACTCAGGTATCTTCATTTGATGAAGATGGCCGAGTTCAGAGTCCGTCATCGAAACGTCAGTTAAATTCGATACCTGTACCCAGCTGGAAGTGTAAGAAGAGTTTATTCATCATATGCACCAGGAAAGCACTAGGTCCTTTTACAGGTGATAAAGAATTGGAAGATGTAGTATCCTTGTTCATAGAATTAAGAAACTGCAAGGGTAAAAAGATCCTGAGGGGATTTATATAAAGGCGTACAAATAGTAGCCAGGATGCAGGCTTCAAATAAAAAAGATTGACAAGGTATCTAAAAAGGACAACATTGCAAAAATCATGGGAGATTGCAATATGCAGGTAGATTGGGAAAATCTGGTTGGTGCTGGATCCCGAGAAGGGGAATATGTAGAAATGCCTATGAGGTGGCTTTTTACTGCAGCTTGTGGTTGAATGCAATGGGGAACAGCAATTCTGGATTAGGTGTTATGTAAAGACCCAGACTTGATTAGGAAGCTTAAAGTAAAGGAACCCTTAGGAGGCACTGATCAAAATATGACAGATTTCACTGTGCAATCTGAGATGGAATAGATAAAATTGGATGTATTAGTATTAGTGTGAAGTAAAGGGAATTATGTAGGCCTGAGAGAGGAGCCGGCCAAAGCTGATTGGAAGGGGATACTAACAGGGGTGAGGGTGAGTGTTTCTGGGGGAAATTTGGAAAGTATAGGGAAGATACATCCCAATGGTGAACAAGTATTTTGAAGGGAGGATTAGGACAAGGGAAATCAAAGACAGGATAATAGCAAAAGAGAGGACCTATAATGTAGGAAAATTTAGTGGGTAGGTTAAGGATTGGGATGTTTTTAAAAACCAGCAGAAGGCAACTAAAAAGACATAAGTAAAGAAAAGTGAAATATGAAGGTAAGTTAGCCAATAATATAAAAGAGGATACAAAAAGTTTTTCAGATGCTGGGTATAAGGAGTAAAGAGAGTTGAGAATGAATATTGAACCACTGGAAAATGTTGGAGAGGTAGTAATAGGGGGACAGAGAAACAATGGACAAACTTACTAAGTTCTTTGCATCAGCCTTCAATGTGGAAGACACAATCAGGATGCCAGAAATATGAGAGTGCCAGGGGGCAGAAGTGAGTGTCGTTGCTGTTACGAAGTAGAAGGGGCTTGGGGAAGCAAAAAAGTCTGAAGGTTGATGGCACCTGAACCAGATGGACTACATCCCAGGATTCTGAATGAGGTAGCTGAATAGATCGTGGACATATAAGTAATGATCTTTCTACAATCACTAGATTCAGGAATGGTTCCTGAGATCTGAAAATTGGAAATGTCACCCCATTTCTTAGAAATGAAGAATGCAGAAGACAAGAAATTATAGGCCAGTTAGCCTGACTTCAGTGGTTGGAAAGATGTTGCAGTGGGTTATTAAGGATGAGGTTTAGGGGTACTTGGATACACGTGATAAAATAGACTGAAGTCAGCATAGTTTTCTAAAGGGGGAATCTTGCCTGAAATAACTGTTGGAATTCCTTGAGGAAATAACAGGTAGGCTAGACAAAGGGGAGTCAGTGGATATGTGTTTGAGTTTTCAGAAGGCCTTTGACAAGGTGCTGCAGTGAGGCTGCTTTACAAAATAAGAGGCCATGATATTACAGGAAAGGTACTAGAATGGATAGAAGATTGGCTGCATGGCAGGAGGCAAAGAGTTGGAATAAAGGGGGGTCTTTTCTGCTTGGCTGCCAGTGGCTGCGGTGTCAGTGCTAGGACCATTTCTGTTCACGTTGTACGTGTGTCGATGATTTGGATGGAGGAACTGATGGCTTTCTGGCCAGATCTGCGGATGGTACAAGGGCAGGTAGTACTGAAAAAACATGATGTCTCCAGAGAGATGAAGACAGATTGGGAGAATGGGTAAAGAAGTGTCAGGTGGAATACAATGCAGGGAAGTACATGGTCATACACCTTGGCAGAAGGAATAAAGGCGTGGACTGTTTTGTAAATGGGGAGAAAATTCAAAAATCAGAGGTGCACAGGGACTTTGGAGTTCTCGTGCCAGATCCCTAAAGGTTAATTTGCAGGCTGTTTTGGTGGTAAGGAAGGCAAATGCAATGTTAGCATTCACCTCGGTAGGTCTAGAATACAAAAGCAAGGGATGTAATGCTGAGGCCTTATAAGGCATTTGGATGACCTCACTTTGAATATTGCGAGCAGTTTTGGGCACCTAATCTAAGAAAGGGTGCACAAGCCTTGGAGAGGGTCCAGAGGAGGTTCACGAGAATGATCCCAGAAATGAAACGGTTAACATATGAGGAGTGTTTGATGGTTCTGGGCCTGTATGCACTAGAGTTTAGAAGAATGAGGGAGAATCTCCTTGAAACCTATCAAATATTGAAAAGTCTGGATAGAATAGATATAGAGAGGATGTTTCCTGTAGTGGGGGATTCCAGGACTGGAGGGCACAGCCTCAAAATTGAGAGAAGTTTATTTAGAACAGAGTTAAGGAAGCGTTTCTTTAGCCAGGGAGTGGTGAATCTGTGGAGTTTTTTTGTTGCAGACAGCTGTGTAGGCCATCTTTGGGGATATTTAAGGTGGAAATTGATAGGTTTTTAATTGATCAGGGTGTCAATGTTACAGCGAGAAGGCAGGAGAATGGGTTTGAGAGGGCTAACAAAACAACCACAATGGAGTGGTGAGGCAGATTCGATGGCCCAAATGGCCAAATTCTGCTCCTAGGTCTTATGGTGTAACTCTTAAACAACAAAAACTAATCAAGAAAATAGTTGGGATTCCCTTTTTTTTATTTGGGACATTATACCACTTAATTGGGACAGGAGATAGTTACCAACCATTTTTGAACTAGCATCATTTGTATGCACTTCGGTGGCCGTTAGACACAAAACCATGATTCAATCAGTTTTTCAATATGTTCTTTTGTGTGTGTTTATGTTCAAAATGCAGTGATTTTTGTCCATGATAGTTGATGATAAATAAGCAGAAAGACAATTTGGGGCTGCTCTCTTCTCTGCATTTCCAAGCATTCAGTCTTGGAGATGCCAGAAAAGGCCGGGAGTGAAAATTAAACAATTTTACTACTTCATCAAGTTAGAAACGATGAGAAATTTGAAGGTATCAGCAATCACTTTGAATGTTACAATTGAAATGAAGATTTGAAGGATGCAATCTTTGAAAACACCGTTTAAAGGCAGTCCGTTATCTGCACTGATTTTGTTTATTCACGGTGAAAAGAACGCAATGTGGATGAATTCTTCCATTGATAAGTATAAGTGACTAATTCACAGTTGTATTGTACTGCAGTAGTGTTGGTAGTATTCTGATTTGCTCTGTATTTCATTAAACAAAAACAACTTGTACTAAGTTTTTTTTTATATCTTTTTAACTATTTCCATGAAACTTCAGCTAATTGGACCCGCCACATAATTGGGCCAAAATGTACTAGTTCTGATGTTTCCCAATTAACCAGAATCCACTGTATATCATGAAATAACCATAGATAAAGGTGTAACTAATTCCTGTTTACCTGTGAATTAATGGAAAGAGAATCACAGCTTATGCATTTATAGCTTAACAGTGGAAAGACCATGCAAATGAGAGCCCAAATGCTCTCATAGAAAGGAGAATGTATGAATCAATTATCATATTAAGCAGTAAACATTTCATCTTAAGTTGTCTAGTTAACTGTCCCACAACAGTTGGTAGGAGTTTCATCACAGTCACACTTTAAAGTACCAGTTATATGCTTTGGGATGTGAAAGCTGTTGCAGGAACCATTAGAAATGCATTTATTTCTCTGAGTAGGATTCTTTTCCTGTCTGTTGTCCTGTGCAATAATTTCTGGTCACTAATAAAGATGCTATGACAAAGCTAGATTTCTCAAAGTTTTCGACAGTTATTTCTCCCAGATATTTATTGGAGGTTTTCTTGAATTTTCTCATGAGATTATCTCCTCATCTCTCTGTTTGCACTACTTATTTAATCTATTAAATATGTATATGTATTTCTTCTTGTAATTAATTGCATTTTTATGTGCTGTATTGCACTGTATTGCTGCTGCAAAACAACAAATTTTGCAGCATATATCAGTGATCTTAAACTTGGTACTAATTCTGTTCCAAACATTCAAAATTTTCTATATTAAGTTGCTAGATCTGACCTTTTCCATCTTCAGTCTGCAACTTTTAAGACTTCACCCTTTTGATATTTGACTTCGCCTCAAATGGAACATTGCAAATAAATAAATGTGTGAAGATGGTGTTGGATTAGGCTGTATAATTGTTAGTTTCTTGTACTTTTATTGTTATTATGCCTGCTTGTATTTTATGTAACTACCTTCATACACATAACTTTCAGCATATTTCCTAGTGATCACAGTATGTATACCCAATTGTTCAATGAGTTCCCGTGTGGTTACAGTCCTTGATATTATTCTGGAAGCTTCTTGGGTGTCACGTTATTAGAAAAGGGGTTATCTGATTAGTTAACTCTTATCTACAAATTTGAATGGAATGTCTGCTCTCCAGGGTACAAGAAGAGCAGAGCATGTTGTCTCGCCATCTTTACTTTTCCCTTTACTTTCCTCTTTGTTCATAGACTTCTGTTCTCATAGTGCTTAATAAAACAATCATGAAGCAACAAGTTCTATGCCTCATTCTTGACTTCCAAAAGAACCTTGGATCAAAAACATCAAAATCCAATATTGGGGAGACACTACCTTGTCACTAATTGAAAGGGCATACTTGCATTGCATACTTAGCTTCTCTGCAGCTAATATTTTGCTTGTTGTTATTATTTTTCAATCAATCCAAAAAAAAAAAACCCAGATGCAAAGCAAAACTACAAATGCTGAAATCTGAAGCAAAAATAGAAAAGTCTTGGAGAGCTCATTCTGTTGATTAGCATCTGTGGAAAGCGAAGCAATGAACACTTCCGCAGAGACACAAGAGGCTGTAGATGCTAGAATCTGAAGCAACAGGCATAATGATGGAGGAACTCAGCTCTTTGAGCAGAATGTGTGGTGAGAAAGGAATCCTGAATCACGGTTTTGGTGTGAACCATCAGCAGTGAAGTGAAATGAGAAAAGGACATAATGGAGAATGGCTTATCTAAAGCTGGGGTATTCACTGTTTATCAAGAAGATGTGAAGTGTCTATACTGGAGACTAGATGACATCAGGTTTACACCGTGCTCATTTTGGCAGTGGATGAGGCCACAGACAGACAAGATGGAGTAGGAAGTGGGATTGAGAATTGATGTGGCATGCAACAGGAAGCTGAAGATTACTCTTGCAGACTGAGTGCCGGTGCTTCACACAATGATCACCCAATCTGCACCCTTTGCAATTTCCATCAGCTCCAAAAATATCCCTCCAGCAGTCACTTCTTCCCTCTCCTGCCCTGTATTTTGCAGGGACCACTTACTTCATGACTCCATTGTCTGTTTTCCTATCCCTGCCGACCAGTCTTCATTCCACAGGAACTTCCAGGCAGCTGGAGGAGAGTTAACACCTGTCCATTCACCTCAACCCCTCCCACAATCCAGGGACCCAAACAAACATTCCAACCATTGTTGGTAGAATCTCAGGTGGTGACGAGAGGACATGCAGGAGTGAGATATGCCAACAAGTGGATTGGTGCCGCAGCAACAACCTGGCACTCAACGTCAATAAGATGAAAGAGCTGATTGTGGACTTCAGGAAGAGTAAGACAAAGGAACACATACCAATCCTCATAGAGGGATCAGAAGTAGAGAGAGTGAGTATCCTCAATTTCCTGGGTGCCAAGATCTCTGAGGATCTAACCTGGTCCCAAAATATTGATACAGTTATGAAGAAGGGAAGACAGTGGCTATACTTTATTAGGAGTTTGAAGAGATTTGGCATGTCAACAAATACACTCAATAACTTTTATAGTTGTACCATGGGGAGTATTCTGACAGGCTGCATCACTGTCTGGTATAGAGGGGCTAATGCACAGGACCAAAAGAAGCTGCAGAAGGTTGTAAATCTAGTCAGTTCCATCTTGGGTATAAGTGTCCAGGACATCTTCAGGGAGCAGTGTCTAAGAAAGGCAGTGTCTACTATTAAGGATCTCCAACACCCAGGGTATGCCCTTTTCTCACTGTTACCATCAGGTAAGAGGTACAGGAGCCTGAAGGCACACACTCAGGAACAGCTTCTTCCCCTCTGCTATCCGATTCCTAAATGGACTTTGAATCTTTGGACACTACTTCACTTTTTTTAATATACAGTATTTCTGTTCTTGCACTTTTTAAAATCTATTCAATATGTGAAATTGATTTACTTGTTTATTATTATTATTTTTATTTATTATTATTATTTTTTCTGCTAGATTATGTATTGCATTGAACTGCTGCTGCTAAGTTAACAGATTTCACATCACATGCCACTGATAATAAATCTGATTCTGATCTGATTCAGTTGTACTTCCTTCAGTTCGGTCTGTTGGATTCAGTGTGGCCTCCCTTAACTGCAGAAACCAAACACAGACTGGATGATCACTTGCTTTTCAAATTGTAGGGGTAATCCTGAGCTTCCATTTTGCTTTAATTCTCCATCCCAGTCCCATTCTGACCTGTCTGTCCTTCTCCTCCTCCACTGCCATAGTGAGGCCCAATGTAAACTAGAAGACCAACTCCTTATCTTCTGTGTGGGCACTTTGAAACCTGCAACAAAGAATATGTTTTCCACTTTCTAGTAAACAACTCTCTCAATGTTTCCCATCATCATATTTGTCTCACTTTCATCCCATTTCATTAAAAGGCTTTGCTATTAATCGGTATGCATGTTCCTTAATACTTGACCTGTTTCACCTAACATTTTATGCCCTTTTGTCCTATGCTACACTCCTACCCTCAGCTCCACTTTGAAAACTGCAAACCCACCATTCTTACCCAAGTTCTGACCTGTCTTGAACCATTGACTGATTTTTCTTTCCACAGATGCTGCTTGAGTTCTTACAGCATCTCCTGTTTTCGTTTCAAAAAACTCAGGCCTTGTGTGTGATGTTGGAAGGCTAATCCCTAGATAACTGAATACAAACTAAATAGTTGCTTTCCTATAGAAAATGAAATGGGCCCTGGTCCAAAGCTCCATCCACTCACTCAGGTGGACAGTAAGGACTTCATGCTGCTATTCAAATCATGATCTAGCCATTAGTTGCATTGCTGTTTGTGGGGCATTCGGCAGCACTGTTTGGCTGCTTCTCATTACAGTAATGATTATACTTCAAAATTCCTTCATTGTTCAGTAAAGTCACATTTGAAACATCATGAGATCATTGAAGGTGTTGGACTATTTCCCCTTTAATATGGAGAAAACATCATTAGATACATTAAATTGTAAAATAAACTGGCTCATCCTATTCTGTTGCAGTGTGTTTATTTCAAAGTTTGTAGTAATTTATTATTAGTTTACATTTATGTCACCATCAACAATCCTAAGATTCATTTTCTTTGTGGGCATACTCAATAAATGTATAAAATAATAACCATTGGATAAGTGAAGCATTTCACACCCAAATGCAGCAGGACCTGGACAATATCCAGACTTGGGCTGACAAGTAGCAAGTAACACTCGAGCCATGCAAGTGCCAGGCAATGACCATCTCCAACAAGAGAGGCTCTAACCATCGAACCTTGACATTCAGTGGTATCACCATGACTGAGTCCCCTACTATCAACATCTAGGGGGTTACTATTGACAGGAAGCTGAACTGGTCTAGCCATATAAACACCATGGCTATCAGAGCAGGTCAAAGGCTAGGAATCCTGTGACGTTTAATTCACTTCCTGATTCCCCAAAGCCTGTCCACCATCTACAAGTCTCAGGTCAGGAGTGTAATGGAATACTCGCCACTCACCTGGATGAGCACAGCTCTATCAACACTTAAGAAGCATGACACCATCTAGTAGAAGACAGCCCACTTGTTTGGTACCCCTTCCACAAGCATCCAATCTCTCCACCGTCGACGAACAGTTTGTGTACCATCTACAAGATGCAAAGGCAGCACCTCCCAGACCCACGACCACTACATCTAGAAGGACCAGAACAGCAGATACCTGGGAATGCCACCACTTGGAAATCCCCCTCCAAATCACTCACCATCTTGACTTAGAAACATATCGCTGTTCCTTCATTGTCACTGGGTCAAAAATCATGGAATTCCCTCCCTAACAGCACTGTGGGCATAACTACACCTCAGGGACTGCAGTGGTTCAAGAAGGCAGCTCATCACCACCTCCTCAAGGGCAACTAGGGATGGGTAATAAATGCTGGCTTAGCTGGTGACACCCACATCCTGTACATGACTAAATATATTAAAAAAACAAAATCAGTGAAAGGCCACCCAATTTGGTATTCAACCAGAGTGCAGAAGACAACAAACTGTGTGAATACAAAAAGAAAGAAAAAATAATAAATAAATAAACAATAAGTATTGAGAATATGAGATTAAGGGTCCTTGAAAATGAGTCCATGGGTTATGGGAACATTTCAATGATGGGGCAAAGAAAGTTGAGTGAAATTCTCCCCTCTGGTTTAAGAGCCTGATGGTTGAGGGGTAATAACCGTTCCTAAACCTGGTGGTGTGAGTCCTGATGGCAGCAGCAAGAAGAGATCATCTCCTGGGTGGTAGGGGTCACTGATGATGGATGTTACTTTTCTGTAACAGTATTTCCTGTAGATGTGCTCAATGACTGGGATGGTTTTACTCATGATCAATGGCTGTCTCCACTACTTTCTGAAGGGTTTTCCATTCAAGGGCATTGGTGCTTTCATACCAGGCTGTGGTGCAGCCAGTCAATATACTGTCCACTGCACATCTATAGAAGCTTTTCAAGGTTTTAGATGTCATGCCAAATCTCTGCAAACTCCTAAGGACATTGAGGCATTGCCATGTTTTTTTTCATATTTGCATTTTCTGTGCTGTTTCCAGGACAAGCTCCATGAAATAATAACAATGAGGAATTTAAATTTGCTTATCCTGTCCACATCTCACCCTCTGATGAGGACTGCTCATGGACCTCAGGATTCTTTCTCCTGAAATCAATAATCAGTTCCTTGGTCTTGTTGAGTAGGGGTTTGTTGTTATGGCACCAATCAACCAGTTTCAGTCTTCCTTCTATATGCCTATTCATCTCCACTGTTGATTTGGCCTACGACAGTGGTGTACAAACTTGAATATGGAATTGGAGCTGTGCGTAACCATATAATCATAAGTGTAAAGCAAGTAGAGCAGGGAACTAAGCACACAGCCTTGAGATGCACCTGTGCTGTTGGAGATTGTGGAGGAGATGTTGCCAATCCAAACTGACTGGGGTCTGCAGGTGAGGAAATGCAGGATACAATTGCACAAGGAGATATTGAGGCCAAGTTCTTGAAGCTTATTGATTAGTTTTAAGGGGATGGTGGTACTGAATGTTGAGCTGTAGTCAATAAAGGGAATCCTGATATATGCATCTTTGCTGTCCAGATGTTCCTGGAAACACAGCCAATGAGATGGTATCTACTGTACACCTATTGCTCCAGTAGGAAAATTGGAACGGGTCACTTCTCAGGCAGGAGTTGATATGTTTTATCACCAACCTCTCAAGACACTTAATTAGAGTGGATGTAAGTGCTGCTGGGCGTTAGCCATTGAGACAGGTCACCACGCTCTTCTTGGGCACCTGTAAAATAGAGGCCTGCTTGAAGCAGGTGGGAAAGTGAGAGGTTAAAGATCTCAAGGAACACTCCAGCCAATTGATCAGCACAGGTCTTCAATACTTGGCCTGGTACCCCATCTGGGCTGGATACTTCTCGTGGGTTCACCCTCCTGAAGGCAGCTCACACGTCAGCCTCAGAGACAAAAATCAGAGCTTAATTGGGGGATGTGGGAGCTTGTGATGGTTCGTTCATGTTCTAATGGTCAAGGTGAACATAGAAGGTATTGAGCTCATCTGAAAGCAAAGCCTTGCTGTCACCTGTTACTTGATTTAACTTTGAGAGAGGTCGTTCAGCCCTGGAACAACTGTTGAGCATCTGTTGTTAATTCAAGTTCAGTCTGGAATTGCCACTTTGCTCGTGACATGGCTTTCTGGAGATTGTATGTGGACCTCTTGCAGCGTTCTTGGTCACCAGACTCGACTGACTCTGATCCGGCTCTCAGCAGACTGCAGATATCCTGGTTCATCCAGGGCTTCTGATTGGGAAAGACTGAATGATTTTGTGGGGATACACTTGTCTACAATTGTTTTAATAAACTATTTTATTATATTATATAGATTTTGAAGAGGAATATTCAAAATGCCATTCTATTACACTACTTAAGCGTACCAGAGCTATGAAATTGATGTAAAGTTTGGAAGATCTGTATTCTTTGGAATGGGAAAAAGTGATCACATCCACGCAGGGAAAGGGGGAGAAATGGCATTGCTTTACTTTAATCAGAAAGGTTCTGTAGAAAGCAGGTAGGCAATTTGATAAAATCATGATGAACAGTCAGCAGCATTTTTCCATTGGTGGAAAGGTGAATGTAATGCCCTAGTTTAGATTTTACTGCTAATGTTGTAGGGTATTTTATTTAATGGCTTTCTACAGAGCAGTGTGTTCTGCTGGTAGCGTTTGGGTTACCATTAAAGATAAGAGATTGTGATGTTCATGTTCAGGATTGCCGTGTCATCCAGTCAGGAATGAAGAATTAGGAGAAGGTGTAGAGAACAATAGGTGGAGAAGTTTTGTGACAGACATTGGCTGGCTGACAGGAAACAAAGAATAGCGATTAACGGGTCCCTTTCGGAATGGCAGGCTGTGACCAATGGGGTACCGCAAGGTTTGGTACTGGGACCACAGCTGTTTGCAATATACATTAATGATTTAGATGAAGGGATTAAAAGTAACATTAGCAAATTTGCCAATGACACAAAGCTGGGTGGCAGTGTGAAATGTCAGGAGGATGTTATGAGAATGCAGGGTGACTTGGACAGGTTGGGTGAGTGGGCAAATGTATGGCAGATGCGGTTTAATGTGGATAAATGTGAGGTTATCCACTTTGGTGGCAAGAACAGGAAGGCAGATTACTATCTAAGTGGAGTCAGGTTAGGAAAAGGGGAAGTACAATGAGATCTAGGTGTTCTTGTACATCAGTCAATGAAAGCAAGCATGTAGGTACAGCAGGCAGTGAAGAAAGCTAATGGCATGCTGGCCTTTATAACAAGAGGAATTGAGTATAGGAGTAGAGAGGTCCTTCTGCAGCTGTACAGGGCCCTGGTGAGACCCCACCTGGAGTATTGTGTGCAGTTTTGGTCTCCAAATTTGAGGAAGGACATTCTTGTTATTGAGGGAGTGCAGCGTAGGTTCACAAGGTTAATTCCTGAAATGGCGGGACTGTCATATGTTGAAAGATTGGAGCGACTGGGCTTGTATACACTGGAATTTAGAAGGATGAGAGGGGATCTGATTGAAACATATAAAATTATTAAGGGATTGGACACACTGGGGGCAGGAAGCATGTCCCCGCTGATGGGTGAGTCCAGAACAAGAGGCCACCATTTAAGAATAAGGGGTAGGCCGTTTAGCACAGAGATGCGGAAAAACTTTTTCACCCAGAGAGTGGTGGGTATGTGGAATGCTCTGCCCCAGAAGGCAGTGGAGGCCAAGTCTCTGGATGCATTCAAGAGAGAGTTAGATAGAGCACTTATACATAGCGGGGTCAAGGGATATGGGGAGAGGGCAGGAACGGGGTACTGATTGTGTATGATCAGCCATGATCACAGTGAATGGTGGTGCTGGCTAGAAGGGCTGAATGGCCTACGCCTGCACCTACTGTCTATTGTCTATTGTCTATTGACATTGAGGTGGGTCGAGGTCTTTTTTGGTCAGAGATGGAGAGAAGCTCAGGAAAACCTGTTGTGGATTCGATCCAACAGGAATGCATGATTCGATGGGGTCCAAGAGGGGGAATTCTACTGATGATCGGTGAATAGGAGTTGACGCCATGGGTACATCATCTTCTGGAAGATTTGAGCTCCAACCTGTGCATATTTGACCATTTTAATTATGATAGGCCCTTTTGCTTTTTACTTTTTTTTCTTTTTTAATAATGGTTTGGTTAAGTTAACATTCATACAAACGTAGATATACTATCTTCTGTTACGCCTGCAGCCCCCTCCTTTTTGAGAATTGCAGGATCACTATTGATTTGGGTCAGGAGACCCAGGAAATGAGAGAGAGACGTTTGGAATGTCTTATGTCTTGACCCACCCCCCCACCCCGCCCCGGTGATATAAAGCTACTGGAAACGGCCATTGTCTCTTGGAGACGGAATTGTGTATTAAAATACTGTGATTCGTGGAAGCCCTCAGGCAAAGTGGGCTGGTTGGTGGAGGGATTGCATCACCCCCAACCTGATTGACATCTGAGACCCTGTGAGTAAGGATAAAAGAGGGTCTGTGGGAACAGCCCCTCAGACGCACCAGAAGAAACACTAGCGATCCCGTAATAACAAAAGCCGGTGGGAAGGCCACATGTGTCCGTTTCCATTTGCCCCAGAATCGGTGTGCCTTTACCATGGAAGAACGGTTTTTAGCTAACAACGGGGAAATCAACTCCCAACGACTCTCGAAGGATTGACATCATAAAAGGACTGGGCAAGTTTTAACCCGTCTTTCTCTCAAACCAGAAAGCTGCAGCTTGAATGAACTAAAGTGACTTCTATATTTTCATCGGACAATACATTATCCCCTAGACAACGATAGAGCTATTTCTTATTGATTATTATTATACCCGCGCTTTTAGATTTAGTATTGACGACGTATATTATCTGTATGTTTGCATTGATATTATTTTTGTGTATTTTTCTCAATAAATACTGTTAAAAATAGTACCATCGGACTTCAACAGACCTCTCTATCTTTGCTGGTAAGTGACCCAGTTACAGGGTACATAACACTTTATAATTGTTTGCAGTGTACGGTCTGTTATTTCTTGGCAGCGGGTGATTGCATGGGGGCAGTAATTACAATGTATTCACACAAATTTTGGTTTGGGTGGGCGAGACATTCCAACCTCCTGGGTTTGGTGGGACCCAAGAGTCCAGTGGCTGTTAGCGAGGAGCTAACAAGCCGCATCTACAGAGATGCCCATTAAAAAGGGGTTTCATGAAGAACACAAATATGGCAAAAGAACCAATCATTTTGTTTTCAGCTTTTGTGAGAGAGTAATTCTGTCGCAGGGGCTCAGTCAATCAATTCATCCAGTAGAATTCATTTAAGTTGTTCGCCAACTAAGTACCAAGACTCTATAGAGAATTTTTGCTCCTGCAGTCACATAATACCTGCTCTGTCCTTAAATAGCAGATTCTATCTAAAATTCACAGTTTAATGTTACAAGGCTGTAACGTTCTTTCAGAACATCAGTTACCAATGAGTCCACTAGCCACAAGTAATGAACAGTCAAATGTTAAATCCCACCTTACTCTGTAACATGTATTTTTGCAAAGAGAAATTAAATTAAAACAAACCATTTTTGAAGGTAAGAGCATTATTTTTTAATTCTGAAGTGAACCATATTAATTCCAGGCAATCAAATGCATTTGCAGCATAGAATATCACTCCATGGCAACATGAGTGAATCTGCAGATGATGGAAATAAATAAAAACACAAAATGCTGGCAGAACTCAGCAGGCCAGACAGCATCTATGGGAGGAGGTAGTGATGACGTTTCGGGCCGAAACCCTTCATCAGGAGTCACTGTCTGGCCTGCTGAGTTCTGCCAGCATTTTGTGTTTTTATGAATATC